>NC_057863.1:606074290-606376790 GCF_019393635.1 Dromiciops gliroides
CCTTCTGCTCACTCACATGGCTGTCTCTGGAGATGGGCCCTATCTCTTCAGACTGAGGACTTCCCAAGGGCGGGCCTCTGTCTCTCCCTTCAGAACCAGCGGGTTCCCAAGGGCAGAAATTAGGCACCTTTGCCCTGGTTACACAGAGCTAGCAGCCAGCCCCCTTACCTTTCAAGGTTGCTTTCTTTAGCACCTTCATGGCATAGAGGTGCCCATTGTCAGGGCGGGTGATCTTCCTCACCAGAAAGACCTGGGCAACGTGGGAGAAGAAAGTGTCAAGGACAGAAAAGGGAGGGGGGAGATGGAAATTGGTGGTCCAGAAGAGAAGGACCACAATGAGGGGGAGACACAGGAGGCAGGAGGTGTTGGTGGGGGGCAGTGGGGAGAGGGGCTGGAAGGACCAAAGTCAGGCCTAGAACAATTTGAGAATTCTATCTTTCTGCCCAAGTAGGAGCCTGGGGCAGCCTTCCTCCCTCCCACCCCCCAACTTCAGCACTCAGACACCACTGCCCAACCACAGCTGACCTGGCGAGAATGCCAGGACCTCCTGATGGCCAGAATACTCACTTTGCCAAAGGAACCCTGGCCCAGGACTTTCAAGAGTTCAAACTGGGAAGGGTCAGCCTTCTCCGAGCCCTCCTTGACGTGGTGCGTAATCGAGATCTCCTTGACGACACCTTCATCCTGCTGACGAGGGAGAGAGAAAACAGTAGTAGCTGCTGAATGGAGCTGGAAAGGGGATGGGTGAATGAGGCAGGGCTGAGGATCTCTGGGATCTCTCACAGACTGAGCTAACACGATCCGTCATCCTAAGCCCATTTCTGCAAGGTCCAATCCTTAGGGAGACCAGGTACCCCCACAGAACCACAGAATGCCACACCTAGGAAAGACCTCAGAAAATAGAATGTCAGGGCTGGAAGGGGCTCTAGAACACAGAATGTCAGAGGCAGGAGGACCATTAGAATACCGAATGTCAGAGATGGGAGACACCTTAGAACACAGGATGTCAGAGCTGGGAGGGCCCTTAGAACCCAGAATGTCAGAGCTGAGAAGGATAACTATTTATGATCATAGAATTATAGATTTAGAGCTAGGAGGGAATGCAGAGACCATCTAGATGAACTCCCTAATTTTATAGATAAGGAAATCGAGGCCCAGAGAAGGGCAGTGACATCTCCAAGGTCACACATGATTTCAGTGGCAGAGCCAATTCTCCTGACTCCTGGGGCAGAGTTCTTTCCATTATAACATGCCCGGGGCTGCTCCCAGGAGTTCAGGTAGGCACTGCCAGGTGGTTGCCTGGCAGAGCACTCCTGTTCACCAATGCTAGCTGCCAGAAGGAGAGGAAGCTAAAGCAGGGACGTAAGCATCTTTTGCTACCTCTTCCCCCCCAAACTTGGGCACCAGCAAAGGTAACAGTTGGGTGCCCTTGTTTCATTGGCACAACAAGCGGAGACTGCTGGCCAACATGGGCATCACCCATCTGCCAAGCCGCCTGGTCCCCTCGTGCATGACCAGTACCAGTCCCCAAAGCTTCAGTGCCCTGGCATCGATTCAACTCCCCAGCTGCAGCTTGGGGAAGGGGGCTCCGAGGCAGGGTGTGAACTCCTCCAAGGGCTCACAGATGAGATCACCCTGCCCAAGCTGCTTTGCTCCTCCCCTCTCCCCGGAAGGGCTTCGAGGGGGTGGGGAGAGGAAGATTCAGGGTAGCTTTTGTTTTGGCCACAATAGGAAGTGAGGCTCCTTGTCTCTGTCCTCCATCCCTCACACCCACTCTGTTTGCCTCTCTGCCCCATGTCTTGGCTGTGCTAATAGCCACTCTCAGCAGGCTTGCTGGCCCAGGAAGCCACCAAACAGGAGCCCAGAGAGCTTTCAAGGGGGTGCCAGCAGCATGAGAATTCCTCCTCAAATGGGGGACACACTGAACACACTCCCAGCACCCATGTGGGAAGGAAGCCCTCAGAGAGCCGTTGGGGGTGAGTGCAAACACCTCAGCGTCCTTGCTTAAATGGGAGACTCACAAGTGAGCCACAGTCAGCCTACCAGGCATGCCCAGCTCCTACCACGCTTCCTTAGAGTTTCTACCCACAGGGCGATTCAATTCCTCCATGAACATAGCCCCTCCCAAGGTCAAAGATCTCCCAGACTCCCCCTCCAGCTCCCTCAAGTTCCCTTAACTACACATACTGTCAGGCTCCTTCCTTTGGCCCTGTCTATCCCCAGGCCACCAGCCCCAGCCCCTCTGCCATCCACACCTGGCACTGGGCGGCTCCACAGGTCCCCGGGACACCAGCTGCAGGCATCGTCCCTGGATGGGACCCAGGCTGAAGCTGGAGATCTGAGGAGCTCAGATGCTCCTACAGACCCTGCTGGGGCTGGATCCAAGCCACAGTGAGAAGCACTGAGGATGGGAAGAGGCCACTTCCCCCTGCGGCCTGCTCCACACACACACACACACACACACACACACACACACACACACACACACACACACACACACAGAGTTTTCCTAAGAACACCTGCTCTAGAAGAGGGATGACGAACCAAGCTCTCAAGAAAGGAAGGACTTCCTCTTGGTGGCTCTTCCCCACCCCAAGCTTCCCTTCCCTGGCCGGTCTCTCCTTCCTGAGCATCTCCCCCTCCCCTCCCCTCCTTCCTCCTGGCTGCTCCCTCACTTGTCCTTCTGCCGAATCCCTCCTATGCCATCACTAACCGTGCCTTGGCTCAGGCTGGGGCCCATGGTGGGCACTGGTGCCCCAGCGGGCCTTGCCCGCTGTTTCCTGGGCAGCCAGAGGCTGAATAAGGCCCGGAAGCGGGGCGGCTTTGGATCCCGTTCCATCCTCCCATCCCACAGGCTCCGCTCCATCCACCTGTTGGGGCCGCCCGCTGCCCGGCACCATGGCAGGTGGTGGGCCTGGCAGGCCGCTGCTCTCAGGGAGGCCCGGCTGGCGGGCGGATGTTCGGGCGGGGGCCGGACTAGTCCAAGCTGATCCCCGCACCAATCACTCATCGCCTGTGGTTTCCCCACTCTGAGCTTGCACCCTTCCTTCACTCAGTCAGCTCAGTCACCCTTCAAAATACAGGAAGCACTGCCTGCCCCATCTCATGCCCCTCCCCGTGGCCCAAAGCTGATGTTGCCTCAAACAGATTGAGGGGAAGCCCCATGCCAACCCCAGGAAAAGGTTAGCCAGGAAAGGCAGGCACAGCTGCCTGAGGGAACCAGCCAAGAACTGGGAGTCGGGATGCCTGGGACTCTGGAACTGTTCTAAATCCATTGGGTTGGAAATCTGAGGAGTTGGGTTCAAATCCCCTCTCTGCAACTTGCAGGTTCTGGCAAGTTCCCTAACCTAGGGCTCTCTGAGTGTCCTCCTCTGTGAACTAAAGGCAGATAGGTAGCTAGTGCTGGAGTCAGCAAGACCTGAGTTCAGATCCTGAATTGGAGATTTACTAGAGATTTACCAGTTAGCCTCAGTTTCCTCTTCTCTAAAATGGGGATAACAGCACATACCTAACCCCCTCCTCCCCAATGATTGTTGTGAGCATCAAATGAGATAATATTCATAAAGGACTTTACAGACCTTAAGTAAAGCACCATGTAAATGGTGACTATTATTCTTAGCTATTATCCTCTCCATAGGGAATGGGAGTCGACCACAAGGAGAAAAAGGGACCTGCCTTGAAATCCTGGCAGAGTCAATCACTACCTGTGTGCCCATGGGTACTTCCCCCTCTCCATTTCTCAGTCTCAGTTTCCTTCTCTGGAGCATGTGAGGGTTGGACCCTATGACCCTGATTGGAAATTGATCAAAACATAAGGAAGGAGTGAAGAGGGAAAGAAGTGAAGCATCTGGCGGGCAGTTCCGAGCCAGTTCTGAGGCAGAGAGCCTCTGATTGGGCATCGGGGTACAAAATGGAACAATCCTCCCTGGAGCTGGGCCGGCCACTCATTCCTTCCCTCAGGAAGAAGGTGAGATCTTCAGTGTGATGTGGGCTCCTCCTCTGTTCTACCTGCGGCCGGGTCTCTGTTGTCTTTCAGGGAGCACACAGCTCCCTTCTGCCGCCTCCAAGGGCCTGGCAATACCTAGCCCAACCGGCTACACAGCCACACCAAGGAGGCAAAATGTGGAGCCCTAGGTGACCCTCGTGTGATTCTATAGATGGGGTGAGTGGGGTACGCCTGGAATTGGAGGAACCCAAGGGGCCTGGGTTCAGATCTCGGCTCTGCTGCTTGCTGCTTGTGTGACCTTGGGACCTCGGTTTCCACATGTGTAAAATGAAGAGACTAGACTCAATGACCTCCCAGTTCAGATATATGATCCTCCAAGCTGCGCAGTGGCACTATTCATTCTCTCACCCTGTTTGGCTTTCCAAACTTAGCTTCCAGGGATTCCAAGACCTAATCCGGGTTCTTTTCTCCTGCCCCCTGCTGACCGTGGGAATGGTTTGCTTGGGGTGGACTCGGATCGGGGGAGGGGGGACCAGGGACACAAGGCAATCTGGGTCTGAGACCAATTATGACCCAGGCCTCTGGGGGCCAACATCGAGGCTGGCGTGGGGGCAGGGAAGCAGGGCTCCAGGTACCAGGAAGACAGAGGTTGGGTTGTGGCCTCTGGGGGAAGTAGGTGAGGGGAAGATGACCACCGATGCTGGGAGCCACATCCTGTCCAGCTCACTACACTGCCTCTCTCCCCTGGGGCAGGCTTAGGGGCTTCCCACCCTGGTAGCCCAGACCTCTTATAGTACTTCCTCCCCTGTCAGGCACAGGGCAAGAAGGACCCTCCCCCCACCCCCACCCCCAGCCCCCAGGTCAGGGCAGGCAGTGGGATTCACAACAAGCAGGGACTTGAGGAAACAACTGCTGCCAATGCCACTTCTACCGTCCCCCCAAGGCCCCACCCCCAGGATGCAGAAAAGGACGAGTGCCCAGTCCCCAGCTCTCCCAGGGGACACAGGGTCAGACTCCCCCTTGAAACACCAGCCACTCCCCTTTGGGGCGCTTACCTTGTGGGCACAGGAGGCTGAGTCTCTCTCTGTCCAGGGGCCATCTGTGGAGGCCTGCATAGTGGAGAAGTGTGTCAGTGCTGGGGGAGCCTGTGGGCCCCACTTCTGCTTTTGCAGCCTCCTCAGCTTGAGGAAGGAAGGAGGAGTGTGTGCAGCACAGGGGCCTGGGTCCCTCCCCACCTCTCACACTTCCCCCTTTGGGAAGGAGAAGGAAAGGGACTAGAGGCCTGGTGCTCGAGCTAGTGGTGTGACTCTGGATAAGTCATTGACCTCTCTTCTTGCAAAGTGAGAAGGTTGGGGAAGGTGATCTTTAAGGTCTAAGATCTGCCAGCCCCAATATTCTACTTCAGGGGCCCTCCTAGCTCTGACATCCTGTTTTCTAAGGGCTCTCCCAACTCTGACATTCTCTGTTCTAAGGGCTCTCCCAGCTCTGACATCCTGTGTTCTTAGGGCCGTCCCAGCTCTGACATCCTGTGTTCTAAGGGCCGTCCCAGCTCTGACATGCTGTGTTCTAAGGGCTGTCCCAGCTCTGACATCCTGTGTTCTAAGGGCTGTCCCAGCTCTGACATCCTGTGTTCTAAGGCCCCTTCCAGCTCTGACATGCTGTGTTCTAAGGGCCGTCCTAGCTCTGACACGCTGTGTTCTAAGGGCCCTTCTAGCTCTGACATGCTATGTTCTAAGGCCCCTTCTAGCTTTGACATTCTATTATTCTATGAATATATTCTGTTCCCCAAAGGCTAAGGTTGGGAAAAGGAGAGAGAAGCTTCCCCAATCTGTCAGGTCCGTGCAACAGGATTAGAAAGAGTAAATGTTCCTACTTCTGGCTGCTTCTCTGCTCCCTAAAAACAGGAACACAGAGTGGACTGACTAGTCCAAGGTCATGCAAAGCTTTTCAGAAGAGCAAACATAGGAATCCAGCTGTTCTACATACTTCCCTAAAGCCTGGGGTACCCTCATCAGGCACTGAGAAAGTCCAGGCTAGAAGCAATGAGAAGCACAGCCCTCTATGATACCCACCCATCATATGGGGCAAGGAGAAAAGGCTGGGTAGGGATGGCCCATCTAGGGCTGGAAGGCTCCAGAGGCTATCTATCTAGGCTAACTACCTCATTTTACAGGTGAGAGGCTTGGCCAATTAAGTCTCTTGTCCAAGGTCCCAAAACTATTAGGTGTCAGAAGTGGGATTTGAACACAGGATTCCTGTCTCTAAATTGCAAACCTCCATCTACCACACTGCTGCCTCCTCCTCAGGAGGATGAGCTAGCCAAACACCAGGTGAGGGTCTGAGCTTGGGACATACAACTGAACCTAGGGGTTCAAGTCACAGCTGCTCTTTCCCTCACAGAAGGGTAGCCCGGGGAAAGAGGCAGCTCTGGACCCAAGCTCATCTGGATGGTAAGACACAATTGGAAAACCCTCCCACATACATCAAAGGTAGAACTCTGGGGCTCAAGTCTTCCAGAGAGGTGGTGTGGTGGCTGCAGGCCTGAGTGGGACTTTTGGCAAGGATCAGTCAATCAATAAGCATTGATTAAGCACCTACTATATACCAGGCACTGTGCTGGCTTGTTGGGGATAAAACAACAAAAATGAACCAGTCTTTACTCACTAAGGAGTAAGAAGCCAGGAGAGAGGCCTCTGCTTGTCAGCCTAACTAGGCCTAAGGGATTCTGAAGGGGAGGAATGAGCTTCCCCACCCCCTCACCCCCATCTAGCTTTGGCCTCTACCAGCCACCAGGGCCATGAAGACAGAGACACCCTTGGGGGCAGCTAGGTGGCGCAGTGGATAGAGCACTGGCCCTGGAGTCAGGAGGACCTGGGTTCAAATCTGGCCTCAGACACTTAACACTTACTAGCTGTGTGACCCTGGGCAAGTCACTTAACCCCAATTGCCTCACTAAAACAAACAAACAAACAAACAAGACAGAGACACCCATGGATGACATAGTAAAAAAAAAATAATACAACCAGTTTGACCTCGGACACATTAGCTGTGATCCTGAGCAAATCTTCCCAGTTACCCCAGTTGCTAATGCCTTCCCTCTGAGGTACATCTTTCATACATCCAAAGTTGTCTGCATGTTGTCTCTTCCATTGGCTCAGAAGCTCCTCGAGGGCAGGAACTGTGTTTTTGTCTTTTCTTGTATCCCTAGTATTTAGCGTGAAGTAGGCACTTAAATGCTTGCTGATGATGAAGTCACTTCAAACCTCTCTGAACTTCAGTTTTGTCTTCCATAAAATGGGAATGACATGGCTTCACACAACCCCTCGGGGTTACTGTGAGGGAGACCCTGTATCAGTGAGCCAGTGAGCATTTATTAGGCACCTATTATGCCTCAAGCACTATGCTAGGGGCAGGGGGTAAAAAGGTGAGCAAAGAGTCCCTGCCCTCAAAGAGCTTACATTCCATCTAGGGGAACAGCATAAGTATGTATGTGTCTGTGTATATGTGTGTATGGGTATTTATATGCATATGTGTCTGTGTGTGCATATGTGTACATGTGTCTGTATGTGTGTGTCTGTGTATATGCGTGTCTGTATATATCCATGTATGCATGTGCATGAGTCTATGTATATATGTGCATGTACGTGTGTGTGCATATATGTATGTCTCTCTATGTTTATGTCAGTGTATGTATATATGTATATAAAACAATATAAGTATATATATATATAAACACAACTTAAGTATATAATGTAATAAGTATATTCAAAATATGCAAAGTAAATACAAGATAATTTTGGGGATGTGGTAACTGGTAGGGGGATAGGCAGGGAGGTTCAGAGGGAACTCTGTTGAGCCTGGAAGTGTGTGGTAAGGTGAGACATTGTTAGAATCAAACCACTGAGTCAAAAGGGACCTGCTCAAGGTCTGGGGAGGAAAGGACCTGGCTAGACATTCATATCTAAGTCAACAACCACCAGCTTTGGGGCTAAATCTTGACAAAGAGATCACATGTCACATGCACTGACAGGCTTCCCTCTCTATCTTAGGGGGAGGAGGGGAGGAGAAAGAGAAAGAGAGAGCGAGCGAGCGAGTGAGCGAGCGAGCGCTGCTGGTCAATAAGGCCAGGCCTAAGGAATTCTGAAGGATGGAGTTGTAACCACACCCTAACCCCCTTCTCCAACTCTAATGGGTTTCAGCAGGAGCTGAGGCAAGACAGAGGGATGCCCACAGGTTCCTCAATCCAACTACTGACCAGAGGGAGGAAGGTGGGAGGCTGGGAGAAGCACTAACCACTCACCCCTGCTGTCAGCAGACCTCCACCCCATCTCCAATGGAGAAATCGTCCCTGGATCCTCCCCAATCCCACCAAACCCATGTGGCCAGAAGAGCCGTGCTAGCTCACACCATCTTCTGCTTGGACCACAGAATCATAGACAGAAGTGGGAAGGATTTTAGAGGCCACTAGGTCGAACCACTAAGTCTAACGAATGAAGAAATTGAGGCTCAGACAGCTGAAGTAACTTGACTAAAGTCACCCAGCCAGTAAGTGTCTGAGGCAGGATTTATACCCTGATTTTCCTGGCTCCAGATTAAGTGCCCTCTTCACTATGTCATGTTGCCCAGAGGATGAACCCTTGAGGCCTTCACAGGACCCAGAACTGAGAGTAGGAAAGAGCAATTCAAGGACTCCTGTCTCTGAAGGCTTCCCATGCAGCCAGGTCACTCCCCAGCTCCAGAATCTCTGGGGCTGCCCTCTTACCCTGGGGGCTAAAAACAGACTCCTGGGCAGCTGGGTGGTACAGTAGATAAAGCACCAGCCCTGGATTCCGGAGGACCTGAGTTCAAATGTGACCTCAGACACTTTACACTTACTAGCTGTGTGACCCTGGGCAAGTCACTTAACCCTCACAGCCCCACAAAAACCCAAAAAAACAACCCCCCCAAAAAACTAAAAAACCCCAAAACAGACTCCTTTATATGGCTTTGAAGGCCCTTCACTGTCTGGCTCCAGCCTCTTTTTCCAGGCTCAAGGCCCATTTCATCCCCCTCACCACCTGAATGCTCCAGCCAAACCTGCCCCCCACCCACACTCCATCATCTCTCATCTCCGAGCCTTTGCACAGGCTGTCCCCCATGCCTAGAGAGTCTTCCCTCTTCATCTTCACTTCACAAGACATAAGTTCCTGGAGAGGAAGGATTGCTTCAATTTTGTTTTTGTATTTCCAGTGCCTAGCACAGTGCTAGCTGAATTGAATTGCATTGAATTATAGGTGGGTAAGACAAATGCAGCCCACCCTTGTCCCAAGCTCCAGGGCCTCAGAGGGCTACAGAATGTCAAGAGTTGGAAGGGGCCTTAGGGGAACCATTCGGTCCAATGATCTCATTTTACAAATAAGGAAACTGAGGTCCAGAGAGATGAAGTGACTTTCTCCAGGGTTCACAGCACAGCCGACGTTTGTGTAAGGCTTTGAGGCTCACAGAGGAGACTCAGAGGCCTTTAAACCACAAAGACCTGGGTTCCAGGCCCATTTCTGAAGTGATGTGACCCTGGACAAGACTCCCAAGCTCTCATTGCACTAAGACTATCTGAGTTATAGACAAGGTGATGACTTGCATTGTGTGTATATGTGTGTGTGTGGGGGGGGTCCTCACAAGGATGGTCTCTATACTAATGAAACTATAGACCCAATCCCTGTGCTGTCCCTATATAAGGTTTACAAAATGCTTTACGACTTATCTCATTTATTCCTCACAATCACTCAGTATGAGAGGTGCTTTTATTAGCTCCAATTTATAGATGGGGAAACTGAGGCTCCGGAAGGTCCAATGGCTTACCCAGCTGGTAAGTGCCTGAGGCAGGATTTGAACCCAGGTCTTCCTGTCTCCAAGTCCAGAGATTTATTCACTACACCACTCATAGTAAGTTAGTGGCAGAATCCGGACTAGAAAATGGGTCCCCTGACTCTTAATTGAGTTTAGAGGAAAGGAGATCTCAATTTGGTGGTGGTCCATTTTTTGCCCCCCTTGCTGCAGCAGGGCATTGGCTCAGCCCCCCTCCTTAGTACAACTACCCTCCTCTGCACTATGCACTAGATGTCAACAGCCAGAAGCAGTGTGTATACAGGAGTCTCCCACCTCTGCCCTCCTTCCCCCTATAATGTCAAGGCCAAAAGGCAAAAGCCTTGCATGGGGAGGTGGCAGGAGAGGACTCCTCAAGGGCACTGGGACTGGATGTGTGCCTGGGGGTGGGGGAAGCCGGTTCTATCGGGCCTTCCCTAGGAAGGGGAGGAGGGCGGAGGAGGGGGGGAACAGCTGCAGCAGCAGACCCCAGATACTGTGCCAGGAGCCAGCACTGGGGGGAGGGGTCCGCCCAGGCCAGCTCCCTGGGCCCCTCAGGCACCTCAGAGGAGACTCCTGCTGTCACATTCTGCTAAGAGTGGGAATAGGAGGGCCCAGGGTTTCACAAACAGGAAGAGAAAGGGTGGGGGCTTAGGGAAGAGGAGGATTCTGAAAATAGACAGCTGCAGCCAGCTTCAAAGAGGGATCAGGCCAGGGGATGGAGGGAACCACGTGTTGGCCCCTGCCGGGGGTCAGATGTCTAAATCCCAGAGGAGAATGGGGCATTCCAGGCCCTTGACCCAGGGGGCCCGGTACCTCCGGCTCACATGCAGCTGCATCCAAGGCAGTCCCACTTTAAGGGAGGGCCAGGGGTGGCCAAAAAAGCCCCTGCTCTGGGGGCAGCTAGGTGGTGCAGTGGATAAAGCACTGGCCCTGGATTCAGGAGGACCTGAATTCAAATCCAGCCTCAGACACCTGACACTTACTAGCTGTGTGACCCTGGGAAAGTCACTTAACCCCCATTACCCCACCAATAAATAAATGAATGAATGAATGAATGAATGAATAAATAAATAAAAGCCCCTGCTCTGACTCCGGAGGTCAGAGGCTGTTGTCAATACTACCCAAGGAGCCTTGGTTTCTGACCCACTTTTCTGCCTGGAAGGCCTTTTCTCCATCTCTGTCACTCAAAATCCCATCCGTCCTCTGAAAAGAGGCTCTGATGCCGCCCTCCCTAACCAGTTCAGTTGCATAGAGTGTTGGTCGAGGACATGGGTGCCCTATACTGTACTTGGTAGTAAAGATGCGAAGACAAAACAGCAGTCCCTGCCCTTGGGAAGATTATACTCTATGGGCAGACTTGGGGGAAAATACATGTATGCAAATATAAAACAATGTAAAGAAGAACAGACCACGAACTGAGTCATAGGGAAGAAAATCTAAGATTTCATTGAAATGCTCCTGAGCTTGGGCAAAAATAAGGATGTTTACTTCCTGTGAGGGCAGCCACTGAGCCTGGAGTCAAGAAGACCTCAATTCAAATCTAGCTTCAGACACCTACTAGCTGTGTGACCCTGGGCAAGTCATTTCATCCTGTTTGCCTCAGTTTCCTCATCTGTAAAATGAGCTGGAGAAGGAAATGGCAAACCCCTTCAATATCTTTGCCAAGAAAACCCCAAATGGGGTCACATAGAGTTGGACACAACTGAAAAATGACTGAACAACAACTTCCTCTGTACTCCACCATTGGAAAGAGGATTGAGGGGCAGCTAGGTGGCGCAGTGGATAAAGCACCAGCCCTGGATTCGGGAGGACCTGAGTTCAAATCCAGCCTCAGTCACTTGACACATTACTAGCTGTGTGACCCTGGGCAAGTCACTTAACCCTCATTGCCTCACAAAAAAAAGAAAAAAGGATTGGATTTGGAATTAGAAGATGAGTTCAAATCCTATCTCTGTCACACTCGTGTGATAATACACAATTCAGGATCCCTTTCCAGTTCTACATCTCTGATCACCCAATTCCAGCTCAGAACCTTACTACTAGTTGTGTGACTGTGGGCAATCAACGAGTGACTCAATCAATATTTAATAAAAAAAATTTGCTATGTGTCAGGCACCAGAAACACAAAACCAAAAGTGAAGCGAAGCCTGTCCACAAGGAGCTGACATTCTAATGAGGAAGACAACATACATTGTCGTGTACAAATGAGGTATATGAAGATCTACTGAGTAATCTGGGGGGCGGGAGGGGAACAATCAGAAACACCTCGGAGAAGGGATTTGAGTTGACTTTCGAGGGAAAGTGGGGATTCTTCTAAGAGGTGACGAAGGAATCCATTCTAGGCATGGAGGAAAGCAGTGGAGAATGAAGTGCTGGGTATGAGGAGACGTGGGCCAACTTGGCTGAACCAGAGTGTTCCTGGAGAGGTTAAATGGAGGAAAGAAGGGTGGGAAGAGAGAATGGAGAAGGGAAGGGAGGAGACAGAAAGAAGTGGGGAAGAGATATAGGAGTGAGGGAGGGGGAAGTAAGTGGCAGGATACAAGGCAATTTTCTTCCCCAGACCTCAGTTTCCTCATCTATAAAATGGGTACAATGGTATACCGCCTTCACCACATTCTTCTCCACCTCATAGGGGCCCTTTCTGATCCTACTTTAACTGGGTAGTGGGTTGCACTTAATCCTTCTTTTTTTGCAGGGCAATGAGGGTTAAGTGACTTGCCCAGGGTCACACATCTAGTAAGTGTCAAGCATCTGAAGCCAAATTTGAACTCAGGTCCTCCTGAATCCAGGGCCGGTACTTTATCCACTGGGCCACTTAGCTGCCCCCATTCCTTCTTTTCTTTACCCACCTATTCCCTCCCCTAGGAGCCTCTAAGCCTAGCAGGTCAGGGGCAGGCTGGCTTCCTACATCTCGGCTGGCACTGGAGAGTAGGTGCTACAGAAGGCTGAATGAGCTTTCTATGTTTCAGATCTGTACCCTCGTCTCACCCCACCCCCTCAAAGAGAGAAGAGGAAGAAAAACCTGGCAGGGAGGAAGCCACATCACAGTGAAATATAGGGGGGCTCTGGGATCAGGGAAGACCCCTGTGGGGGGAGGTGAAGGACAGGGGGCACTATTAGCTGGGCTTCTCCTTCCAAGAATCTCAGCGCCCACACAAGGCCCCCATAAACTATGACTTCCTGAGTCTACTCCTCCCCCACCCCACCCACCTTCCCTAGCAGACAGGTAGGGAGCTCACAGATGTGAGTGGAGCACCCCCTTGTGGGCACAGAACTAAGCAATGGGGGAGCATGGAATCCAACGCCATCCCTTACACCCTGGAATTTTACAGAGGAGGACACTGAGGCCAGAGAAGGTGAAAGGAGTTTCTTAAACTCTCACAGGTTGAGGGAGTAAAGAGGGATTTGAACTCAGTGCTTGGGATTAGATTCTGGCCTCTGAGATCCCTCAGAACAGTTGTGCCAAACTGAAATAGAAATAGAGTATAGGGGCAGCTAGGTGGCGCAGTAGATAAAGCACGGGCCCTGGGTTCAGGAGGACCTGAGTTCAAATCCGACCTCAGACACCTGACACTCACTAGCTGTGTGACCTTGGGCAAGTCACTTAACCCCCATTACCCTGAAAAAAGAAAGAAAGAAATAAGAGTCTAAACTACCTAATGATCTCTGTCAGTCATAGAGTGACTTAGAAACCCACCAACTAACATTATCTATGTCCTACTGGATCTTTATTTATTTTAAGTATTTCCCAATTACATTTTAGTCAAGAGTTTTGCAGGCCATGAATTTGACATCTTTGCCTTTGGTTCTAGATCTGATTCCAAGACTCTAGAGCCTGGGCTTTGTCCACTATACCAGTCAAGTTCTATAGCATTAGAAAAGGGAATGTCAGAGCTGGGAGGGCCTTAGAACACAGGATGTCAGAGCCAGGAGGGATCTTAGAACACAGAGTGTCAGAGCTGAGAGGAGCCTTAGAACATAGAATGTTGGAACTAAAAGGAATACAATGAGAGCAAAATGTTAGAGGTATAAAAGAATTTAGAATACTGTGATGTAGTGGATAGAGAGCTGACCCGGGACTTGGGCAGATCCAAGTCCAAATCCTGCCTCTGACACTAATTGGCTGGGAGTGAGAACCTGGGCAATTCTCTCTTAGGAGGAGGTACAAATCTGCCTTGGTGGGGAGAGTCCCTTACCAGGTGCATCCTTTCCACAGGGAAGTTCCAATAAACATGAATAGATCTGGTCCAATCACCTCATTTTACAGATGAGGAAACTGGGACTTTGGGAGTAAAGAAACTTAAGGTCACACAGCTATCCCATAGGAGAGCTAGGATTTGAACCCGGGACCTCTGACTCCAGAGCTGGGGCCCTTTCTTTCCCTCACATTTGGGAACCCCTTGTTAGCTGAGGAAAATCACATAGGAAATAAATTGAGAACATTCTCAAAATAATAACTCCCCAGGGAAACTATGCTTCTCACTGACAAATTCTTTAGACTGGCATTCGAGGCCCCCTGCCTATAATCTGACCCCAGGAGAACTGTCCAACTATTCCCCTGGGAGGAATAATATACTCTATCCAGAGTGCTCTCTTCACTGCCCTCTCCACTGCACCCCGCCCCCAGAAGCCAGGCTCATTCCAAGCTGGGGCTCACTGTCACAGCAGAACACAGACCATTTGAGCTGGTGGTGGTCTTCCAACCCAGAAAGCTGGAGGCCCAAGGGCTCTCAGAGAACATCTACTCCAATCCTTTCATTTGTAAAATGAGAAGGCCTAGAGAGAAGCAACAGGCCCTGCTTCTGCCCATCAATCAATAGCCCTCCTTGGGCAAGTTACTTCTCTATTCTAGGCCTCGGTTTTCTCACCAACAGATAATCAATCAGCCAGACAAGCATTTACTAAGTGCTAACTGTATAGCAGTGTGACAGTTAGGTGGCACGGTGGATAGTGTCAGTGGATAGGGCCTGGACTAAGGAAGACTTATCTTCCTGAGTTCAAATCTGGCCTCAGATACTTCCTAGCTGTGTGACCCTGGTCAAGTCACTTGACCCTGATTGCCTCAGTCTCTTCATCTGTAAAATGAGCTGGAGAAGGAAATGGCCGACCACTCCAGCGTCTTTGCCCAGAAAACCCCCAAACAGGGTCACAGAGAGTCAGACACACCTGAAATGACTCAGTAACAACGCATCTCAGACCCCGGGTTAAACATTGGGGAAACAAACCAAAACGTAGAACGGAGCTATCAGCATTTTCCCAGCTTTTCTTGCTCAGTGCCTCCCCTTCCCCTCTTCTTATTTCCCTCAGTTTCCGACCTCAGTGCTCTCTCCAAAGGTGCCAGGGGTCTCCCAGCTGCCATTGGGAGGTCCTTTCTCGGGCCTCCTCTCTGCCATCTCCTCCTCCTCCTCTTACATATCCCCTCTTCTCAGGGTTCTGCTTCCTGTCTGAGAGTTCCTTCTCCATCTCCCTATCTCCCTCCTCACTGGGCCATCGCAAGGGTCTCCTGATCTGCCACAAGTCTCTCTCAACTCCAATCCATCCCCCATTGAGCTGCTGAGGTGCTTTTCTAAAGCACGAGCCCTTTCACGTCACTCCCCTACTCAATACACTGGACTGTCTCCATATTACCTATAGAATAAAAAAATAAACTATCCTCTTTGGCATTTACAATCTCTCATTACCGGGCTCCAACCATCCCTCCCAGCATTATTATTCACTAAGTGATTCAGTGGACAGAGTGCAAGGCCTGGAGTCAGGAAGACCTGAGTTCAAATTTGACCTCAGATACTTACTAAGCTGTGTGATCCTGGGCAAGTCTCTTAACCTCTGTTTACCTCAGTTTCCTCATCTGTTAAATGGAGATAATAGGGGGCAGCTAGGCGGCACAGTGGATAGAGCACCAGCCCTGGATTCAGGAGTACCTGAGTTCAAATCCGGCCTCAGACACTTGACACTTACTAGCTGTGTGACCCTGGGCAAGTCACTTAACCCCCATTGCCCCGCAAAAAAAAAAAAAAATGGATATAATAATAGCACCTACTCAGCAGGGTTGTCATGAGGATCAAATGAGATGATAATTGTAATGGGTCCATTGCTGTTGCTCAGTCATTCGGTCTGTCTCTCTGCAACCCCATATGGGGTTTTCTCAGCAAAGATACTGGAATAGTTTGCCATTTCCCTCTCCAGTGGATTAAGGCAAATGGAGTAAGTGACTTGCCCAGGGTCACACAATTAGTGAGTGTCTGAGGCTGAATTCAAACTCAGGTCTTCCTGACTCCGGGCCCAGTGCTCTATCCACTGGGCCACCCAGCAGCCTTCCTGGCCCATAGGAAGCCCCTATATAAATGTTAGCGATGATGATGATGATGATGATGACAAAGACGATGACGATGGCGATGACTACAACTCCCCTTCCTACATGCTGTAGTACAGCCAAACTGTCCTAATTATCTCTCCCGGAAAGCATTCTATCTCCCACCTCCTCCATGTCTTTGCCCTGGCTTTCCCCTACACCTGGAAAGCCTTCCTGCTTCACCCCTGCCTTGCAGAATCCCTAGTTTCCTTCAGGTACCTTTTCTCACTCCCCGCCCCATATTCCTTCCTAGATTACATTGCGTCTGTTTTCTATGCACTTATGTACATACAGCCAGAATGTAAGCTCCGTAAGGTCAGGGACTTTATATTTCCAGTGCTTAGCACAATGCCAGGCACATACCTTTATATGCCTAGTTCCCAGAGAGAAAAAACACATATAAGAAAAATGGCACTGGGGGCAGCTAGGTGGCGCTACAGTGGATAAAGCATCAGCCCTGGATTCAGGAGGACCTGAGTTCAAATCCAGCCTCAGACACTTGACACTAGCTGTGTGACCTTGGGCAAGTCACTTAACCCTCATTTCCCCACCAAAAAATATATAAATAAAACATAAGAAAAATGGCGCTGAAGAAGACGGAGATAGGAAGACAAGACCAAGTTGAGATAGAACAAATATCTGTGCTGGGAACAACAGAGCTGAGGGTATTGGAGCATATGGTTCAAGATGGCAGAAACAATAGGAGGGGGGAGAGAACAACAGAACGACCTGAAAGGGATGCTCAGGAAGACGTCCATAACTGCAGAGTGATGTGGGGACAGCGACAGGAGAACAATTTCTACTATAACAACAACACTGAACAGAGAAACATGCCATGACTAACTGCACACTACCCACCTCCTGACAGAGAGGTGGTGGACTTCAGGGGGGTAATGAGACATACATTTTTCTGATCTGGTCAGTGTGGGAATTTGTTTTGATGGGAATATTTGTTTGTTATGAAGGTTTCTCTCTTTATGGCCAGGGGACCCCCCCTTAGATATATCCACACACCCCTGGGGGAATCCGTGGATCCTATAAGTCAACAAGCAAGCATTTATTAAGCATCAACTATATTACAGGCAGTACACTAAATGCTGGAGACACAAAGAAAGGCAAGAAATAGTCCCTTCTCTTAAGGAGTTCACAGCCTAATGTGAGTGACAACTTGCAAACAGCTATGTACAAACAAGGTATATGCAGGAAAAATTGGGGATGATTTCAGAGGGAAGACCCTAGCACTAAGGATGATTGGCAAAGGCTTCTTGCAGAAGGCAGCTGGGACTTGAACAAAGCCAAAAAGGTGAGGACGAGGAGGGAGAGAATTCCAGGCATGGGGGACAGCCAGTGAAAATATCCTTTTAAGAACCCCTAACATAGAGCTTAAAAGTTTGCATAATGTTTTTATAAACATTATCTCCTTTCTAATAGCCCTTGGACATGAGCACTACCATTACTCCTGACTTAGAGATGAGGAAAATTTAGGTGTGAGGAAAAGAAAATTGCTTTTTGTTCATAGAAGAAAAATCTAATTTTTTAAAAAGACAGCAGGAACTATCAACATACACAACTACTCTCTTATCATAAGCAATCTTCATGAGAAAGACCTACCCGTTTATCAAAGATGTCCTTGGTAAAAAACAGGAGACAGGAACAAGCAGCCTTCACAAATAGCATTCTGTGGTAAGCCACATCTTCACCATCACAACTGACTGAAGAGGGCAGAGAATATCAGATCCACTTTGCCTAGTATTTGCTTGTTATGAAAAAGACATTTGACCTGACATAGTAAATTTAGCCGAGAAGGCTCTCTGCCGTGTTAAGATCGTGTGAGAGTCAGGGGCAGCTAGATGGCGCAGTAAATAGAGCACGGGCCCTGGATTCAGGAGGACCTGAGTTCAAATTCGGCCTCAGACACTTAACACTAGCTGTGTGACCCTGGGCAAGTCACTTAACCCCAACTGCCTCACTAAAAAAAATAAAAATAAAAATAAAAGATCGTGTGAGAGTCTCTGAGAGATATGCCACTGAAGAAATAACTGTTCACTGATTGACAATATCAAGCGAAGCATGAAACAAGGAGATGTATGTTTGCCAAAAGTGCTTGCCACTGTTGCGGAAAATGTTTGGCATACAATGTGAATCGAAGAGGGATTCCCTAGAATTGGTGAGCTCTTGTCTAGGTGTTCCCATCTGTGTGGGACATTTCTACAGAAGCCCTGCAGTGAGATCCACAGCCACCCACTCTGGCAAGAGGGAGGCCCAATATTCTACCCACGGAAACACAAAGTGCATGAAGAATATCTGCTGTTCAGATGATGAGATGTCTCTGGATGGATTGGAAGCCAGGTCTTCCTGATTCCAAGTCCAACAGTCTGAACATTATACTCTCTAGTCTAATCCTGGCCAAAGGGGACAGGAAGGGAGGAACAAGGGATCTGTGGCACCCTCTGCAGGGAATTCCTACATCCAGAAGGTCATCCATCCACTCTGAGATGGGAAGAATGCCCCCCATCCCACCCAGCAATCAGGAAGTCTCCCAGTGAAGTTAAAGATTCTAGAATGTACCTGAGAACTCAGGCAGAAATGTGCAGAGGGGTTGATTGGAGTTGGGTGGGAGAGGAGAGGACAGGATATTTTCAAGGACAAAGATGCCATTCTGATATGAGAAGGCAATAAAAGGATAATAACAACAACAACAATAGCAAGCTAGCATTTATACAGTACTTTAAGACTTATGAGGCTCTTTACAAACAACAATAAGAGCTAATACTTAGCATTTACTATTGCCAAGCATTGCACTAAGCACTCTGCAAATATTATTTCATTTGATCCTCATAACAACACTGGGAGGTGGGTGTTATTATTACCCCTATTTTACTCATGAAGAAACTAAGGCAGACAGAAGTTAAGTGACTTGCCCAGGGTTACACAGCTAGTAAATGTCTGAGGCCATATTTGAACTCAGATCTTCCTGATTCCAGGCCCAGCATTCTATCCACCGAGTTACTAGCTGCCTCAGCAACAGAATGGCCCTGGCAGGCAGAAGAGTCAGCACAGTACAGAGGAGAGAGTTCTGGATTTGATGTCAGAGGACCTGGGTCCAGCTGTCACCTTGGACAAGTCATTTCCTTCCTCTGTGCCTCTGTCAGGTGTTGAACTAGACTTAGACTGCCTCTAAGATCCATTCCAGCTCTAAGTCCCAGCTCAAATGAACATTTACATATTCACAAGGAAAGGAGACTATACAAATATGCCTTTAGCAGGTAGTTATGCCCTCACTTTCAACAACCCAGGGGAAAGGGATGTAGATGGAAGGCCCATTGAGACAGCATCAGCTAGCACTCAAACCCAGGACTTTTGACTTTGAAACCAGACAAGCCTTTCTGGTCTGGGTGGGAGGTAGCTGTTAGTGTTTTCTCTCCCTGCTCAAATAATCAGGCATCTGTGTGTCTGCTATATGCCCCCAAGACACCGGTGACACCTTGAATGCAGGCTACCCCGGAGCCTGTCACATACAACAGTAGGTGCTTAATAAACGCTCACTGGCCTGGCCCCGGGGCGCCCTCCACCCTCTCCAAACACCTTGGGCAGGAGAGACCTGCCAAGAAACAGTTTTGTGGACATTTGTGCCACACCCAGGCCCCGCCTCCCATCTGGGTAACCAGAGAAGCAAAGTCCACCGGAGGCTGTTCACACACAGCTGGGCAGTTCCTTCCTGGGGCCTGGGGTGAAATCCTTGAGCTGGGCTGGAGCAGACAGCTGGGCAAAGGGGCAGGGAGGAGGGCAGGGACAGGTGCTACCTGACATCTTGGACTTCCTGAAAGACGGGTACAGCTCCACCCAAAGTAAAGGTCACATTTCCCTAGTGCTGACCTATTCACAATGCACCTCCTTCCTCACATCCCCAGGAGTATCATCTATTCCCATTCTACAGCTAGGGAAACTGAGGCTCAGAACCAAGGACATGACACCCGTAGTTTATTTTTACATTAGTTAAGCTGTAGGGACTTGTACCCGGGTCTTTCTTCTGACCCTCCTCTCAGACCTTGCCACCACATCTTAGGAGCTTAGGGGAAGAGAACTTCCCCACCCCCTGGGGCACTAAGCTGAGCTGGCTCCTAGGAGACTTCTCCCAGGCTTGGCCCCCATTTGTTCATCTTCCCTCTAGCAAACATCTGACTATCCTGTTCTTGAGGGGAGGGGAGGCCAGCCTGCTCCTAGTGCAGATGCTACAGGGTAGAATGCTGTCTTCAGTCCCCATCTTTCCTCCCTGTAGAAGGCAGCTTGTTCTCCCCAGTTCTTAGAAAAAGAAAGTCTATGACTTGGCTCAACCATTCTGAGCATCAAAGTATCTAGAAATTTGGGCAAGTCACGTCACTGTTTGCCTCCGTTTCCCCATGTGTAAAATGAGCTGGAGAAGGAAATGGCAAAGTACTCCAGTATTTCTGCCAAGAAAAGCCCAAAGGGGGTCAAAGAGAGTCAGACAGGACTGATATAACCACAGCAAGAACAAAAATCATTTCATTCCCCATACCAAAAAGCCTCCCTTGTCTCCACTCTTCTGGATGTGTTCTCTTCCTCAATTAGAATGTAAGCTTATTGAGGGCGGGTACTATCTCTTAAAAATGTTTGTAAATTTAAATTTTAAAAAAAGATTCCCTCTAGTCCAACCCCCTCATCTTACACAGTCCAGAGTCCCACAGGTAATAAGTACAAGGGGCTGAATCCGAACCCAGAGCCTCTCCCTCCAGAGTCAAGGCTCTTTTCATTGATCCAAGGCCAGTTTCCTCATCTGTAAAATGGGGGCAATACTAACAAAGATCTGACACCTCCCTCTGTGACAACCAAGAACTGGAACCAAAGTGGATGCCCATTGATGGGAGGAACGGGGACAAATGACTGGGACATGCACGTGGTGAGGTGTGAATGTGTTGTTCAAAACAGACACACATGAGGAATCCCGAGAAACCTGGGAAGATCTCTATCCACAGTGACTGCAGCCGTGGAAACAAAATGATCCCTAAAAGGAAGCTAAACTCTGAGGAAGCAAACAACCAATGTGGGTCCCAGAGCCCAAATTAGGACACATTTCTCCCTCTTCTCCCCCTCCTCCACAGCAGGGAGGCAGGGGCCTGCCAGGAGGCAGTGTTGTATACACAGCCAGGATGAGAGACTATGGAACGGGTGGGGGGTGGGTTAAGGGGCATCAGGCCTCACAGATATCCTATGGTGGCTTCTCCTCCTCTGTCTAGGACATCCTGCCAGGGTGGTGAAGCATTCGGTGCTCTGCTACTTACCCCACCTGCCCTGGGGCCCAGACCCCATCTCCCTCACTCTGGCCCAGCACTTCCTGTCCCCTACCTGCCCTAGGGCCCAGACCCCATCTCCCTCACCCTGGCCCAGCACCTCCTGTTCCTCACTTGCCAGCCAGCCAGTAGTAGGCAGTTCACTGGCTACCAAGGTTGCCCCACCCCCATCCAAGGCTGGACCCCTGTAGGAGGGATGCTGCCCCACGGGGGCAGAGCTATTGCTTCCTTTGTCTGCCTCTCCCGTTTCCGCTCCACTCTGGTCCTCCCCAGCTGCCCCCTACTCCCTTTCCAGGTCTCAGTGATTACTGTGACCTCTGTGGAGAGAGCTGGGCCCACTGATGACGGGGGATGGGGCGGGTGGGGGTCACCATTCCCATTCCAGAGCAATGTCACATCTCACACAGTGGTTACCACTCTCCCCTTTCCCAGGGAACTCTCCTTATCACACCCCTCCCCACCCTGTTATCACAGCAGGGGAACTTGGGCCAGTCTCTGGGTCCCAAAGGTCTCCTTTATGATGCAGCCTGTGGGGACAGAAGGAGGGGCAAGGGAAGCACAGAGAGGGTCACCTCAGGCTGCCAGATGCCAGCGGGGAGGGCTCTGGGAGCTCAGAGGAATGATGGAGGCAGAAGACCTGGGTTCAAGTCAAATCATTTCCCTTCCTCCAGGCCTCAGCTCCCTAGCTGTTTAATGAGTACAATCAGTTATCCCTATGGCCCCATGGGGAAGGATCCCGGGCCCCACTAGAAAGCCGGTGATCTTCAAGAAGCATAGAAGAACAAGAACCTTGAACTGGCGGGGCGGAGGGAAGAGAGGAGAGGAGTTGTCAGAACACCTGGTCTCTAATAGCGGCTCTGCCCTGACAGATGAGACACAGGACCTTAAATAGGTCACTTCCTCTCGGCTTCTGGATCTGTAAGATGAAGGGCTTGCCCAGACGGGACCGTGTGATCTTCCCAGACCTCACATTCTGTTCTCAGGTTGTTTCCAACGCTGACATTCTGCAGCGTCCCAACACACCTTCCAGCTCTAACGTTTTATGTTCTAATGCCCCACCCACCTCTCATAACTATGCAGCTAGGGGGCACAGTGGATGCCATGCTATACCAGGACTCAGGAAGAGCTGAATTCAAATCCAGCTTCAGAAATTCACTAGCTGTGTGACCCTGGCCAAATCACTTAATCTGTTTGCCTTTAGTTTCCCTCACACTGTAAAATGGGAATAATGATATCACCTAAGTCCTAGGGTTGTGGTCAAACGAGATAATATTTGTAAAGCACTTAGTTCCTGGCACTTAATTAATAAATCCTTCCTTCCTTGTTTGTTTCCTTCCTTCTCTCTTTCCTTGTTTTCTTCCTTCCATTCCTTCCTTCCTTGTTTCATCCCTCCTTTCCTTCCTTCTCTCCTTCCTCCCTTCCTTCTCTCTCTTCCTTCCTTTTTCCTTCCTTCCTTTCCTCCCCCCCCCCGCCTTCCTTCCTTTTCTAGGCAAGATCGTACTTTGGGGGTGTACCTGAGGCATGCGCCCAGCCTCAGATTCTGCCTGGGAGGCTTGAGTCACACCCCACCTCTCCCTAGAGTCTAAAGTCTTCCCTCCCCCACACCCCACCATTCCAGAAGCAGCCCCCTTGATTCTCACCTTGGAGGGAAGTCTTCCAGGGTCTTCTCCGGGAATCTGCCCATTCTAGAAAAAAGAGACGGAGGAGGACCTGTCAGATCTGACTGCGATGTACAACTTAATGAGAAGGGGATGGCGAGACAGAACAGGGGGAAGCTTGGGAGATAATCTGTCTCTTCTGAAACCTCCAAGTGGCCCCCTGGGACCCTGAACACAGACGAGAATATGCACCTTGGTTGGGTGGGTGGGGAATCCTAATCTTTTGATCTAACCTGATGCTTTCATTTTACAAACATGGAAACTGAGGCTCCCTGAAGGGATGAGACTTTCCTCAAGGTCATGGCAGAGGCCATGGCTGACCAGGAGAAGAGGGAGAGTTTGGGGAGTAGAGGCTTCTGGTATCCTCTTCAGAGTTGGCCCATGTGGGAAGAATGAGGCAGGCCTGGCTCATGGATCCACCAAGATATTGCTGCATGGTCCAGATCAGATTGAGAGTCAGGAGACCCTGTGTCAGATATCAGCATCAACATGTCCTAGGTGATCACAGGCAAGTGTCCTCAGTCTCATCATCTATATAATGGGAATAGTACTTACACTGCCCACCTCCAGTGACTGCTGTCAGGAAGGAAGGTACTTTCCATGCCTTACAGAACCACACAAACAATAATGAGAGCTGTTATCCTCCCTAGAAACCCTGCCTGAGAAGTCGGTTATGTGGGGTCTCTTCCAGCTCTGACGATCTCTGTTCTGAGGCTCCTCCTAGTTCCAACATTCCATGTTCTCAGGGCCCTTTCAGAGTCAACACTGTACCCGTAAATCTCTTCCCAGTTCCAATATTCTATGTTCTAAGGGCTCTTCTAGCTGTAGCATTCCACATTCTAAGGCCTTTCCTAGATCTGACATCCTCTGTGGTAAGGTCCCTCCCAGTTCTGAGCTGTGAGGGAAATGTGACTCAGTCACTTCAGGCCCTTGGGCCCCAGGATTCAGGCATCTGTTCTCCCATTTCTAGAAGGCCTCCAGCTCCTGCACCTCAGGCTATCACTGACAGTGAGCCAAAGATAGGGAACTTATCCTGGGTAAAATGCCCAGCCCAGCCTGGCCCAAAGGATACTGATTCATTCATTTCTCCTTTTTTTTCCCCCCAGACCCATGGAATCTGGGCTTCTCCGGAGGAATAGCCAGGGAGTCCTTAATACCCTCCAAGACTCAAAGAGCAGTCCCCAAACTTAGTCTCAGGGTCAGCTAAGTGGGCATAGTGGATAGAGCACTGGGCTTGGAATCGAGAAGACTCATCTTCCTGAGTTCGAATTTGGCCTCAGACACTTTTTAGCTGGGTGCCCCGGGCAAGTCACTTCACCCTGGTTGCCTCAGTTTCCTCATTTGTAAAATGAGCTGGAGAAGAAAATCGCAAATGGCTCCAGTATCTTTGCCAAGAAAAGCCCAAATGGAATCATGGAGAGTCAGACATGACTGAACAACAAACTTAGTCTTACCCACTATGTGACCTGGGTTAGCTGATTGTGCCAACTTTGGGCCTAAGTTCCCTGCCTTAGAAAGCTAAGGAAGACTATAAGGAACAGGAGTTTCTTTGAGGCAGAGACCAGGGTTCATGGTACTTCAGTTGGCCTTGCCTGTAACTCAGGCCTCCCCCGCCCCTTCTCTCCCCACCCCCCAATCCCAGGCAGCAGCCGGCAGAGCCATGCCCTGTTACATAACCCTTCCCTTCCTCTTCTCCCCTGGGACATCCCTCCTTCCAAGCCTTTTAATTCCCTCTAATCCTCCCCAGAACAGAGTTTAACTGTCTATCTACCCCCCCCAGCCCCCCCAACCCGAATCCCTGGCTTGGTCCAAGTCCTCACACCCGATGCTGAGGCCCAGTGGAGAGCTTGTCCATGCTCCCTCTCCGGGCTTGGTCTCTCCTTCTGGAACACTGCACTGCAAGAGGGACAGGGTGACATGATAACGCTAACAATAACATGATAATAACGGCGCTTTAAGGTTTTCCAACTGCGAACAAGTCTGATCTCATATGATCCACAAAACCACCCTGGGAGGGAGGTGCTATGATTATCCCCATTTTACAGATGAGAACCCCAAAGGGGACAGAGGTTAAGGTGATTGGTCTCCCAGGGATGTTGGGGAAGGATGGGAGGGGCACAAGAAAGAAGCCTACTTGGATAACCAAAAACCATCCCCCTGAAATAAACCAAACTGAAACTAGCAAAGCTTTTGAACTAACCTCCTTACTCCATCTGTGTCCAATTCAAGCAGACCTTTGCCTGCCTGCCTGCCTGCCTGCCTGCCTCCCTCCCAACAAAGGCCCAGGATGTCTCCCTTACCACCTCCTATACATTATGCCTCCAACAACATCCTGCCGGCTCTCATGCCTTCTGGAGCAGGGACCTTCGGTCTCTGACTTTTTCTAGTGAAGTAAATCATGTCTCCTCTGAGTCAAGGAAACGCCGTGGTACAAGTGGAATCAGACCCACTTGGGTCCCAATCCTGCCTCTGAAATTTATTACCTGCATGACTTTGGGCAAGTCACCAAACCTCTGTAGGCCTCAGTTTCCTCATCTGTAAAATGACAGGGTTTCCCCCTCAATTCTGAACTGGTGACCCTCTCGGCTTCCTCCCAGAAGCAAGGTTGGCACAAAGGGAGCCCCCAGAACAAAAGGGCAGGGAAAGGGGTCTGGTGAGGATGTATAGACTGGGGAATGGAGTCCCGCAGTCCACCAGAGTAGGCCCAGTAAGTCCTAACCTCCTCAGATAGTGGGTTCTGATGGGTATCTCAGACCCACCCCTTCCTTCCCCCACCAAAGCAAAATAACTTTGGTTTGGGGGGGGGGAGGGGCAAAGGTTTAACTTCCCGTGAAACTGAGGAGCAGATGGAGGAAGAAAACACTGGCCACCACAGAGACAGGAAGCGGCTGAGGGCACCAGGTTCAGATGCCAGCCTTGGCATCGGGTAGCCCTGCTCTCTGCTGGTCACCCTGGGGCTGCGTGCCAGGGCTGATCATATACCTCCCCCTTGGCTGAGGCCTAGGCACGGGAAGGGGGAAAGAAGGTGTGTGGCCAGGGGCTGTGGCCTAGTTCAGAACACCCCCTTCTTGGGGACTCCCCTGGCATTTAAAGCCCTCCACACTGTGCTTCCCACCTACCTGTCCAGGTTTACTGCATATTACTCGTCCTCATGGGGCTACAGTCTGGCCAAACTGGCCTGCTTTGTCATTTGCCTTATGTTTTGTGTTTGCCTTATTTATATGTTTCCATCTCCCACCTCTGGGTGTTTGTATAGGCCGTTGCACATGCCTAGAGTGCTCTCTCCTCAGCTGACTCAACTGCCACTTCTTCAACATGGGCCACCAGATCCCTTTGTCCCAGAAATTACTTTGTATCTATCTCATTCATCTGTATACATGTGGTTTCTCCCGAGGGGAATATAAGTTCTTTGAAGACAAGGACTGTTTCTTTGTATCCCTGGCCACATGGGAGGTGCTGAGAATTGGAGATTTAGTGCTGGAAGGGACCCGACCTTAGAGGTCATCAGCTCTAAACTCCTTATTTGACAGATGAAGAAAGTGAGGCTCAGAGAGAAGTAAGTCGATTAAGGTCACTCAGCTAGTGGGTGGCAAAGTTGGGCTTCCAACTGTGACGGATAAAACTAAATGTGTGTGGTCACCTAATATTCTCACATAACTCAGGTTCCAGCCTTTCCCTTAATTCCTCGCTATACTGATCCCAAGGTCCACAGGGCCCTGCCCGACTAGGGCTTGGCTGTCCCCCTGCGCCATGAACACACAGCAACGACTCACATTTCTCAGAAACCTTGAGGTTTACAAAGCACTTTCTTCACCAAAGTCCTATGAAAATAATCAAGCCAGGGGCAGCTAGATGGCGTAATGGTTAAAGCGTTGGCCCTGGATTCAGGAGTACCTGAGTTCAAATCCAGCCTCAGACACTTAACACTTACTAGCTGTGTGACCCTGGGCAAGTCGCTTAACCCCCATTGCCTCACTTAAAAAAAAAAAAACAAAAAAAAGAAAATAATCAAGCCCATTTTGCAGAGGAGGAAAATGAGGCCCGGAGAGACATAACTTGCCCAAGATCACATAACAAGTTAGCAGCACAGCTGCAACCAGCCCGAGCCTCCTGCCAAGAAGCCGTACCTTCTAACAGCCATGGCTCTGCCCATCTTAGGCAGGAAGGGGTGGGATAAAAGGAGAGGGATAAAAGGAGAGGGGGTTCTGCTGGGCTCCAGGAGGAGCCCCTCCCCCCCACTGCCCAGGCTGAGCCTCGGTGGTAGTGCCACCTATACCTGGAGGTCAGGCTGACTATCGGTTACATGTCACCGGGGCTGAAAGCAGACACGGTGTTCCGGGGAGAACAGCAGGGCCCCTGTTCTCTTGTGAGAACAGCCCAACCCTCCGGGACCGGCTTCAGCCATCCGCCCGGCCCCACAGCTCCTGTTACCCAAACAATAACATGCAGTCTGTCGTCTGGCACCTTCTAGGGAGGCAGTGGGCTGGGGCGCCAGGATCTGGGGGAGGAGGGGGGCCAGGATGGGTGCCTTTGTCCCAAGGCCAGTCCCATATGGGGGTGGGGGCCCAAATAGGATGTCCATCCCTGTAGCTCCTGAGAGGAGGTGAGGAGAAGTGGGGTCCTGGCCTTGGGCAATGAGGCCCCAAGTCCTCTCAAAAGAAACACAAGTCGAGTGACTGGTTTGAGATTCCCTAGTGCATCTAAGATAAAGTGAGAGGCAAAACCTGAGTCATAAAACTGCTGTAACAAAACTGGCAGGGCCCAACCCCTTCCCTTGGTTTTACACAAGGGGAAACTGAGGCCCCCAAAATGACTTGGGTGTGGGATCGTAGACTGAGAGCTGGAAGAGGCGCCAGAGGTCACCTAGTCCAACGCCTTCATTTTATAGATGAGGAATCAGGATTTGAATCAAGGTCCGGTGTGATGTCCATTGCCTTAAGAGGAAGGTCATCTAGCTATTGGTAGAGATGGCATTAGAACCCAGATCTCCTAACTACTGTAGGGTTATTTTCTACCTCCCCACGCCAATTCCTCATGAGTCCTCCACTCTGCTTTTTCCCTACCCCCACTAAATGTGTGGGGATGGAGGGAGAGGGTCCTTGCATCCAAAGAGAGCACCAATTCTGCTATTCTTTTGCTCACTGGCCCAACCCCATCACATACCTCTCCTTTCAGACCAAGCTATCCCTAAGCCAGGACCCTAACCTGGGGTCACTAGCAAGAGCCTGATCTCTGAACAAGATTCCTTAAAGGAGTTGGGGTAGGGGATGGGGGCGGAAAGCTTGGGCCCTGTGCCAGGGCCCTGTGCTGAGCCCCTGAGCCCTTGGCCCATCCAGTGAAATCTCAGGGCCAGACCCTCTGCCATCTCCCCTTTTTGGTCTCTCTTTGGCCCTCCCCTTTTCTGGCAAGTGAATGCAAAGGGCTGCTCTCTGGCCAGAACCCCAGGACTCCTGGATCCCTTAGGAGAAGTCCAAAGATCAGTCAAAGGCAGGAGCCTCCCCATCTCCCTTGGCCTGGCCTGCCCCACCTTGGCACCTCTGCTCCTCGGGACCAGGCTCCCTCTCCCCAGCAGTGAGGGAAAAGGAGCAGAAACAAGGCCAGCCCCAGCTCTTCACCTCTCCTCGGGTGAGTGAGTGAGTGAGTGAGTGAGTGAGCGAGCGAGGGAGCCGGTGAGTCAGCGGGACAGGGATGCTGGGCCTGTAAAACTTCATGGCAAGAATCCCAGGGCAATTTACTTCAAATTGCTCCTTCAGGGCTGTTACCTAATCCCCCACAGGGCCCACCCCCCAATCTCAAGCCACCCCCTTTAAAGGCCCAGCAGTGGTCAGGTACACTGGGGGCTGAGGGGCCCCTCTGGATGACCCAAGGAGTATGCCCCCTTCACCCCCTCCCTCAGGCCTAGACCTCATAGAACTAGGGATCCCGCCTGCTAAGGTGCCCACTGGAGCACATGCAGGGATGGGCAGGTGATCTGGGCCCTGGGGCCCTGCGTGCCAGGGCAGCAGCTAGGAGGATATCTCCTCCTGCTCTGATGGGAATTAGGGGCCCAGGGCCTGGCTCACCCAGCTTCCCCAGAGCATCAAGCTTGGTGGAGATCCAGTTCTTACCCTGAGCCCAGCTAGGCAACAGCACTTGGGGACCAAAGGTTCGATGCCCAAGCCCTCTCAAAGTCAGGCTAACATCTAGCAAAAGGATTGGGACAGGTGTGGCTAGGTGGCGCAGTGGATAAAGCACTGGCCCCGGATTCAGGAGTACCTGAGTTCAAATCCGGCCTCAGACACTTTACACTTACTAGCTGTGTGACCCTGGGCAAGTCGCTTAACCCCCATTGCCCCACAAAAAACAAACAAACAAAAGGATTGGGACAGAAGCTGCTTCTTAAATTGGGAAGGGGGAAAGAGGAGATACCCCATGAGAGACAGTGAGAAGAAGTACGAGCCAATACTGTGCCCTCAGGTAGGGGTGGTGGTGGTGGTGGTGGTGGTGACAAGGCTACACTCCCTTCCCGTTCTAGCCCAATGATCAGAGGTTTTACTAGCTCTGGACAGTCTACCCCCAGCCTTAGAGAAGCATAGATCTTGTCCAAATTGAGCTCTCAAAAATCACCCCAGGGACCTCATCTCCCCTACTTGGGAAGGTGTTGTAAGTTGTAGGTAAAACTCAGAAACAGGGTGTCCTTCTCTCTGGTCTCTGAATCCGGCCCCAACAGGAGGGTCATAGGAACCATTGGCCGGAAACAGGCACTGGCGTCGTCCCGGCGACACCCCCTGATAATGGCAGAGATCAGCCACCTCCCCGGAATGCGGCAGCCAGCCTCAGCCGGCCACGGTGAGAATGGAGAGACCTAGTTTGGGAACAGGCTAAAGCCAGAAGGGGAAAACTACTGGGATAGACGGTTCCATAGCCCATGCCAGCACTCTGGCATCCGGGCATTCCTACTCCTACCTGGTGGTGGTGGTGGGGGGTGTTCAGCCGAGCTCCTGCCTGAGCGACCCCTCCCCACCTACCTCCCTACTCAAGGTGTGTATGGGGGGATGGGGCAGCTGGTCTCCAGGATTCCCCCCTCCCGAGACGTGGGGGGGGGCACAGTTCTCTCACAGCCCTCCCCACCCCAACACACACAGAAGACTCATCTGGAAACAAAACTCCAGCTCCGGGTTCCCCCTTCTCGTCTCCTCTCTCACCTGGCCCCAGGGAGCCGCCCAGACACACTCTCCCCTGGATGCTCTGTCTGGGGGAGCTACATTGGATGGAGGGGCGTGTCTTAAGGACAGATTTTCCCTCTAGCCCTGGGTTTCTCTGGGGCGAGGGCAGCCCGGGCTGGCGGGTGAGGTGGGGAGGGAAGAGCGATGGGGTTTGACTGGGGCGGGGGAGGGGGGGGAGGAGGTCAGGGGGAGATCCAGCTGTTCCTCCCCCTGCCGCCAGCTGCAGCGCCGTCTTTGTCTCCCCCGGGCTGGGGGCTCCCATCGTAGCGGGCCCAGCCCAGGCCGGATCTTGGGAGGTCCCGCCCGCCGCAGCCCTGGGACCCGAGAGTCCCGGACACCCAGCCCCGCTTACCTCGGAATCCAGTGGAAGCAGCTCGGTGAGCGACCAGGGCTCCGCGAGCTGAGCTAGCGGCATCGTGCCGGCGGCCCCTTGAGCTGGCGCGGCTCAGGCTCTGGCTCCCGTGCCCCGCGCCCCGCGCCCAGTACCCCACGCACCGCTCCTGCACTTCTTACTCCCTCCGTCCGCGCTGCCCCCGGGGGGCGGGGCCCCGCCACCGCCGCCGCCGCCGCCGCCGCCGGACCCGCCGCTCCATTGGCTACCTGCGGCGGCCGGGAGGGAGGGCCCCGCCCCCTCCCTCCCACCCCTCCGCCCCTCCCCCTCCCTCCCACCCGGGCTCCGCATTCCCAGAGTAATCTTCCCCTCCCACCCCTGCCCCCCCACCCCCGGGCACATTCCCAGTCCCTCTGGGCTCCGGCCCCAGCTCTCTCGGGGGTCCCCGAGATGCACCCCATCCCAGCCCTATTAACCCTTTCACTGCCCTGCCTCTGGGGCCATTCTCTCCTCTCCCCCACCCAGCACATCTGCTCCAGATGTTGACGCTTTTCTCCAAGGGACGCCCATCAAGAGGCGCTCTGGCAAAGGGTGGGGTGGGGAGACCCAGATGAGAGTCTGAGACTGGGATCTTGGGTGTCATCCTTCCCTTCACTCCATCCTATCCCTGAAGCGGTTCCTTTCCTCCCAGAGGTGTCCACAAGTTGTCTTGCTCAGAGAGGTCAGTGGCCTCTATGGAGGAGGAGCAGGAGGGACTCAGGATTCACCCCTGCCCTCAACCCTCCCTACTTCCCATTAAGTTCTAGTCTGGTATATTACCTCTCCTGGGGAACAACCCCCACCCCAATAAATTAGCAAGACCTGCATCTTTCCTCAAGACTGGATGAGGTGGAGTGTAGGAGAGAGGTGGTCCCTTATTCCAAGTCTTAAAACATTCACCATTCAAACACAGCTGGTTAGAACTGGATGGGATCGAGGGGCAGCTAGGTGGTGCAGTGGATAGAGCACTGGCCCTGGATTCAGGAGGACCTGAATTCAAATTTGATCTCAGACACAAGACACTTACTAGCTGTGTGACCCTGGGCAAGTCACTTAACCCCAATTGTCTCACCCAGAAAGAAAGAAAGAAAGAAAGAAAGAAAGAAAGAAAGAAAGAAAGAAAGAAAGAAAGAAAGAAAGAAAGAAAGAAAGAAAGGAAGGAAGGAAGGAAGGAAGGAAGGAAGGAAGGAAGGAAGGAAGGAAGGAAGGAAGGAAGGAAGGAAGGAAGGAAGGAAGGAAGGAAGGAAGGACGGACTGGATGGGGTCTTAGAACAAAAAATGTCCAAGCTGTAAGGGACCTTAGAACATGGTATGTTCCAGCAGGAAAGAACCTTAGCACATAGAAAAGCACAGCAGAAAGGGTCTTTAGCCCAAAGACAGGCTGAACTGGAAGGGACCTTAATTGAAAGTTCAAGTGGAAAGGGGACTGGATTTGGGGTCAAAGGCCTAAGTTCAAATTGCAGCTCTACTTTGGACAAGTCATTTGCCCTCTCTAGAGTTCATTTCCTCGTCTATAAAATAAAGGGGATTGAACAAGATCCCCTCTGAGGCCCCTTCTAGCTCTAATGCTTCTCCCCTTCTGAGCACTGAGCATGGAATGTGAGAACAGGAAGGGCCCCCTAGAAGCTAGAACCCTAGCACCTACATAGAAGGTCAGAAAGGACAATACTAGCACCAAGTCATCATCTTGCCCTGTGTATTGCACATAGAATGCCAATTACAAATGTCTAGCTGAATTCAAGGAACCTTAAAAGCTGGAATATCAGAGCCAGAAGAGACCCTTGCAGCAAGCTAAGCCAATCCTCTCCTCTTACGTATGAGGAAACCGAAGCCCGGAGAACTGAAACAATTTGGTCAAGGAGAGAGGTGGCACTGGAATATGGATCTCCAGATGCCCTGTCCAATGCCCATCACATAACACTCAGCTCCAAAAGCCAGAGTGAAAAGCTAGATCTTAGTCATCTTCCCAGGAGCCTCCTCCCCTCCCCAGAACCAGTGTGTTGTCTTCTTACAGTGATTGCCTAAGATGCATCTTTTTTTTAAGCTACAGGAAGCTGTGATTTCTCTTTGTGACTTAAAACATGAGGTTGAGAAGGGGAGAGTGAGAGTACTGGTCTTAGCCTGGCAACAAATTGACAGCATTTCCAGTTCTGACATTCTATGTTCTAGGTATCCTTCCAGATCTAACACTCTCTCTTCTAAAGCCCCTCCCAGCTCTGATATTCTAGGTTCTAAAGTCCCTTCCAGCTTTGACATTTTATGCTCTAATATTCTATGTTCTAAGGATCCTTTTTAGTCCTGATATTCTATGTTCTAAGGTCTCTCCCTGCACTGACATTCTATGTTCTCTTGTTTATATTGAAAGTTCCCTTTGAACTTGGATAGTCTAGTCTGAGATCCATTCTAGGACTGACATTCTATTCTAAGGACCCCTTTAACTCTAGAATCATTAGGGCATTTTGAATAGAGTGCTTGACTTCAGCTATAATTATCATGTTCTATGATTGATTCCAGACTTATTACTCTACATTCTAAGGTTCCTTCCAGCTCTGATGGTCTGTGTTCTAGGATCTCTTCCAGCTCTGATATTCTGTGTTCTAAAGTTCCTTCTAGCTCTGATGGTCTATGTTCTTAGGATCTCTTCCAGCTCTGATATTGTGTTCTAAGGTTCCTTCTAGCTCTGATGGTCTATATTCTAGGGTCCCTTCCAGCTCTGATGGTCTGTGTTCTAGGATCTCTTCCAGCTCTGATAGTCTGTGTTCTAAAGTTCCTTCTAGCTCTGATGGTCTATGTTCTTAGGATCTCTTCCAGCTCTGATATTGTGTTCTAAGGTTCCTTCTAGCTCTGATGGTCTATATTCTAGGGTCCCTTCCAGCTCTGATATTCTGTGTTCTAAAGTCCCTTCTAGCTCTGATAGTCTGTTTTAAAGTCCCTCTCAGGGCTGAAGTTCTAGAATTCTCCTTTTCATCCTCCTCCTCCTTTTCTTCTCTTCCTCCTCCTCCTTCCTGATCATTAGAGGAAGGGAGAAGAGGGACTTTCAAATCCTTTCAGTCAGTTCCCTCTGCAATATCTCTGGGCTAGCTGTGCTAGCCAAGCATCTGGGAATCATGATTGCTTCTGCCTATGGCATGCCAAGCCACTTTGGGAAGTCCCTGATTAGATTTTTCTTGTCCTGACTCTAAATGAAGGGCCATGTCACTGGAGGTAAGGAAAAGAGGAAGGATGGATCTTCTTTGTAGCACTATACTGGCTTTCTTCTAAATTGGTATTGAAGCAGTCACTTATCCCCTAGACAGGGCCAGACATATGTAATCCTAGTGTCAAAGCATTTCCCCTGATAGAAGAACGTGGGTACTTTTTCCAGGGTTTTCCAAATGCAATTTCTTTGACTTGTGCCCCCTTCAGAGAAACACTAAAATGTCAGTATCTGGTTCATTTTGATTTCCCCCAAAAGGCCCTCAATTCATCTGCAAGCACTCAAGCTAACAGAACATCAAACACCAGAAAGATTTTATTTTCACATCAGAAATACAGAAAGAGCTATAATACCTGCACTCATAAATAAACAAGAAAATGTTCTCATCCCTCCCAAGTGGAAAGACTTTGAGGATGCTAGGGAATCTCCCCTCTCACCTACCCCAGAGAATTGGGATAGATCTGGAATGCTCCCGAAGTGCATGTATTTCTTGACTGTGCTACTCTTTCTCTCTACTCTGGTTCCCTGCCATGCTGCTTTCATCAAGGGTCTGTCTCTCCAGGCTTTGAGTGATACAGTATCATACAAGACTCACTCTCCCTGTGTGACTCCGTGAGCATCTCAGGGTTTCGGTCTCAGGCTGGTTCCTCAAGGCACATGGCTGCCTGTAGGGAACCCCTAGATGTGTAGGCTTCTCTACAGGTCTCCATGCTACCCCGGTGTCTCTATCTCCCCTCCACAGGGTCCATGCATTCCCTCTTATAGCTGAAACCAGGTCCTGGGAATCCCCTATGAATGAACTGAAAAGGGGGAGAGACTTACCTGCAGGTCTATATGTTCTCCTCAAGCCAAGAGAAGGAACACTGGATTTGCAATCAGAGGACATAAGTTCAAGTTATGACTAGGCAACCTCACTCATCCTCTCTGAGACTATTCTAAAATGAGGCGGTTGTATTAAATGGCCTTGAAAGTCTTTTAGCCCTAAATCAATGGGCCTGTGAATGATGCCCATTTTGGGGGGGGGGAGTCTCTGAGACACAAGGACATCAGGAGGAGGAGGAGCCAACAAGGAAAAAAGAACAAATCATTGACGGAAGAAGCTGATGGATGGGATGATGGATGAAGCAATCCTTTGGATATAAAGTGCCAATGAAGAGATGAAGAGGCAGGGGAGCATGAGCAGACTCCCATCCTGCAAAAGGGGTGAAGAAGCTGCCATCTTTTTCTTCCTTCATCTGTCCCAAAGGCTACCAGAATCCTGTGGTGTAGTGGACAGAGTCCTAGGCCTAAAATCCACGTGAGTTCAAAATACCAGCTTTGCTATACACAAAGTACTATTGCCCTACTCCCTTTGCCCTCTATCTCAATTATCTCATATATATGCTGCTGTATAGAGGCAGCATGGTATAATAGATAGAGAGCTGGCCTCAGAGTCAGGAGGACCTGGGTTCAAATCCTGCCTCTGACACATATTGCCTGTGTGATCTTGGGCAAGTTGGTCAATAATCATTTTTTAAGTACCTACTATGTGCCAGAGACTGTGTTAAGTACCAGGGATGCAAAGAAAGGCAAAAGACATGTTGTCTTGTACAATCTAATGAAGAAGACAACAAGCAAACAAAAATGAACAAACAAGGTATATACAGGCTAGATAAATAATTAACAGAAAGAAGGAACTAGAATTAAGGTTTGGGAGGGGCAGCTAGGTGGTACAGTAGATAAAGCACTGGACCTGGATTCAGGAGGACCTGAGTTCAAATCCGACCTTAGACACTTGACAGTTACTAGTTGTGTGACCCTGGGCAAATCACTTAACCCTCATTGCCCCACAAAAATAAAAACAAACAAACAAATAAATAAATAAAAGAAGGTTTGGGAAAGGCTTCCTGTCAAAAACTGAGATTTTAGTTGAGACTTAAAGAAAAACAGTGAAGTCAATAGGCAAAGTTGAGGAGGGAGAATATTCCAGGTATGGGGACCATACAGAAAAAATGCCCAGATACAAGACATGGAACAGCAGAGACCAGTGTCACAGGATTGAAAAGTACGCAACATGGGGCAAATAAGTGGTACAATGGGTAGAGCACCAGTCCTGGAGTCAGGAGGACCTGAGTTCAAATTCAACCTCAAATACTAGCTGTGTGACCCTGGGCAAGTCACATAACCCTGACTGCCTTCAAAAAAGAAAAGAAAAAATACATGACCAGAAGTAAGGTGTTAGAAAACTGGAAAGGAGGGGGTGTGTGTGGTAGGGGAGGGTTAGTTATGAAGGGCTCTAAACACCTCTGAGCAGAGGATTTATATTTGATCTTGGAGGTGATCTTCGGAGTTCATTGAGGGGTTTCAGGGGGGATATGTGACAAGGTCAGAACTTAGCTTTTGGAAAATCGCCCCAGTTGCTGAATGGAAAATGGATTGGAGGGGCAGCTAGGTGGCGCAGTGGATAGAGCACCGGCCCTGGAGTCAGGAGTACCTGAGTTCAAATCCGGCCTCAGACACTTAACACTTACTAGCTGTGTGACACTGGGCAAGTCACTTAACCCCAATTGCCTCACTAAAAAAAAAAAAAGAAAATGGATTGGAGTGGGAGGGCAGGCAGACTCACCAGCGGCTATTGCAACAGTCTAGGTGTGAGGTGATGAGGGTCTGGCCCAGGGGATGGCAGGATCAGAGGCGGGAAACTGTCCATTGCTTTGAAGGTGCCAACCTCCCCGGGTAGAAGGAGTTCTTGGAGTATTGTGAAGGATGTCTCAAGCCTCCCCCGAGTCCAGTCCATCTTCCAGGCTGCTGCCAACATGACTGGCAAGCTCCTCGGTTTAGCTTTTAAAGCTCTTCATGACCTGGCCACAACCTATTTTTCCAACCTTAATGAACATGCCCCCCCAACCCCCCAGTACTCTGCAACCCAGCCAGACTGGCCTTTGCTCTGCTTCTCTTCCAGGACTCCCCATCTCCAGGCACCTAGCCTTGGCGCGGGCTGTCCTCCGTGCCTGGAAACTGCTCTCCCCAACTCTGCCTCCAAGATTTGCTCTCCCTTCCTTCAAGATGCAGCTCAGACCTTCCGCCTAAAGACTGTCCTAATCCCTCTAACTTCTTCTTTTATTTTTTTAGTGAGGCCATTGGGGTTAAGTGACTTGCCCAGGGTCACACAGCTAGTAAGTGTGAAGTGTCTGAGGCTGGATTTGAACTCAGGTCCTCCTGAATCCAGGGCCGGTGCTTTATCTACTCCACCACCCAGCTGCTCCCATGTGGGGTCTTCTTTTTAATTTTTTTTTTAGTGAGGCCATTGGGGTTAAGTGACTTGCCCAGGGTCACACAGCTAGTAAGTGTGAAGTCTCTGAGGCCGGATTTGAACTCAGGTCCTCCTGACTCCAGGGCCAGTGCTCTATACACTGCGCCACCTAGCTGCCCCAATCCCTCTAACTTCTAAGGCCTACGCTCCCCAACCACCTTGTATTCAACTAGTTTGTGTTTACAGTTATCCTCTCCATATCTTGCCGTTCTCCATTGAGGTTTCCATAGATGGAGGGTCAACATAAGGAATTAAATGGGAATTACGGGGGTGGGGGTGGGGGTTGTGGAAGCTGCATATGAAACTCAAAGGCCAGCAGATGACACAGAGCCCATGACCAAATACTTAACCCAAAGTTTTACAATACAGTACTGTAAACACTCCATAAAAGAAAAAGAAAAATTCAGACTTCTCTGGTACGAAGGTAAGGTCAAACATTTTACGCGGATTTTCCAGATCTCAGGGTTACCAGGCTGCTAACCTGCCGTGATGTGGAAGGGATAACTGTATTTTCTTCTCATTTATTGTGTATGCATACAAACACACATTTTATGTCTTCAGTTGTCTCCCTTGTTTGACTGTAAGATCACTGTGAGTAGGAATTATTTCATTCATTGTATTTGTTCAACTGGGGCAGCTAGGTGGTACAGTGGATAGAGTACTGGCCCTGGGGTCAGGAAGACCTGAGTTCAAATGTGGCCTCAGACACTTACTATCTGGGTGACCCTGGGCAAGTCACTTCACCCTGTTTGCCTCAGTTTCCTCATCTGTAAAATGAGCTGGAGGAGGAAACGGCAAACTGTTACAGAAACTCTGCCAAGAAAACCCCAAATGGGGCCATAACTGAAATGACTGAACAACAAAATTTGTGGGGTTTTGGGGGGGAGGCAGGGCAATGAGGGTTAAGTGACTTGCCCAGGGTCACACAGCTAGTAGCTAGTCAAGTATCTAAGGCTGGATTTGAACTCAGGTCCTTCTGACTCCAGAGCCAGTGCTTTATCCACTGTGCCCTACCCCCAACAAAACTTGTTCAAATACACCCAAGTTGTATACATTCAAGTTACTCTTGAATTCTTTTATTCTCATCTTAATGTCACTTGTGCCTTGGCAAACCCCAGGCCCATGACACCTCCCCTCAATGTGTGCTCTCAGAACTCAGCACAGTGCTTATTACACAGGTGTTTAATAATTGTATATTGATTGATTATTTGTATCTAAAACACCTAGCACAGTGCCTGGCACATAGTAGGTGCTTAAATGCTTTCTGATTGATTGGATGTATGTGTTGTCTCCCCCAGTAGAGTGTAAGCTCCTTGAGGTCAGGAACTATCTGAAGTAATTTGTATCCACAGCCCTTATCGAAGTGACTAGCACACAGTAGGTGCTTAACAGATTGGGAAATCCAATTCACTCTCCTCCTCTGTGAAATGAAGGGGATTGGAGAAGGGGATTCTGACGCATCTTCCTTGTGAACTAACCGATCCAAGCATTCTGGAGAGCAATTTGGAACCATGCCCAAAGGGCTATAAAACTGTGCGTACCCTTTGATCCGACAATACCACTACTGCTAGGTCTGTATCCCAAAGAGATTATAAAAAAGGGAAAAGGACCTACATGTACAAAAATATTTATAGCAGCCTTTTTTGTGGTGGCAAAGAATTGGAAATTGAGGGGATGCCCATCAATTGGAAAGAATGGCTGACCAAACTGTGGTGTATGAATGTCACGGAATACTATTATGCTAAATCAGCTTCCAACCCTAAACCTCAGTTCACAGGCTAAGGACTGGTCCTTTACCCCAAGGATACTATAAGCCTAGGAAGTAAGAAGATGGAGATGACAGCAAGAAACGTAGGGGAGGAGTGGTGGCTGAACAAACAGGACCAAGAATTCCAGCTACACGGCAGGGTCTGAATGACATGTGGGCTGGCCTCAAAATGGCACCCCTTGCCTCTAAGGTTTGTGCTTCTCAGTTCATCAAGGCAGGGAGAGAAGAGGGCCCACTTCTAGCCCTTCCCTTGACCTCCATCACTCAACACCTGAGACTCCCCCTTTGAAATATACCCCATTGGACTGGATCGCCCCATCTAGATCCTAGTGGCAGTCACCTGCTGGCCCCTAGGACATTCTCCTTTATTTCGAGCAGCTCAGCACCTGACATGCAGTCTTCCTCACCACCTCAAGCTGGGACTTTAATAGACAAGTTACTGTCCCCTCGAATTCTCTCTCAGAACTCATCAATCTCAGTGGCTCTGGCAGCTTTCACTTTGGCTCCACCTCAGCCTCACACCCTAGAGCAGGAACCCAAAGTCCGTGAACTTGTTTTGTCTTGACTATGTTGACAGCCATATTTCAATGTCATTGATTTACTTTATAATCCCATAGATTCTATTTGGTGTGTTTAGAAACATGACTCAGAGAAGGGGTCCGTAACCTTCACAAGACTGCTGCCAGAGGGGTCAAGAACCCCTGACCTAGAGGCTACTGGTGGGATAGTGGATAGAAGGTAGAGTTGGAATTGGCAGGACCTGAGTTCAAATTCTGACTCAAAACACTTGCCCATGTGTGATATCAGGCAACTCACTTAACCTCTTTCTTCCAGACAATTATAGGGGGACAATTATAGCATCTATTTTCTTGATCCCTAAGCCAAGGAGAGACGAAACAGAGACCCCAAGCCTTAGAACACTGTCCCTAATGAGCATTAATGCAAACATTTTAAATAAACTATTAACAAGTAGGATACAACAACATATTAGAGAGATTATACACTGTGACCAAATTGGGTTTATGCCAGGATTGAAGGGTTAGTTCAACATAAGAAAGACTATAAATACAATGAACCATGTTAATAATATTAGTAATAACAAAATAATAGCATCCCTTTGACAGGGTTGTCATGGGACCAAATGAGAATATCATAGGCAGCTAGGGGGCGCAGTAGGTACAATGCAGGGCTTGGAGTTAGGAAGGCTTGAGTTCAAATTCTAACTCAACCACTTACTAGCTGTATGAGCCTGGGCAAGTCACTTAATGCCTGTTTGCCTCAGTTTCCTCACCTATAAAACAGGGATAAGAAGAGCTCTTACCCCGTAGGAGTATTGGTTTTTTTGTTTTGTTTTGTTTTGTTTTGTTTTGTTTTGTTTTGTTTTGTTTTGTTTTAGTGGGGCAATGAGGGTTAAGTGACTTGCCCAGGGTCACACAGCTAGTGTCAAGTATCTGAGGCAAGATTTGAACTCAGGTCCTCCCGAATCCAGGGCTGGTGCTTTATCCACTGTGTCACCTAGCTGTCCCCTTCAATTGACTTCTTCTTCTTTTTTTTTTGCGGGGCAATGGGGGTTAAGTGACTTGCCCAGGGTCCCACAGCTAGTAAATGTTAAGTGTCTGAGGCCGGATTTGAACTCAGGTACTCCTGAATCCAGGGCCGGTGCTTTATCCACTGTGCCACCTAGCCGCCCCCCCCCCCCCACCATAGGAGTACTGTGAGGATCAAATAGTATTTGTAAAACACTTTGCAAACCTTAAAGTGCTATATAAATGTCATGTAATACTATTATTACCCTTGGTGTCACCCCAAGCACTTGATCAGGAACTCTCAAATTCCTCTGATCACAATCCCATATCCTTCCATTTTCCCCTAGGCCTCATTCTTTCTAAATCTATTCTTTTCATTCAATGAGATGCCCAGTCACTCTATCCCTCCCTGTTTCCCCAGTCCATTGCCCCTGCTCCAGCTTCACATTCTCTAAGACATAAATAACATCAGTGCATGGGGTTTTTTTGGTTTTTGTTTTTTTTTGCTGTTGTTCAGTCATTTCAGTCATGGCTGACTCTTCATGACCCCATTTGGGTGGTTTTTTTTGACAAAGACACCGAAGTTGTTTGCCATTTCCTTCTCTAGATCATTTTACAGATAAGGAAACTGAGGCAAACAGGGTAAAGTGACTTGCCCAGGCTCACACAGTAGTCTGAGACTGGATTTGAACTCAGGAAGATGAGTCTTCCTGACTACAGGCCCAGCACTTAGTTCTATTATAATGCATTTTGAAAACTCAAATTTGTTCCAATGTGACTGATATATTAGGGATCATTTTGAGCAGGATTCCAATTTTGAGTTTGCTTTTGCTTGATTTTTCTCTCCAGAAACATTGAAAATGCAGAAAATGGTACCATTTCCCAGTAACTCACAGTCTGCAATTTATGTTACCTCACCTCAATTGGGCTCTCACGTCTAGAAAGCAAACCTCTTTTTCTTTCCTAACAAACTATTATTCTCTTTGTTCTAAGCTTCCTCTTCTCTCCTAAAACCTATTCCAGCACTTTTCTCCCCATCCTCTCAGCAGAGGACTGTGTCTCCTACTTTACTGAGAAAATAGAGGCCACCTGTTATTAGTTTGGCCCTTAAAATCCCTGTACATCATACCTCCTTTTCTCCTGCAAACCCATTCCTCCTCTAAACTTGTCTATTTCTATTAAGGAGATCTTGGCACAGTGAATATAGTGCTGGGCCTGGAGTCAGGAATTCAAATCCAGCCTCAGACCCTTACTGGCTGTGTGACCCTAGGCAAATCACTTAACCTCTGTCTGCATCAGTTTCCTCATCTGTAAAGAGGGGATAATAATAGTACCTACCGGCCAGTGTTGGTGTGAGAATAAGTGAACTAATATTTGTAAAGTGCACTGCAAACCTTAGAGTTCAATGTAAACTGTAGCTATTATTATTATTAGTCACTCAGGTTTGAAACTTTGAAGTCATCCTTGATCCTTGCTTCTCTCATGCTCCCTCTCCCATTAGTCGAAAAGTCTTGTTAATTCTTCCTTCCCAACAGCTCCCTGTGCCCTTCTCCCCACTCACAGCCACCCTGCAGTACAGGAACTTATCAGCACCTCTTGCTTGGGCTCTTCAATAACCTTCCTGATTGGACTCTAGACTCTTGTCTCCTTATGGTCTATACAGTTGCTGAAATAATCTTTCTGAAACAAAGTCCTGACCGCATTCCTCCTTCCCTCAAGAATCTTCCCTCTGGGATAAAATACAACCTTTTTAGCCTGGCATTCAAAGCCCCTTGGAATTGGGCTCCAACCTCCCTCTCTAGGCTTATTTCACATTATTCCCCATCTCTGGCTCACTGAGCCTGGGAGCCTACCCCCTGCTCCCACCAGTTGTTGGTAGTTCCATTTTAATGTGTTTTGAAAACTCAAACTCGTTCCAACCCAACTGATATCTTCCTTCCTTCCTTCCTTCCTTCCTTCCTTCCTTCCTTCCTTCCTTCCTTCCTTCCTTCCTTCCTTCCTTCCTTCCTTTCTTTCTTTCTTTCTTTCTTTCTTTCTTTCTTTCTTTCTTGCAGGGCAATGAGGGTTAAGTGACTTGCCCAGGGTCACACAGCTAGTAAGTGTCTTGTGTCTGAGATCAAATTTGAATTCAGGTCCTCCTGAATCCAGGACCAGTGCTTTATCCACTGCGCCACCTAGCTGCCCCCAACTGATATCTTAAGGAACGTTTTGAGCAGAACTCCATTTCTTCTTGCAGAAACATTGAGAATGTGGAAAATGGTATCCCTTCACAAGTAAATCACATACACACAAAAGAAGTTGATAGGTTGATTCTTTGGGGGCAGCTAGGTGGTGCAGTGGATAAAGCACTGGCCCTGAATTCAGGAAGACCTGAGTTCAAATTTGACCTCAGACACTTGACACTTACTAGCTGTGTGACCCTGAGCAAGTCACTTAACCCTCATTACCCCACCAAAAAAAAAAAAAGTTGATAGGTTGACAAGTAAATCACAAGCTGCAACCCTTCCCATGACCACTTGCACAAGTAGGCTTGGGGTCTTTGTTAGGATAGGATGCCCTCTAGATTGTGTATCTTTTGGTGTGGTTGGAGACATGAGCATTGAAAGGCTGGTCTGCACCCACCCTACCCCACTTGCTCATGAAGCCCATGGATGCTGAAGGATGTGGCCACTGTTGATGGTAGGATTGATGCATTTCTTAATCATTTAACGTGTATAAACCTCTGCTACCCTTTTTATTAGATTTTTATAGTTTTCTAATGTATCGCTAATGAAGGTTCTGCATGTTATGCCCTTAATCCCATCTTCCCCATAAGGCCTGTGGTTTTTATTGTGCAATTTTGCATAACTTGGTGATTTGGGGTAAACACATACGTTGTATTACAGCAGAACCATCTGTACCCTCTTTCTCCTCAAATTATAATGTATATATTTATGGTATAATGACTGGAATTCTGGACTTGGAGTCAGGAAGACCTAGGTTCAAATCCTGCCTCCTATGCTTACTAGCTGCATGATCCTGGGAAAGTCATTTAACCGCTGTCTGCCCCAGTTTCCTCAACTGTAAAATGAGGGGGCTGAATTCAATGATTGTTCTCCAAGGTCCTTTCCTGCTTCAAATCTATGACCTATGACTCTGACCTATGGAATGGAAGCTCTTTAAGAACAAGGATAGGGGGCAGCTAGGTGGAGCAGTGGATAGAGCACTGGCCCTGGAGTCAGGAGGACCTGAGTTCAAATCCGACCTCAGACACTTAACATTTACCTAGCTGTGTGACCCTGGGCAAGTCACTTAGCCCTAATTACCTCACCAAAAAAAAAAAAAAAAAGAGCAAGGATAGCATTTTGTTTTGTCTTTGAAGATCCAGTGCCCAGCACAGGGCCTTGAATACAGCAGAAGCTTAATCAATACTTATTGGATTAGAAGAGATTCAATTCCTGACATTCCATGGCTAGAGCTTTATTTCTTTGGATCTGCATGTGTGCATATTTGTGGGAGAAGAATAGCTCACACTTCTATTAACAGGAGACTGAGGTGGGAATACCTGTAGAAGAAATTGTTGTTGTTCAGTCATGTCTGACTTTGTGACCCCATTTGGGGTTTTCTTGGCAGAGATACCAGAGTGGCTTGCCAATTCTTTCTCCAGCTCATTTTACAGTTGAGAAAATTGAGGCAAACAAGGTCAAGTGACTTGCCCAGGGTCACCTAGCTAGTAAGTATCTGAGGTAGGATTTGAATTCAGGTCTTCCTGACTCCACCACACCACCAGAGTAAGACCCCAGGCCTCAGGAAGGGCCACTGGCTCTTCAGGAACAACAGGAGGTTGTAAGGAGCCATTTGAGCCAAACTCAGGGTCCTTCCCTGAGCTCTGGGTTCTGAACCTCTCCTAGAAAAAAAGAGGCCAAGGTTGAGGAGTCTGCACTGTTTCTGTGTTGAATGGCCTTGGGCAGATCACTTGACTTTTGTGTGAGCCTCTGTCCCCTCATCTGTTGAGTGGGGATAGATAGGGATAGGGCTGTGTTGAGGATCAAATGAGAAAGTCATGGTCAGGCATCCAGGAGGGGTTATTACCTTGGGACAGTGGGCAGGACCTCCTTCCCCTGCTGCCCCTGTAACACATACCACATGGCCCCCTGAGGAGACTCTGGTAGACCTGTGTTGACCAAGGCTCCAGGTGAATTTCCTACAGGACTGTATTCTCCTCAAGAGGCTACCTTTCCAACCCCAAGCCCAGGCACAGAGGCCCCGCACACAACAGGGCCCTTATAAAGGTCTGTCAAGATTAATTGAAATTGTTTCCTCTGCCATCTCAGAACCAGCCTTGTCTTGAGGGTGGGTTCATTGGCCCAGTTCCCAGAGTGGGAGGGAATGGTCTGAAAAACTGGGATGAGGTTGTTGGGTTGTTGTTGTTGTTGTTGTTTTTGTGGGGAGGGGATACAGTGCTGAAATGCTCAAGGGAAAACATTTTAAAATGTTCCCAGCCTAAAAAAAAAAGAAAAAAAAAAGAAGAAACAATTGGGCAACTAGGTGGTGCAGTGGATAAAGCATCGGCCCTGGATTCAGGAGGACCTGAGTTCAAGACCAGCCTCAGACACTTGACACTTACTAGCTGTGTGACCCTGGGCAAGTCACTAAGCCCTCTTTGCCCTGCAAAAATAAAAATAAAAAAGAAGAATAAAAAAAGAAGAAGAATAAATGTTCCCAGCCCAGGGCAGGGAGGGGCGGGGGCAGTGTTCAGCAAATGGATGCAGGTTTAAGGGACTGAGAGTCTGGTGATTAAATGGGGTTTTGGTGAGGAGGGTAGAAATAATGAGGGTTCCCTGAGGGGATGGATGGACCAAGGACTTAATGAAGGGGCTCATACAGGGACTGGAATTCTGTGAAAGGAATGAGAACTCCATGAGGGATGAGAGTCTCACAATTCAGTTTCAGAGATACTGCAAGAAGGGTTTAGGTTTGACCTAAGAAAGGCCCGTGGGAGACTGGGAGACTGACCTTTCTTCTTAATAATGAGCATGGAAATGCTAGACCATTTGGTGAGAGTTACTTTAGTTAAGGTAGATAGTATATCTGTAAATCCATTTAACCAGGCATGCGAAAATGCCAATGTGTCCCAAGGCACTAAATGAAGGAGTAAAGTATTTATCATTAGCCCCTCCACTTTGTGAAGTCACCGCTGTTTCCTCACATTCCATTCTGGGTCAAAAATATCCTTGGAGGCAGAGGCCTGGACAGGATGACCTTGAGAGGCCCTTTCTGCTGACCTCCTCTGGGAGTCCCTAAATAGGGCCTCTTTCCATATACACTTCCTGAGCATTGACTCAGACCCTGCAGGGGAGACCATGAGCTATAAGCTACAGTTGTCATGCAGCTTACTGTGCACTTGGAGAGGCAGGAGACCAATACATAAATAGCAAATGACATGAGATATTACCAGGTTGTATGTGATTAAAGCAAAGGTCTCCCAAGTCGTGCATGTACTCTGTTGGGTGGCAGGAAAGTCTATTGAAGTGAGGGAATCGACTATTAGAATATTTATATTCTTTTTTATCTTTAAAAGAGAGAAATCAGGGTAGCTAGGTGGTGTAGTGGATAAAGCACCAGCCCTAGATTCAGGAGGGCCTGAGTTCAAATCCAGAATCAGATACTTACTTGATACTTACTAGCTGTGTGACTCTGGGCAAGTCACTTAGCCCTCATTACCCTGCAAAAAAAAAAAAAATTTAAATAGAGAGAAATCAAACGTTTCTAATACTTAATCTATGGATTGACACTGGCCCCTCTCTCTTCTGTATGTTAGAAAGTCACATGTTGAATGTCCCAAGGGAACAGAAGGAGCCCCACAAAGTGGAGGGGCTGATTAGCAAGACCTTCGTTCATTCATTCAGTGTCTTGGGACGTATTGCCATTCCTGTGTGCCCAGTTAAATAGCTTTATATATTATGCCTTCTAGTTTTAACTAAAATAACTCTCACCAAATGGGCAAGCCATTTGACTATAGTAACAGAGTGAGGGAAGCAGGCTGTAACTGCCTTGTCTACTAATTTCAGGGAGAGGAGTGATAAGTATGAAATACTGTATATAAGAAGGCTTCCTGGAAGAGGGGTTGTTTATGGTGGGTCATATATCCTTTCAACATACCTAGTGTCATAGATCTAGAAGGAACTTCTGAAGCTATCTGCTCATTGTACAGATGTGGAAACTGAGGCCCAGGGAGGTAAGAAACATATCCTAGGTCATGCAGGTGGTATGCATCAGAGATAGGATTTGAACCCAGCTCTTCTGACTCCAGGGCTAATGTTCTTCCCGTTATTTCACATGAGATACTTGGATAGGTGCAGAGAAGAAGAAAAGGCATTCTAAGTGGAGTCTTTTGCCATTATCTTGGATCATTGTATTGCTAAGAGGAACTAAGTCCATCACAGGTGATCATCACACAATGTTGCTGTTACTTCGTTGAATGTTCTCCTGGTTCTACTCCTCTCACTCATCATCAGTTCATATGAGTCTTTCCAGGCTTCTCTGAACTCCTCCTGCTCATCGTTTCTTACAGCACAATAGTATTCCATTACATTCATATACCACAACTTGTTCAGCCATTCCCCGATTGATGGGCATTCCCTCACTTTCCAATTCTTTGCCACCACAAAGAGAGCAGCTACAAATATTTTTGTACATGTGGGTCCTTTTCCCTTTTCTATGGTCTCTTTGGGATACAGACCTAGTAGTGGTATTACTGGGTCAAAGGGTATGTATGCACAGTCCCAAAGCCCTTTGGATATAGTTCCAAATTGCTGTCCAGAATGGTTGGATCACAAACTATCTCTTGACTAATAAATCCAATAGCTTCTTCTCAGGCTACATCCCACTTGACCTCTCTGCAGCTTCTGCTAGGGCCAACCCCACCGTGCTCTACCCTGCCCCCCACACCTCCTGGGGGAAGACTATATTCAGCTGGAGAACTAGGGCAGCAGAGAACGAGCCCCTCGTCAGCCTAGCAAGTGGACATACCCCCAAGGAAGGATTTAGTTTGAGTAGTCACATTGCACATCTTCTATCTATTTAGGGACCTCTACATGGCCTGGACTCTCCCTAGGTTATTACAGCCACCCTCCAGCCCTGGACTAATGGCTTATATCCTCTCCCTGAAAGAGATTTCAGACAAGGGGGCTGCCAGGACCTGGGTTTGGGGTTAGGCTCACTCTCCTGGGTCCCCCAGGTGACTCCACTATTATTAACAGATATCCCCTAGAGCCAAATCCCAGTGACTTCACCCTGTGCTCTATGTGTGATCAGCCCATGAGGAATCACCTGAACTGGGGTGGGGTGGAGGAGGGGTGGGGAAGTGATGCCCTAGAATTACAGAGAGTAGAAAGGGGCACTTAGGATGATCAAGAGCTCCAAGTTTGGGTCCTGGCTCTTTGCTGCAGGGCTGTAGTCAGGGTCTACCTTCTACGTTCTAACTTCTTATTAGAATCCATGACCCTAGGAGCAGCTAGGTGGCGCAGTGGATAAAGCACTGTTCCTGGATTCAGGAGGACCTGAGTTCAAATCCAGCCTCAGACACTTGACACTTACTAGCTGTGTGACCCTGGGCAAGTTACTTAACCCCAATTGCCTCAACAACAACAAAAAGAAAAAGGAAAAAAAAAAGAAAAAGAAAAGTAGACCAACAAAGGAATAGCCAAACAAATTGTGGCACAAGAGTACAACGAATCATAAACTGTGTTATAAGACATGATGAATGCCAACAATACAGAGAATTGTGGTAGACAGGGCCAAGAAAGCAATGGACAACAGTGCTCACAACAATGGAAAAGGAAAGAACAAAAAAAAGGGAAACTGAGCAATGGGTAATTTTTTGTTTGTTTGTTTTGTGAGGCAATGAGAGTTAAGTGACTTGCCCAGGGTCACACAACTAGTAAGTAACAAGTGTCTAAGGCCGGATTTGAACTCAGGTCCTCCTGAATCCAGGGCCAGTGCTTTTTCCACTGTGCCACCTCTCTGCCCCACAATGGGTAATTTTAAGGACCAATCTTGGCCCCAGAGAAAACATAAGAGAATTCAAATACCTCTGCTTCCTTGCAGAGGTTGGGTACTGGCATATACTGTCAGACTTGATTTATATATTGGTTGGTTTTACTTTTTTTTATTCTTTGTTGATGCCTCTGTGAAGGCAGTGTGGTATAATAGAAAGATTGTGGCTTCTGGAGTCAGAGGAACTGGGTTCAAATCCTGCCTCTGACCCCAAACAAAAGTCATATAACCACCTTCAGCCTCAGTTTTTCCATATGTAAAATGGGTGTGTGTTGGACTAGATGTTTTCTGAGGTAGTTGGGGGTGGTGGTTTATAAATGAAGGTGATATAAAAACAAAAGACATCAACACTTTTTTTTTTCAGTTGTCGGGGTGATGGTTTCAAGGTTCAGATTTAGCACACACACAACCTTGTTGTGGCTTTAGTCCTTCAACTTTGGGGGCCACACTGGTGATGTTATTTCTTTTCAGGAAGCATGACGCTGAGGGAGTCCTCCCTCTCTAGAAGGCTGGAGCCTAAACTCTCAAACTGCTGTGAACCGATCCAACCATTCTGGAGAACAATTTAGAACCCTGCCCAAAAGGCTAAACTGTGCATACCCTTTGACCCAGCAATACCACTACTACTTCTATATCCCAAAGATATCATAAAAAAAGGGAAAAGGACCCACATGTACAAAAATATTTATAGCTGCTCTTTATGTGGTGGCGAAGAATTAGAAATCAGAGGGATGACCATCAATTGGGGGATGGCTAAACAAGTTGTGGTATATGAATGTAATGGAATACTATTGTGATATAAGAAATGACGAGCAGGCAGGACTCAGAAAAACCTGAAGACTTAAGTGGACTGATGCTGAGTGAAGTGAGAAGAACCGAGAGAATATTATACACAGTATCAACAACATTGTGTGATGATCAGCTGTGATAGACTTAGCTCTTCTCAGCAAAACAATGAGTTAAGACAATGCCAAAAGACATAGTGGAAAATGTACTCTACATGCAGAAAAGAACTGTGGAGTCTGAATGCAGAAAGAAGCATACTATTTTCACTTTTGTTGTTGTTTTTTTGTTGTTGTTGTTGTTTATTTTTTCTTGTGGTTTTTTCCCCCTTTTGTTCTGATTCTTCTCTTACAACATGACTAATGTGGAAATATTTCTAAAAAGAAAAAAAACCCTCTCAAACTTAGGAACTCTTAAATGTGGGGTCACACACACAGTAGCTCCCAAGAGAGTAGCCTTCTTTTCTAGGGCCAAGCGGGCAGACACATACCCCTTCCTGCTGTGTGCAGGATTCCTCTGTAGGAAATTTTTCACTGCCCTGGCTACTGCTGTATTTTGAGCCAGAAGATGTGGCTCTCAGTACCTCTTGGGCCAAGGTGAGCATGTGCATCTCGGGCACAGCTTGCTTTTAGAGATCATGGCAGGAGCAGCTTCACAGGAGGTGTCTTCTCAGCAAGGTGTTGCTGGGCATTTATTTGCACATTGCATGGACAAGTATCTTGCAGAGGCCTCCAAAGGAAGACCAGCCCCCCGAAATCTCATCAAATTAATAAGAGGAGCTCCTCAAATTGATCTGAGTCCTCTGATTAGACCCCCTCACTTTATACCCTAAGAGCCCTCCCAGCTCTGACATCTTGTGTTCTGAGGCTCTTCCCAGCTCTGACATTCTGGGTTCTAAGATCCCTCCCACTTCTGACATCCTGTGTTCTAAGGGCCCTCCCTGCCCTGACATTCTGTGGACTTTTATTCCAATTCTCTAAGTTGTTCCTTAACAAGAGGGCAGGGGGAGATGGAAGAGGAAGAGATAAATCCCCCAAATCCCCCTCAAAAATTTTTCAGGAGCTGTGATGTATAAAGAAAAATTGAATTAAATTCTTGGGTCTCAAGGAGTTAACCAGTAGGTCTCTGGTTTAGATTGCAATCTATCCCCCTCCCCCCCCCCCCTCCCTCGGCAATTTCCCTTCTTAATCAAGGCCCTGGACAGTTAAGGATGAAAGCCAGCTGGGTTGGGTCCCTTCTTCCCCCTCCCCCATCAGCCCCTCCTTTGTCCTGGGCAGGGCCCAGCAGGGAACAGGCACCAGTGTCTCCAGGGTTACCAACCTCAGCCAGGGCTTCCTAGTTGATAACAAGGTTGCAAAGGCAGGTGAGGTGGGAGCTGGGGGGGTGGGCGAGGACATGGGGTATGTGGTTTCCCTGTTGCAGCAGCTACAGAGAAGTTTGCCCAGGTTTATCCGCCACGGTCCGGCATAGAGAGATAACCTAACCCAGCCGTGCCCCTCATTTTAGCAGAAGGAAAGAGGGAGGGAGGGGCAGGGCCCAGGGTTAGAGGGTGGGCATGGTAGCCTCTTGGGCCAGCTGCTCTTTTTCTTCCGGCTTATTTCTCCTCTCCTTCCTATGCCCCATGGGGAGGAGGGAAAGGAGAGAGTGCAGAGCCAGTGCCCGATGGCTCTTTATCCTGGGCAGGCCTGGGCAGTCCCTGGAATGTGCCGGTGGAGGTGGGGCAAGGGGAGAAGAGAGGGAGGCAGTCAGTCCCCAGCCTGTGGGGTATGACATATAGGGCCCCCCATCAGTCGGTTGCTGTGGAAACCATCACCCTCTCCCCCCTTCCAATCTACCCCGAGATCAGTACCCTTGGTTTCCTGGCTGTTTCCAGGAACCCCTGGGGTGTGTGAGGAACGGGAGGGGGAGGGAGGTGCAGATCCCATAATCTGTAGGGCCTTCTTCCCCCTCTTCTGACTTCTTGCCCCTTTTGGCCCCTCTGCCTGACTGAACTGTGCCCCTTGGCCTGGGATGCCTTCCCACCCAGGTCCCTGTGCCCACCCCAGGCCCCATGGGGGTGGGTGAGGGACGGTCCGGAAGGGACAACAGTATTTATTTACGGCCTCGTGAGGAGAGGGGTGGGGGAGGGGTGGGTAATCACTGGATTTGGAGTCGAGAGACTTGGCTCTGAATCCTGACCCTGGCAGGTAACTAGCTGAGTGACCTTGGGACTATACCTGGGCTTCAGTTTATGCCTCTGTAAAATGAGGGTGCAGGGTCAGATGTTCTTCCTGCTTGAAACTGTGACCTGTCATTTTCCTGCCGGTCTCAGAGCCTCCCCTAACCCTGATCTGTCCCTTGCCCCTCACCAGCACTGATGGGCTCCCACCCCCTACCCCAAGGCAGACCCAGAGTTAGTGGCTAGGTCCCACCCCACACACACCCCCTTCCATTGCCCTGCTCAGGACCCATCAGATTTCTTCCAGGAATTTTTCCTGCCGAAATCAGTTTACTCCCAGGCCTGGGGCCAGTCTCTCCTCCCACCCCCCTTCTGGCCCTAAGGGGCTGTGTCCCCCAGAGCCTTGAAGAAGTCACCCAGACTTGAAGATGGGGATGGTGGGGTAGAGAAAAGCCCAAGGGAGATGTGGGAAAGATAACCAGATCTCCCCGGAGCCCCAAGGATGAATAAGATCAAGAGTGAGGGGATCTTTTCCCTGAGAAATAGCATAGTGCAGCCCAACAGGGGCAGGCTTGTGGGACACAGGACTTGGGTTCAAATCTCACCTAATAATAACATTTATATAGTTCCTACAATGTGCCAGGGACTATGCTAAGCATTTTATAAATATTATCTCATTTGAGCCTTAAAATAACCCTGGGAGATACCTACCTGTGCCTGATGGAGTCTGAATGTTGATTAATTTTCTAGAAGGAATCCTTTTGGGGGAGATTCTAGCCATAAGGCAAACTGAAAGCTGAGATAAAGGCTTTGACCCCAGAATTCAGCTCTGGGGGTACTGTGGCAGAGGGTGTGAAAAAAGAACAGCTTTCCTCTTAGGGGTTAGACTCCCCGAAGGCACCAGAAGCACCCTTAGGGGAGAAGCATCTTGGCCCCTGGGCCAGCAGGTGTATTAAAAGCCTTATAGGAGTTATCAGGCACACACATACCTCTCCAGTTCCTGTAAGAAGGGCCATGCCTGGCTTCGGGAACTAAGAATGAGGTTGGCAGAGAGCATCAGAGTGAGGAAAGTTGGGTCCCCTACCCAGAGCTAGTATTTGGGGGGCTCCTATTCCATCCCATCTTCCAAAAGGCCAGTGGGCCAGAGTCTAAAGAAGCAGCTAGGTGATGTAGTCTATACAACGCCAAGCCTGAAGTCTTGAGTTCAAATTTGACACTAGAAATTGACTAACTGTTTGACTCTGTGCAAGTCATTTAATCTCTGCCTGTCTCAGTTTTCTCATCTGTAAAAGGGGATAAAAGTAGCCACTACCTTCCAGAGTTGTTATGAGGATAAAAGGGGATAAAATGCTTGGTAAACCTTAAAGTAAGTAAATAAAGAAATGCTACTTGTTGTTATTATTATTATTACCTTAATGCCCTTGAGCCAACAAGCAGGTGGGGAGGAAATGCAAGAGCCAATCACAGGGGAAGATGACCCAATTTCAAATTTGCCCTCAGACACTTCTTAGCTGTGTGACCCTGGGTAAGTCACTTATCCCTGTTTGCCTCAGTTCCTCATCTGTAAAATGACCCTGAGAAGGAAATGGCAAATCATTCCAAAATCTTTGCCAAGAAAACCTCAAATGGGGTCACAGAGAGTGAGCATTACTGAAATGACTCAACAAAAAATTACTTCAAATTTACTGATAAAGTTGTAATATTTTTTTTCATTGGTGGTTGGTTTTATCACGAGGTTCACCTATGCTCATCAGTTGTTTAAGAATACACACATGTCGGGGGCAGCTAGGTGGCTCAGTGGATAGAGCATCGGCCCTGGAGTCAGGAATACCTGAGTTCAAATCTGGCCTCAGACACTTAACACTTACTAGCTGTGTGACCCTGGGCAAGTCACTTAACCCCCATTGCCCCCAAAAAACCAAACAAACAAACAAAAAAGAATGCACATATGTTGCCTGTGATAGTTATACCCTGCAAGTACCTATCTTATTAGTGACAAATAAAAACAGTTCAATCACAAAATGGAGACTTTAACAAATGGAATTTGTTATGCTAAGTCGATTTGTTGTTCAGTCCTGTTGGACTCTGTGACCCCATTTGGGGTTTTCTTGGCAAAGAGACTACTCTATCATTTTACAGATGAGGAAACTGAGGAAAACAGGGTCAAGTGACTTGCCTAGGGTCACCCAGCTAGTAAGTGTCTGAGACCAAATTTGAACTCAGGTCTTCCTGACTCCAGGCCCCTCACTCTGCTGTACCACCTAGCTGCGTTCTGCTAAGTTGATAAACTCTCTTATTAAGGTAATAGAATTTCTTCTTTTTTTTTTCTTTTAGTTTTCAACATTTGTTTTTATAAGATTTCTAGTTTCCTAGAATTTATTCTTTTTTTTTTAACTGAGAATGACCTGTTTCTTATAAACAAATTAGCTTAGCACACACAACAGGATCCGTCTTTAGGTAGATAGACCAAATACCTGTACACATTTCAGTAAAATGGTGGTCACTGATGGTCAAAGTAATCCCATAATCATCGAGATCCGTAGATATAATTTAGTTCAACTTGATGAAGCCGATGTCTTTTGCATACTGACGGAAGCAGTGGCAGCACATATTCAGGCCGTGCCAGTTTGAACACACGCAGCATGACCAAGACCCTCGGCCGAATTTTCGAGGGTGGCCCATGGCACTGCTAGCAAAGACAAGAGAAGAAAGTCCTAGAATTTATTCTTGATACAAAACTGACAATTCTTATTGAAGTACTAAAACTTAATTCCACCATAGACAGTGCCTCAAACATCCTCTAAACAGGGCCTTGCACACAGTATGCACTGAATTCATGTTTGTTGAATTGAATTGATGACTTCAGACTTCAGCATCCTTGATGGTCAGGAAGCCTCTGCCTTAGAGACCTACAGTGACAGGAAGCTCACTCTTTTTTTTTTTTTTTGGTGAGGCAATTGGGGTTAAGTGACTCGCCCAGGGTCACACAGCTAGTAAGTGTTAAGTGACTGAGGCCGGATTTGAACTCAGGTCCTCCTGACTCCAGGGCCGGTGCTCTATCCACTGCGCCACCTAACTGCCCCTAGGAAGCTCACTCTTTCCAGAGGTGTTCCATCATCGTCACCTCCTCTAATCACTACCTCCTCTCTGTCCCCTGGCCTTTGCCTCTTTTGTAGTTGGCTCCCAATACATCCCTCTCTTCTGGTCTTTGAGAAGAGGCTGGCAGTTCCCACCCCAGTCTTCCCAGGGTTGGGGAGAGGGCAGTCCTGAGGTCACGACTCTGGCCTTCAGAATGACCGGTGGTCATCTGTGTAAATGCCCTTGGGGAGATTGGGCTGAGAATCAGAAGGCCCCGGGGTGCAGCCCTGGCTCTCTCACCAATTTGATATGCGGCTTGGGGCAATTCAATTCCCTCTCTGGGTGTGTTTCTGTCTCAGTAAAATGAGGGGGTTGGAAGAAATGGGTTCTTAGGTGCTTTCTGGCTCAGACATTTAATGTATCCATGTTTGAGTTCTGAAGAAAAGGCCTAGGGGAGCAGGGGAAGTTACATAAGAACAGGGGTGGGGCTCTGAGCCCCAGGTGTGCAGTCAGGACTCAACTGGCAAGGTAGTGGGCGGGGCTTCTGGCCAGTCTGAGCCCCTGGGGTGAGTCACGTGGTGGGGGAAGGGCAGAGAGGACTCCACGCCCTGGGAGAAGGCTGGCTAGGGCACCCACTGGGGGAGGGGACAGAGCCCCCAGGGAAAAGAATCTTGGCTCATTGAATGTCAGAGCCCTAGGGTCCTTAGTGGAATGTTAAGAATTGGAAAAGACTGGAATATGTGAAATATCCAAGCTGGGAAGAACCTTAGAGATCATTTTACATATGGGGAAACTGAGATCCAGAGAGGGGTAACGTCTGGTCTAGAGCCACTAAGTGAGTTAGTGATAGAAGTGTAACTGGACCCCATAAACTTCCAGCCCATGAGCAATGGGAAGGGCTGAAGTTAGACCAGAGAGAGCCAGGAAGACATTAGAGATGGCCCTGCTTGGGAAGGGGTGGGGCTGGGTGTTGGTGGGTATACTCAACCCTGTCCTGGTTTTAGTACCTGAAATGACATGGGCACCCAGGTTCTGGCTGTATTACCATCCTTCACCTCCTTCCTCTTCGAGGAGGGTAGTGTGGCTTTGGGCCCCCACCTCGTGGCCAAAAGTAGAACAGCACCTTGGGTCGGCGGCTGTGGAGAGCCCCGTAGGAGAGAGATCCATCAGTTGTTTGTTTGTTTGTTTGTTTGTTTTTTGGTGAGGCAATTGGGGTTAAGTGACTTGCCCAGGGTCACACAGCTAGAAAGTGTTAAGTGTCTGAGGCCAGATTTGAACTCAGGTAGTCCTGACTCCAGGGCCGGTGCTCTATCCACTGCGCCACCTAGCTGCCCCTGATCCATCAGTTGTTAAGTAAGAAACTCAAGTGGGTAGAGGCAGTCATGGCATAAAGAACACTAGGCTTGGAACCAGAAAGACCTGGGTTCAAATCCCTCCTCAGATACTTACTAGCTCTGTGACCTTGGGAAATTCCATCCCCTTCCCTGAGCCTCAGTTTGCTCCTCTATGAAATGAGAGAGTTGGGTTCACCAGGTTCAAATGTACATCCATATAACCAGTCCTATGAGTCAGGGCAAAAAGGATCGAGAGGTAGAGATAGAATCATCCCATGAATTCTGAGGTCCTTTCCAATTCATACTGTAGGATTCTTTGAACTCATAGGGAATAGAAGAGCTATAAGAGTTCAGATGGTCAGAGCATTCACTGTGGACTGGCTGGGTGGGAGGTAGGTAGGGGAGATGAGGGAAAGCCTCTTGGAGGAGGTGGGATCTGAATTGGGCCTTGGAAGATGACAGAACAGTGATGTTGGCAGCTAAATGTAGAGTGTCAGACCTGGAGACCTATAGTCCTGCTGCATTTCCTTTTAGATCTGTCCAAGTCCTGGCTTAGACTCTCAGTAGCTACATGGCCCTGGGCAAGTCACTTAAACTTTTTCTGCCTCAGTTTCCTCATCTTATCCAGGACCATTTTCTACCTAACTCCATTGACCAAGATGAGAAAAGTAATAATATCATGCAACTTGGTGATATCCTTATGAATGAGGAATCAATATAGCATTGACCTCCCATGAGATGGAAAGCCTTCACAGTATAAAGACCATTTGGAAGAAATTAAAGCCTTTGTAAGAAACAATGAGCAGGAGGAGTTCAGAGAAACCTGGAGGGTCTTGCATGGGCTGATGATGAGTGAGATGAGCAGAACCAGAAGAACATTGTACACAGTATCATCAACATTGAGTGTTGATCTACTGTGATGGACTATATTCTTCTCACCAATGCAATGGTATAGAAGAGTTCCAGGGAACTCAAGATAGAAGAGGATCTCCAAATCCAGGAAAAAAAAAAAAAAAAGAACTGTGGAGTATAGATGCTGAATGAACCATACTATTTCTTTTGTTTTTGGTGCTGTTGTTTTTTCTATTTTGAGGTTTTTCATCATTGCTCTGATTTTTCTCTTATAACATGACTAATGCAGAAATATTATTAATGTTATTATGTATGTATGTGTATATATATATATACACACACATATATATTATATATATATATATATATATATAACCTATATCAGATTACCTGCTGTCTAGGGTAGGGGGGAAGGAAGGGAGGGGGAAGGGAGGGGAGGGAGGGAGGGAGGGAGAAAAATCTGAAATTGGAAAGCTTGTATAAACAAAAGTTGAGAACTATCTTTACATGTAACAGGAAAAAAAATAAAATACTTTATTAATTTTTAAAAAAAAGAAAAGAAATTAAAGCCTTGTGGCTTTAGGCACAGAATGAAATGTATCCCCACCCTGTCTGCCACTGCTTTTCGGTGACTCTAGAGAAAGTGAACTAGTATCCCAGTATTTCTATTCCATTACAAAAAGTAATAATTTTACAGTAATCATTTTCAATAGTTTGCAAAACATTCAGAATAGCAACTTGTCCCAGGACCATTTCTATTTATCTTCATTGACCAAGATGGGAAAGAGATGCTAATAACAATAATAATATCATTTAATATAATCATGCAACTTGGTAATATCCAAGCAACCGCCAAGTGCTGTCAGTTCTACATCTTCCTTTCATCCATCCATCCATCCCTTTCTCTCTAGTCAATCCACAGCCTCCCAAGTTGGAAAGACTTCATTACCTGAACTATTGCAATGGCTCCTAACTGGTGTCCCGGCATCCAGCCTCTCCTCTCTCTGAGCCATTTTCATTAATATTTCCAAAGAACAAGTCTGACCACATCACTGCCTTGCTCAAGAAACTTTAGTGGCTCCCTATTGCCTCTAAGAAGAAATGCCAACTCCTGTGTTTTGCATTAAAAACCCTTGACAAGTTGATTCCCACTTTCCTTTCCAAGCTGATTATACATTATCCCCCCTTGTACCCTACCCTCTAGCCAAACTGGCCTGCTTGTTGCTCCTGGGGCCAGATAGTTCATCTTCTGCCCTGACTTCTGTGCCTGAGCTGTTCTCCTTCCTCTCCTCTGCCTCTTGGAACCCCTTCAGGCTGCACTCAAGTGCCATCTGCTTTGAGACATCTTTCCGAATTCCCCCAAGGGTGGCAGCCAGTCCCCAGCAACTTTGTATTGATTCTATTGACACCCTGGATTTATTTCCCTGTGAATACATGTGTATGTATGCATACATGTGTATATATGTGTATGTGCATTAGTATATATGTGTGCACATATATGTATACATGTGTATATATACAGACATACACATACTCCTTGAAGGCAGGGACTGTCTCAGCTTGGTATTTCTATCCCCAGCTATGTGGCCTGGCACACATGCCCCAGCTACTTAATAAATGCTTATTGATTGATGAAACATCGGATTAAGAAGAAGCATGGCATATGGATAACCATCATCCCAGCCTCGAATTAATAGCTAAGAATAGCTATTTAGCTGGCACCTAATATGTGCCAGGCACTGTGCCAAGTGGTTTTTAATAAATGTTATCTCATTTAACCCTCACTACAACCCTGGGAGGTCAGAGCTATTATTAGCTCCATTTTTCCAGTTGAGGAAACTGAGGAGAATAGATGTTAAGTGACTTGCCCAGGGTCACACAGCCAGTCAGTGTCTGAAGTTACATTTGAACTTGGGTCTTCCTGACACCAGGTCCAGTGCTCTATCCACTGTGCTACCCAGCTATTAGAGATATACCTTTATGGTCTCCCCCTCAGTAAAAGTAATAATAATAGAGAGGGCACATGGTGGGAGGGATAGGAGAGACAGACAGCCTATGAATTGGGAAGACAAAGGTTCAGAGACTGTCTTTGATCACTTTTTGGTTTCCTGACCATGGACAGGTCATTTAATCTCTACATGCCCCCAGGACACTCTCTGAGCCTGAAAGTTACAGAAGAATTGCTCCCTGCTTTGGTGGAGGAAGTTTTCACACTGGGAGTGCCCATATTGATGGAATCAAAAGTTTAGGCCCCAAACAGAAACAAAACCATGACTACTAAGCCAGTCTACAGCTACACACACACTCAACCACACTTCCCCAATCTTCATCAGTCTTCCCTTGTCCCCCCCCACAAAACTCACTCATGTCTCTGACCTTTTGACCTCTTTCTTATTTGGGGCAGTGGAAAACACTAAGGCCAGCATTTTAACTAGGTCCCCCAACGTGGATGTGCTCTGCTAGACCTGTTCTCATGTATTATTTGACCTCAAGACTTGGGGTGATGATATTTTGAGGACAAAGAGAGGAGACTTGCCTAGCTTTGCTGAAGCTCCCAGTGGCCCTGGCAGCCCCTCCCCCTCCCCAGGACAGCCCAGAGGCTGCTCTCCAGCAGATGAAGGCCAGATGAAGCTGGGAAGGGCAGCAGCAGCCCAGGAGGAGCCCTCCCCTTTCTTGGCCTCCGAGGAGTTAACCCTTTCGATGCTGCAATGCCACAGCAGCGCCCCGCTGCTATGCTTGGTGAGGGCCTCAAAGGGTCCCCCATACCCGACTGATCACAGCCATGCTTCACTTCCCCCGCCCCCGGCCCATCTTCTCACCCACTTCCCAACGGCCGGCTGGCTCTCTGTCCAGTGCCGGAAGCGTGATTAAATCAATGCCGCCTGGACTACCAGAAAGGCATGGCAGTGTGATAAGCCCGCTGGCTCCAAAGGAAAACGCTAATGTGGAGTAGAATGTTAAACTCCACAAGGGCAGATATTATCTGTGCTCTTGCATTTGTACTCCCAGTTGCCCACCATGGTGTTTGGAACACAATAAGCATTTAATAAATGCGTTTTCATTCATCCCCTCCTCCTTCCCTCCCTCCTTTTCTCTCTCCCTTCCTCCCTCCTTCTCTTCCTCTCTTCCTTCTTCCCTCCTTTCTTCCTTTCCTCCATTTTTCTCCTTTCTTTCTTCCCTCCCTCCTTCCCTTTCTTCCCTCCTCCTTTTTCTCCCTCCCTCCTTCCCAGCCTTCCTTTTCCCCTCTTCCTCCCTTCCTCCTTCTCTCCCTCCCTCCCTTCCTTCTTCCCTCCCTTCCTCTCCCTCCTTCCTTTCCCCTCCTTCTTTCCCTCCCTCATTCCCTTCCTTCCTTTCTTCCTCCCTTCCTCCCTCTCTCCCTCCCTTCCTTCTTTCCTCCCTTCCTCTCCCTCCTTCCTTCCATCTTCTTCTCTCCCTCCCTTCCCTTCTTTCCTCTCTTCCTCCCTCCTTTATTCCCTTTTTCCTTCCTTCCTTCCTTCCTTCTCTTCCCCTCCTCTCCCTCCAATCATTCTTTTTCTTCTGGAAGCAAGAAGAGAAATCTCTCTTGAGGTTTGTCCAGAAGACTGCAGGGGACCTACTGGCAAAAGCTCATGCTAGAAACCAAACCAGAAACAGAAATTGAGATAGAATATGGGACGGACATCCCAGGCTCCAAGAGCAGCCAAGTGGGGACCAGTGTAGGGAGACGAGTCTGGCAGAGGTAGCTGGACAGGCAGCTTCTGGAAACCTCAATGACAAGAAGGCTAGGAAACAATCACTTCCAGGCATTCCTCCTGTCTTCTTCCCCATTTATACTCTTGCAGTCCAGGACCTGGGGCTGGGCCCACACCAGGCCTGATCCCCCTACCTCTTTTCCACAATCTGAATATACAAGAGGAGGCTCTGGGTTATAGCTGGACCGAGTCCTCCTGAAGGGGCACTGACATTTTTCCCCTTGCAAGTCCAGAATGTTAAACAAACTATATTAATATGGAGGGTAGAGATGGAACTATGAAATGTCCCATATTTGAGGTAGGGGCTCTTGAGCTATAGATATTCATATTTTAGCTGTATTAGTCTAATTCCCATTAAACTGTGAACTCTCTGAGAGCATGAACTGTCTTTCTTTGTATCCCCAGAACAGGCTAGCACAGTGCCTGCCATATAGTAGGCACTTAATAAATGTTTGTTGACTGACAATATTTTGCCTCAGCCCCCAGGCTAGAATCCAGAACACCGTCAGCCCAGTCTGCAGTTTGGCACAATGGGGGCCTTGTGTAAGCATATCAGAGAGGATCCTCTGAGTATGAGTCACAGGGACTTTGATGAGACCACTGATATGGTAGTTTGGTCATGGTGCCACCTGGTGGATAAATGACATATTATACTCCCCCTCTAATTCATTAAGCAATTAATTATTAAGCAGTTAAGATCTTTCTGTAGGTTTACAATACATGTACTGGTGTGGGCTGCTTATAATACTGAAGTGCCTCAAGTATTACATGGGACACCCACCAAGGGCTCTCACAGCCTACTCATAATACATATTTCAAATCATGCACCGTGGCATGGTGTGGTAGGGAATATACTGCATTCAGAGTCAGAGGACCTGAGTTCAAATCCCAGTTCTGCAACTTACCATCTGTATGACCTTGGACAAATCACTCTACCTAGAGAGATGGAACATGTATTAAGCACTTACTATCTGCCAGGCGCTAGGATGAACCTTAGTGGCACTAATAGAAACAAATAAGATAGTCCCCATATTGAGTATATATGTCTTCCCTCTTCACCTTTTTTGGCTGCTTTCCCCATTAGACTGTGAGCTCCTCGAAGACAAGGGTTGTCTCTTGCCTTTCTTTCTTTTTTTTCTTCCTTGCCTTTCTTTGTATCCCCAGCCCTTAGCACATAAATACTTAATGACTGACTGAAGAGGTGGGTGAGTCCAGAGTGTGAGTCCAGTGTGGAGTGAAGTGAGTATGGCTGGAGAGAAGGTGGTCCAGGTTAGTGACTCCCCAATCAGGAGAGTGGGCCTCAGGGAAGAGGTATCTCTTGGATGGGAAAGCTGTTGGTGAGGAGGTGAAGAAATTACACGTCTCTGAGGAAACTGGGGTAAGATCTCAGTTTCCTTATCTGTGAAATGTAGACATTGGACTAGATGACCCCTAAAGCCCCTTCTAACTCTAACTCTACGACGCTATCATCAGTGTGTGTCCTCCCTCCACCAGAGTACATTATGATGCAGACACATCTTTATATCTGGAATGATTGTTGTTCATGCTCCTCAAGAAATCCTTCATAAATCTACTCCAAGATCTATATTTTAGCCCTCTTAAAAATTTGTAAATACTAGGATAATACTTAAGATGTTCATTCATCTGTTATTCCTCACTCTAACTATATCAACTTGTATCAATAAGTTATAATAATGTTATTTATTTGTAAACACTTAGCCAAGGCCCTTAAGCTCTTGGCTTATATGTATTGGGTCCATATATGTATTGGGTCCATTATTGGAAACATCCTTCCAAAATCATAACATTTTGACTTGTTTTGCTTTAACACAGCATCCTCTCTGGAAATATTTACAATATAGCTCAAATATAGCTGGTGTTTCTCAGAGGTAAGTATAAAATTATCCTCAGTTATCATACAAGCATTCAAGGTAATAATGTATACCAGGTATAGGACAGTTTTTATTTCACACCTCATAAGGAATGCAGAAAACGTAGCAATCACCACAAACCATAGTGCAGGGATTCTTAATATTTTATGTGTTGCATACCTCTTTGGCAAGGTGAAGTCCATGGATCTCTTCTCAGATACTGTTTTTAAATGCATAAAATAAAATGCATAGGTTTTCAAAGAAAACCAATTGTTTCAAAATAGTTATTTTTTTTCTCATTCAAGTTCACAAGGCCTTCTAAAATCTATCCATGGATCTCAGGTTAAGAAGTCTACCATCGATTACCCCATTCAATAAGATCCCAGTGGTTCCTTCTAAGGATTAAATATAAAACTTTCTGTGGGTATCGAAAGGCCTATCCAACCTGGCTCTCACTTGCTTCTCCGGTCTTATATATTGTATTGCCTTCATGGATTCTATGATCCAGAAAACTGGCCTTCTTGCTCTTGCTCACATATGATATTTTATCTCCTACCTCTTTGCTTTTTTACATCCCTCATGCCTGAAATGCTCTCCCTCCTTAATTCCACCTCTTGGAACCCCATCTTCCTTCAAGGCTCAACTCAAGTGCCAATTCAAGAGGCCTTTCCTGATTCTTCCAACTATTAATACCCTGCTCCCAATCACTTGTTATTTATTTTGTCTATATCCTGTTTTTACAAAATGGGGTTGTAGATAGAGCTCTGGATAAGATGTTGGCTGAAGAATCCAGGAGCTCCCAACCTCTTATGCAATTTCTGCTTTTCCTTCGCCATCTTGGCTCCACCTCTTAAGCAATTTCTGTGGTAAAGGAAATAAAAAGCAGTCTCATGCCTGATACCCATGTTGTACAATGACTATCTTTGGGGTATTTGAGGAACCTATTACCCCAATTTTGGTAAACTTTTGACATGATCCATATTTAGCTTTGGTTTTAAAGATTTCACTGGAATGCTACACTGCAGTGAAGGCAGAACCAAAGAGAGAACCTGAAACTTCTAGGAACAGGCCCACAGGATTAGACCCAGTCCATATGAGTACAGAATCTCTTGGGAGGCCCCTTGGCCACAGGGTAATACAAAAATTAGAATAAAAGAATATTATAGGGGCAGCTAGGTGGCGCAGTGAATAGAGCACCAGCCCTGGAGTCAGGAGTACCTGGGTTCAAATCCGGCCTCAGACAACACTTACTAGCTGTGTGACCCTGGGCAAGTCACTTAACCCCAATTGCCTCACTAAAAAAAAAAAAAAAAAAAAAAAAGAATATTATAATGATAAGGGGAACAAAAAGAACACATTATAGCAAAAGGAGATCACAGAAAAACTGACAAAGAGACCAATAAAGTAGGAGAAAATAAGCAAGAAAAAAAGGAAAGGGGTCAATAAAATGGGTAAGGTGAGGTGAGAAGATTCCTGGAAAAAAAAAAAAGTAAGACTTTTACAATAAATGTTATGTGAGTAATTGTAAGAACCTCCAGAGATGTTCAGAGGAGCAATAAAATAATTAAGAGAAGAATTAAAGATGCACATTAGAGCCTTCTAATGAGGGTCCTCTGAGAAATTAGTAAGGCAAACAAAAGTAGAGAATTTAGAGTAAACAATGAAAAATCTTCAAAATGTTGGGTTCTCTGAAAAGTGAAAATAACAAATTTGGATATAAAAAAAGAAAAGGCAGAAGACAAATTAATTAAACAACAAAATACCCCCAACAGGAGTGGAAGAATTTCATGATATTGCTACAAACCAGGGAAACTGAACTTGAAGAGAGAAGATGAAGAAATAATCCTTAAACACCATACTTTCAGAATCATTCAAGAGCATTGCTCATAAATACTGGAATAATAAGGTAAAGTCACAATTGGTAGAATCCATATAGCACTGATGGACAAAACCTAAGTTTAGTTAATCAAGAAACCTCATGATTAGACTACAAAATTTCAACATTGAACAATAATTTTTATAAACATGTAGGAGAAAAGTTTTCACCTACCAAGGATAATTTGGCAGAAACATGTTAAGACTATTCTTTGGTTTTAAGAAATAAAAGAGAAGATTGGAAATGATATTTTGAAAAGAAAAGAAAGTCAGTGTGCACCACAACCCCCACCCCCTGCAAAACCATAGCCTTTCAGATTAAAAATCATAAATGAAAAAATATGGGGTAACAGGAGTTGGGCTCAGCCATGGAGGGAGATCTCTCTAAAGATGTCATAGTGCTTTCCTCTTGATGTGTGGTGGGGTGCAACAGAAGTTTCATAATGGGTTTCAATATGGGGCAATGGGCATTGCAAGGAAGCCTCCTATCCTGGGCAGGAGAATTGCTTCTTTGAAATGTTTCCCACCCTACAGGAGATATTGTCAGAATCTATGGTCCTTAGAGTGAATAGGACAGTTCTCTTTGGAGGGGGTTGGGGTGAGAAGGACATAGATTCAGAGAGATGAAACACTGATCTCAGAATAGGCAGAGGGTGAAACACACACATGAGTCTTTGTGATCTCATTTGAAGTTTTCTTGGCAAAGATATTGGAGTGGTTTGCCATTTCCTTTTCCAGCTCATTTTACAAATGAAGAAACTGAGGCAAATAAAGTTAAATGACTTGCTCAGGATCACACAGCTAATAAGTGTCTGAGGTCAGATTTGAACTCATGTCTTCCTGACTCCAGGCCTGGCACTCCATCTACTGTGCCACCCAGCTGCCCAGAAATCCTTCTACCATAACACATTGCCTTCTTCATGAATTTATTGTGATAGGGGTGAGTATGCCTAATCAATTTGAAACCATACAGCGTGGACCTTTGTTAGAAGGTCATACATTCTTTTTTTTGTTTTGTTTTGTTTTGTTTTGTTTTGATGAGGCACTTGGGGTTAAGTGACTTGCCCAAGATCACACAGCTGGTAAGTGTCAAGAGTCTGAGGCCGGATTTGAACTCAGGTACTCCTGACTCCAGGGCCAATGCTCTATCCACTGCACCACCTAGCTGCACTGGAAGGCCGTACATTCTATGGAGCATATGGATATACCTTTGCTGAGAGATATGATCCCTAGACTCTTGGCAGGAGGATGCAAGGAACTCCCAATTTGTCCCCAGTGACTGGGGCTCCTATTAACTTGTTGACTGAAGTTCAAGAAGATAGATTCTTATTAAAGGAACCTCTCCTCTCCGTAGGATATTTTTTTGTTTTTTTGTTTGTTTGTTTTTTGGTGAGGCAATTGGGGTTAAGTGACTTGCCCAGGGTCACACAGCTAGTAAGTGTTAAGTGTCTGAGGCCGGATTTGAACTCAGGTACTCCTGAATCCAGGGCCGCTGCTCTATCCATTGTGCCACCTAGCTGCCCCTATAGGATATTTTTTAATAGAAATGGCTGCATCCTCACCCCCCCCTCTTTTTTTTTTTAACATTTCTTATTCACAAATATCCTCTCCCTTGTATTTCCAAGAAGAAAAGAGTATTTCTCTCCCTCCCACCCCCCACCTCCCAGCAGCAAAGCAACTTACAGCAGAAGCACATAGCAATAGGAGACATCCTATTGCCCAGGCAAGCCTGGTACTGGACTTCCTAGATTTTCCAATTCTTGCTTGTTACTTCAGCCTTTGTGTTTCCTTTTCTGAGCACACCTGAAACTAGGAATTCTGAGAAATGGTTATTTCCATACTTGGCAGTCACTTCACCAAAGAGCCCAAGTCCAAGAGTTGCTGAGGTCCTGGATTGGTCACCAGCCAGCCATGGGGAGATTTCCAAAATGGCATTCTTTTTAGAGGAGGAGAGGAGCACCAACAGGTGCTGTCACTGGAGGACTGAAGCCATGTCTTGGCTGAATATATCTGGACCATGTCAACCCTCCAGGTTAGCTGCTGTGAGTTTTGTACACAATGAAGTTCTCAGGCAAAATATTAGTTCTGCAGTCCAACTAAGGGTTTTTGCAATTCCGTAGAAGAATGAATGTAATAGTATAGTTGAATGTTTGCCTTTTCTTGTATTTGTTCCCATGCACCTATTTTCATCTTCCATATCTTCTGTGGTAGAGGAAATAAAAAGCTATCTAATGTCTGATACTTATCTTGGACACTTAGTACCTTTGTGGGAGGGGACCTCGTTAATGTCCATTTATGGAGACCTTAGACAGGCTGTACCTATTAAGCTTTGTTTTAGAGATTTTCCTGGAGAAATTCAGAAGGAACAATGATAAGCCAGAAAGAAACTGAACCTCTTTATGCGTTAGGCCCCCAAGGTTGAATCCAGATCTGCTTGAGTACAAAGTTCTTTTGGGGGCCTCAGGGCCATGTATGACATGGAAGAAACACACTTAGACCATGTATGTAAATAACCTTTTGAGTTAAAATGAGGGATTGGAACAAAATTTGTTATGTCTCAGTTGATTGCAAAAAAGGTAGGAGGGGCAGCTAGGTGGTGCAGTGGATAGAGCACCGGCCCTGGATTCAGGAGTACCTGAGTTCAAATCTGACTTCAGACACTTAACACTTTCTAGCTGTGTGACCCTGGGCAAGTCACTTAACCCCAATTGCCTCACCAAAAAAACAAAAAACAAAAAACAAAAAAAAAGGTAGGAGTTACAGATATTTCAGATAAAGCAACAATACAGATTGTTAATGTCAAGAAACATAAATAAGGAAATTAAAGACACTATAGAACTTGATTAAAATATACTTAAAAATAAATAAAATAATTATCAAACATATATTTAGGGGGCAGCTAGGTGGTGCAGTGGATAAAGCACTAACCCTGGATACAGGAGGACCTGAGTTGAAATCCAACTTCAGACACTTGACACTTACTAGCTGTGTGACCCTGGGCAAGTCACTTAACCCTCATTGCCCTAAAAAATAACAACAAACAACTATATATTTACGCACCAAATGGCATAGTGCATAAATGCCTAAAGAAAGTGGTAGCCAAATTGCTGAGAGTAAAACAATAATTTACTGTTTCTGGATGCTGAGCTGGATAATTCTAACAAAAATAAATAAGAAAGAAAATAAAGAGTTGACTGGAGTATTGGAAAAACTAGAATCTAAATTTGTTTGACAATTTCTGAGTGAGAATGTTGAAGAATATACATATTACTTAAAAACTGATCATGTTCTCGGATATAAAGGAATACCAGAAATAATAAAAAATAGTCTTTACCTATCAAAACACAATAAAAATGGTAGCCAATAAAGAAAACATAGGCAAAAGATACTGGTTTAAAAGGAAACTCCTAAATAATGAATAAGTCAAAGAATAACTCATATAAAGAATAAATAATTGTTTAAAGAAAATGATGTAAAATAAATAAATAAAAATAAAATTAAAAAGGGGGGCAGCTAGGTGGCGCAGTGGATAAATCACTGGCCCTGGATTCAGGAGGACCTGAGTTCAAATCCAACCTCAGACACTTGACACTTACTAGCTGTGTGACCCTGGGCAAGTCACTTAACCCTCATTGCCCCACCCCCCAAAAAAAATAAAGAAAAATTTTTTAAAAATAAAGAAAATTCTGTCAACAAGGTTACATATAAAATGAACTGTAGCTAAGTATTCCTCAGGGGAAAATGTACATATCTTGAGGCAGCTAGGTGGCACAGTGGATAGAGCACTGGCCCTGGATTCAGGAGTACCTGAGTTCAAATCTGGCCTCAGACGCTTGACACATACTAGCTGTGTGACCCTGGGCAAGTCACTTAACCCCCATTGTCCTACCCCCAAAAAAAATTTTTCTAAAAAAAAGAAAATGTACATATCTTAAATTAAATCTTTTTTTCTTTTTTTTTTTTTGAGGCAATTAGGGTTAAGTGACTTGTCCAGGGTCACACAGCTAGTAAGTGTCAAGTGTCTGAGGCCGGATTTGAACTCAGGTACTCCTGACTCCAGGGCCGGTGCTCTATGCACTGTTCCACCTAGCTGCTCCTCTTAAATTAAATCTTAACAAAATAGTAAAAGAGAGGATTAATGAACTGAACAAGCAATAAAAAATACTAGAAAATGATAAAATAAAGAACCCCAAAACAAATAAAAAAGAAACTGAAAATCAAGAGAGAAATAAGTAAAATTGAACATAGAAAATGTTGAACTGACAAAACAAAGAGCTAGTTGTTGCTGGTTTTTTTTTTCAACAATAACAGAATTGCTTTTTTTTCTCTTGTTTTTTATTCTCTGTTACAAAGGATGGCTTGCTGGATTAGGGTAGGGAATATTCAGAAATGAAGGTGATAGAAAAAACACAAATCCATCAATGACATTTTTCAAAGACTAACAGTCATAGTAATTAATTATCATTAATTAATTAGTTGATTTGATTTTTTTTAAGAGAAAAATACAAGTTCTAAAATAAAAATGGGGGCAGCTAGATGGCACAGTGGATAGAGCACCGGCCCTGGAGTCAGGAGTACTTGAGTTCAAATCCGGCCTCAGACACTTAACACTTACTAGCTGTGTGACCCTGGGCAAGTCACTTAACCCCAACTGCCTCACTAAAAAAAAATAAATAAATAAAAAATGAATCAAACACTCAAGTGGATCTGTGATCTCATCAGTTCAGGAGTTCCCTCCAATGATGAAGATTGAAACACATTCATGCCTGTTCTTCTTGAGCGAGTCTTGTCCTCATTCTCTGACAAGCTCATCAAGGGAATGCACAGTTTGAACTTGGGCAGACATGAGTTAAAATCTGACTCCAGACTCTAACTGGCTGTGTAACCCTAGGCAAGTCACTTAGCCTATGTTTGCCTGTTCCCTCAACTGTAAAGTGGAGCTAATAACAGCACCCACCTTCCAGGGTTGTTGTGAAGATCAAATGAGATAATATTTATGAGGTGCCTGGCACAGAGTAGCTCCTATGTAAATGCTTATTTCCTTCTCTTCCTTTCCTTTCCCCCACAATGAAGTTTCAGAGTAGAACTTCTGTAGAGGATTAATATGCTGTATTATTATATGATCCAGCCCACTGCAGCAGTTTTGAGGACTTTGAGGTTTCTGTAGATAGGGGAGTCTGGCCAAATGATGTTTTTATTTAGTAAATTTTGAATGCGCACAGGGAGACTTAAGATATCTGTGGCATGAGGAGGTGGGGCATGGGAAGAGGGTTTCAGGACAAAGGATATTTCCAGATCATAGTTGCTGGCAAGATAAAGGATACAAGTTCTCCAGAGGGGACAGGATAGAACTGTGATTCACCCGGAAGATACAACACGGGTCCTGGATGAAATCATCTTCACGTCATGGAAGGAGGAAGAAAGAGGTCAATGATCTTTGGCAGGAACCTTCCTGATGATGCATCAAGGATATACCAAGGCCTTTTAACTTACACAATTTAGTACAGGTGTACACTCGGGTCCCAACTCATGTAACAGAGCAATTCCATAATGCGGCACAGGGGAAAATTGGCAAGTCGATCAGGATCTCTTTCAGGTGTCTGTTTGTGTTCTCACCTGTGATGTCACAGATTCCAATTAGAGAGATTACTTGGGACATGGAGGTTTCTGAAATGAAAGTTTCTAGCTATTGAGGTTCAAAAAAAGGGGCAAGGTCAGAGTGCCAGCAAGACCTGGAGGGTGTACCTAGAGGGGAGAGAGTCTGTTGCAAGAAACATGAGGCCCAAAAAACCAGAGAGGTTTTCCAGACCATTGTATTATATAATGGTGAGGACCAATTATTATTAAAAATTGTACACTCAGATACCCAATGGATCTGTGAGCTCATTGAAGTGGGGTAAGTTATTCTTGATTCTACACCTTCATATTTTTCTCCTGGAATAGCATATTCCAAGTTCTCCTCTACTTTAGAAGACAACTGCTAGGTCTTGTGTGATATTTACTATACCTCCTTTGTGCTTTTTTTCTGGCTGCTTGAAGTACTTTTTCTTTGCCCCAAAATTTCTAGATTTGGCCTGTGATGTTCTTGGTAGATTTAATTTTGGAATTTCTTTTAGGAGGTGACCAATAGATTCTTTCTACTTTCACTTTGCCCTCTGGACAGGTTTCTTGAAAGATTGCATCTATGCTTTTTTTTTTTTTTTTTTTTTTTTTTTAGTGAGGCAATTGGGGTTAAGTGACTTGCCCAGGGTCACACAGCTAGTGTTAAGTGTCTGAGGCCGGATTTGAACTCAGGTACTCCTGACTCCATGGCCGGTGCTGTATCCACTGCGCCACCTAGCTGCCCCACATCTATGCTTTTTTAAAATTGAAGATTTTGGGTAATCCAAGGATCATTATATATCCTTGCCCTATTTTCTAGGTCTTTGTTCTTGGTAGGAGATAACTGACATTTTCTCCTATTTTTCCAGTTCTTCCATTTTGTTCTAAGTATTTCCTATTGTCTCATGGTATCATTGATCTCTGTCTGGTCCAATCTAGTTTTTTTAAGTAAAAGACAAATATTTTATGTTTTAAGAGAAATCAGAGAGTTCCAACCTAATTTTCTAGGATCCTGTACCTCTAAGTCCTAAGTTGTTTACTTTTCTTCCAATTTCTTCCAATTCATTTCCCATTCTTTTCCTTAGAGACTTCATTTAATGTGGCATGAGGAGGTGGAGCATGAGAAGAGAATTTCAGGTCAAAGGATATTTCCAGATCATAGTTGCTGGCAATATAAAGAATACAACAAGGGGAGGCAGCTAGGTGGTGCAGTGGATAGAGCACCAGCCCTGGAGTCAGGAGTACTTGAGTTCAAATCTGGCCTCAGACACTACCTAACTGTATGACCCTGGGCAAGTCACTTAACCCTCATTGCCCCGCAAAAAAAAAAAAAAGAATACAACAAGTTCTCCAGAGGGGAGAGGAAAGAACTGTGATTCACTTGGGAGATACAACATGGGTCCTGGCTAAAATCATCTTCAGGTCATGGAAGGAGGAAGAAAGAGGTCAATGACCATTTGGCAAGAACCTTCCTGATGATGCATTAAGGATATCCCAAGGTCTTTTCACTTACACAATTTATACTTGCGTTCCTGACTCATGTAACAGAGCAATTCCATATGAGGTACGGGGAGATGTAATCATTTAAAAATTCCTGTTATATTTCTTTGAGGAATTCTAGTAAGGATTATGGCAAATTCATGTTTTCATCTGAGGCTTTGCTTATAGATGATATGGAACTATTCTCTTGTTCTGGGTTTGTGTCAAGTATTTTTAGCTCCACAATATTTATATCTGTGCTTTCTTCTGTTTACTCATTTACTTATATCCTAAATTGGGATTTCGTGTACAGAACAAACTCTGAACACTTCCAAAAAGGAATGCTGAGTCTTTGTTTGTTCCTGATTTGTCTCCACCCCCCATCTTCATGAGCTTTCACTGACTATCTCCCATGCCTTTCAAAATTCCGGACTTCTTTCAAAACTTAGCTCAAGTACCATTTCCTCCAGGAGGTCTTTCATGGTCTCTCTAGCTTCTCCAGTCTTTATCTCTGAGGTTACCTCCCATCAATTCTATGTGTACCTTGCATATGATTATCTGTACTCATATTACCTCCTTCATTAGAATATTAGCTTCTTGAGGGCAGAGACAGTGTTTTCACCTTTCTTTGTATCCCTGGTATTTGGCATAGAGCCGGGCACATATTGTATACATCTTGATGCCTTGGTGAAGCAGTCTAATTCTACACTGTCTTCTCTCAAGTACCTTATCCAATCAAAAATCTTTCCTGGGGGTCAGCTAGGTGGCGCAGTGGATAGAGCACTGGCCCTGGAGTCAGGAGTACCTGAGTTCAAATCTGACCTCAGACACTTAACACTTACTAGCTGTGTGATCCTGGGCAAATCACTTAACCCCAATTGCCTCACAAAAAAAAATCTTTCCTGGCCAAATCCAGTTTTGGATTACTCCAATTATCCACTTCCTTCATTTCCATTCATGCACTGCTCAATAAAACTGGAGAAAATTATGAAATTGACTTGAGTGGAAACCAATGGATGTTGCATGACTTCAGCTGGGCCCTCACTGCAACAAGGCAATCCTTTTCTGCTTCCCTAATAGACTGTCAGACTCATCACAGTAGTTTTTTCAAACCTTTTCATTCCTCTTCAAACCTCCCATAACTTCTCTTCCACCTACCTTCTCAGTTCTTCCTTGTTCCTTTTTCTCACTTCATTCCTATAATTGACACTACTATCTTCTCCTTCACTCCTGTATCACACGAAGAGACAGCCTTTCTCCTTTCCAAGGCAAACCCCTCTACTTGCAGAAACAACCCCATTCCATCCCATCTCCTCCGACAGCTCACCTTCTAACACTATCGCTTATCTTCAATCTCTCCCTTTCTGCTGGTTCCTTCCCTACTAACAATTAGTCAATCAATAAACATTTATTAAGTGCCTGCTGTATGCCAGGCACTGTTTTAAACAGTGGGGATACAAAAGGAGGCAAAAAACACTTTTTGCTCTCAAAGAGCTTACAATCTAATGGGAAAGAGACAACATTCAAATGAATAGATACAAACAAATTATGATGAAATAATTATAAAGTTATAGTGGAAATAATCAACAGAGGAAGGACCAGTCTACCTACCCTTCCTCTCAAACATTTCTCTGTTGACAACTTTGACTCTTATACATCCTCCCTGGTTCTATTTTTTTGGCGGGGGGGGGGGGGGCAATGAGGGTTAAGTGACTTACCCAGGGTCACACAGCTATTAAGTGTCAAGTGTCTGAAGCCAGATTTGAATTCAGGTCCTCCTGAATCCAGGGCTGGTGCATTATACCCTGTGCCATCTAGCTGCCCCCCAGTTCTATTTTGCAGCCTAATCACCTTCACCATGGATCTCTCCCTAGCCTTCCATATATGATGTCCATCTCAGTTCTTTGGACATGATTGTCTTCCATATCTCACGGCTATACAACACCACTGGTGGAATACTGGTATTTGTTTCTGGGAGGAGCTTGTGGTCATTAAAAGAGCTCCATAATTTCTTTTTTTTTTTTTTTTTGGTGAGGCAATTGGGGTTAAGTGACTTGCCCAGGGTCACACAGCTAGTAAGTGTTGTGTCTGAGGCCGGATTTGAACTCAGGTACTCCTGACTCCAGGGCCGGTGCTCTATCCACTGCGCCATCTAGCTGCCCCAGCTCCATAATTTCTTGAAGTTGATCCATTCAATTCACCTCCTTTCGTTGATTCTGGGTCTGACTCATTTTTTATTTCTACTGCTTATCACACATATATACACTCATGGGCAAATTGGCAATTTATGTTTGTCCATCCAACTACATGTCATAATCTGGGCAATGGGTACTCTTCATCCACTTGGTTTTTATTATTATTTTTTTTGTGGGGCAATGAGGGTTAAGTGACTTGCCCAGGGTCACACAGCTAGTAAGTGTCAAGTGTCTGAGGCTGGATTTGAACTCAAGTCCTCCTGGATCCAAGGCCAGTGTTTTATCTACTGTGCCACCTAGCTGCCCCCCACTTGGTTTTTTACCTTGGGGATGATAAACTCACATTCTTCGGAATGGTAATACAATGTCATCTACAAAATCCTTTAGGGGACCTCATCATCCATCAGCAATACCTCTCCATCTTTGACTTTGCATTAGATCTCCTTTGTCACACTGGAAAATATCTTCGCTAAGCATATATCTCACTGTTTTATGCCTCCCTGATGTTTGTGATCAAAAGGTCCTTTAATCAGGTTATTTTCTTTAAAAATATGTCAAAGGGAAAAAAAGAATAAGGGTTTTTCTGCTGTTATATCTTTTAGGAAATCTTAAGTGATTACAGTGTGTGCATGGGAGATGCCTTGTTGAAAGAAAAGTGTAGCATGAACTGTTCTTGATACAATCAGACTGGCTCTTAGTGAGCAACACTTCCTGCTTTAAATGTTCATAAACTATCCTTTCGACAATATGTTTCAAAATTTTACGAGTAATTGAAGTCAAACTCCCTCATTGTTCTATTCACATTTTAAAGACCCCATCTTCTTCCCTCTTTTGAGAATTGGAACAACAGTCTTCTGGACCCTCTCCTGTTCTCCACTATATATATATATATATATATATATATATATATATATATATATATATATATTTGTTTTTTAATAATAAACTTTTATTAAAAGTTTTGAGTTTCAAATTTTATCCTTCCTTCCCTCCTTCCCCTCCCCCTCCCTGAGGCAGTAAGCAACCAGATATGGGTTATACATGTGTAATTATGTACAACATTACCATATTAGTAATTTTGTATAAGAAAACTTGGATAAAAGAAAAAATGAAAGAAAGTGAAAAATGGCATGCTTCAATCTGTGTTCGGTCAATATCAGTTCTTTCTTTGGAGGTAGATAGTATGCTTTATTATTAGTCCTTTGGGATTGTCTTGGATCATTGTATTACTGAGAATAGTTAAGTCATTCACAGTTCTTCATCAAACAATATTGTTGTCACTATGCACAATGTTTTCCTGGTTCTGCTCACTTCACTGTAGATCAGTTCATACAGAACCTTTTGAGGTCTTTCTGAAATCATCCTGCTTGTCATTTCTTATAGCTCAATAATATTCCATCACCATCATATACCACAGCTTGTTTAGCCATTCCCCAATCGATTTTGATTTCCAATTCTTAGCCACCACAAAAAGAGCTGCTGCAAATGTTTTTGTACAAATAGGTATTTTTCTCTTTTGGGGGATATCTTTGGAATATAAACCTAGCAGTGGTATTGCTGGATCAAAGGGTATTCACAGTTCTATAGCCCTTTGGGCATAGTTTCAAATTACTCTCCAGAATGGTTGGATCTTTTCACAACTTCACCAATAGTGGATTAGTGTCCCACTCCACTGTCTTTCAAAGATCACAGACTGGGCCCCAGCAATCTCATCTTCCATTGCTTTCATTGCCTTGGGATATGATTCATCCAGGCCTGGTTTCTTGAATTCCTACCACTTCCTTGCTTATCTTGAGTCCCAACTCCCCATTAACCATTCTTATTTCATCCTCCCCAGTCTAATAACCATCCTCCTTGGCAGAGAAATTAGAATCAAATTAGAATTGAGTAGGTCTGCTTTCTCTCCATTGTCTAAGTGATGCAGTGGATAGAGCACAGGGCCTGGAGTCACAAAGACTCATCTTCCTGAGTTCAAATCTAGCCTCAGACACTTACTAGCTTTGTGACCCTGGGCAAGTCATTTACCCTGGTTGCCTCAGTTTCCTCATCTAGAGAAGGAAATGGCAAATGGCTCCAGTATCTTTGCCAAGAAAACACCAAATGGGGTCATGAAGAGTTGGACACAACTGAAATAACTAAAAAACAAGAACAACAAATCAACCCACCCACTATTCCTTCTTTTGCTTTCTTTCTTGTCCTTAGTTCAAAACCAGCCTCAGTCTATTCTGGTTTTTAATGTTCTAGACATTATTTTTACACAATTTTCTTCTCTTTTGATTCATTCTCCTTGGCTTTATTGATTTATCACAGTCTTCCTGTCTTTTCCCTTATGAGCTGACTTGCTCAGCTACCTTTGATTGGTAATTAGTAGTTGCCCACCAACTACAATCCAGGTGAGTTGACCTGACAATGTCCACTGTGATGAGTTATCCAGCAGCATACCCTTATCGGTCACTTCCCATCTCTTCCTACCTTTCCCACCCTCTTCCACTGATCAGATCCTCCCCTCTTTCTGCTAGTGCTTTGTTGGGTTCAACTCTAGGCACCTTAGCTTGAAAGTCAAGGCATGGGGGCAGCTAGGTGGCACAATGGATAAAGCAATGGCCCTGGATTCAGGAGGACCTGAGTTCAAATCAGACACTTGACACTTACTAGCTGTGTGACCTTGGGCAAGTCACTTAACCCTCATTGCCCCTTCCCCTCAAAAGTCAAGGTGCTCCAGGTCTAGTGTCAATCTGCTTTTCCACCATTTCTCCCAGTGCTCCCCTTTGCACATCCTGGATTTGAGAAGAGTGTTGTTTGAGGACTAGCAAAGAGGCCAGCCACTGGATCTCAGAGTATGCAGGCATGTAGTGAGTATATAAGAAGACTGAGAAGGTCAGAGAGGGCTTTGAATGCTGGCGGAGGTGATGGGGAGCCATGAGACTTTATTCACTATGGAGGTGGTGGTCTGTGCTTTAGGAAGATCACTTTGACAACTGAGTGTGGGCTGGGGTGTGCAGAGGCTTGAAGCAGTAGGACCCCCCCTGTCCCCCAGCAGCTATTGCAATGGTCCAGGTGTGAGCTGATGAGTGAGGAGAGAAGGGGGGACAGATGGGAGAGATATCGTGAAGGTAAAAATCAACATGGGGAAGGATTGAGGCAGGGTAAGGAGTCAAGGGTGACACTTGGGTCATCAACCTGGATGGGGACTACCAAGATGGTGGAATGTTCTGTCCTTATACATTGTAAGCAAGGCGGTGCCTGGCATAGGGGCAGTGTGTCTCCAGGGAATGTGCTGTCAGGAGAACGAATTGTTAAGTTTTCAGTGTGAGCATTCACACCTCGAAAATCAACAAATGACAAATCAAGGGCTTGGTTTATTGATTATCTAGACATAAGAAGGTGATGGAAAAAAAATGTTCATAACACAAATTGACCTTAAAAGTGTGTTCTGCATAATCTCTTCCCCACCCCCTGCCAAAGCTGATTGTTAAATACATAACAGCTCACCACTGGGCCTCTCCTCCTTAAACTGTCATTTGCTCTTGGTCTAGAGAGTGAAGGAGGGTGGAGCTCATTGTCCTCTCTTACCACTGATCTCTCAGTCCCCAATCCTCCCCAGAGCAGTTGGGCCTGGTTATTGAAATTTCCTTGGGCTATTTGCCCAAACCTCTGGGTTCTCAGTGCTAGCACCTGTGTGCTGGGGAGAATGTTCGTAGTATCTTCTTGGTAGCGATAGAGCTGGTGGTGATAGTGAAAGTTCAGTCTAACACAATAGGAATTCTTACTAAACTGGGTAATTAAGTGTTTATTGAACTGGTGGCCCGACTCCCTCAAGGGACCCTACACAACTGGAAGGAGGAAAGAAAGAGGTATATATTCATTTTCACAAGCTGTTGTGTTAGGTTTCTAAAGCTAAGGAAAATCTGTGTATGGGCCTTGCATGTGTGTTTTCTCACCAATTATTTCTCTTTGGGGATAGAGCAGAATTAGTGATTAGTGATTAGTGATTAGATTTAGTGATTAGATTTCAGGGACTTGGTCTTCTGGCCCCAGAGTGGGGTCTATGGCTGGCCTGTGAGGGGGACTGGCTTTCAGAATTTTCTTTTGCCTAACCCCTCCCTTTCTTCTTCTCTCTCTTCTCCCTTCCTTTTCCTCTCCCCATATCTTTCTAATTTTCTTTTCCTCCTCTTTCCCCCATTCTTATCCCTTTCCCCATTCTTCTTCCTCCTCTCATCTCTCCCTTGCTTTCCTTCTTCTTTTCTCCTATCATCTCCTTCCTCTCCCTCTTATTTTCTCCTTCCCCTCTTCTTGTTTTTCCCCTCCCATTTCATTCTCCCTATCTTCTTCCTTCTCCTTCTGCCTTTATATCCCTTCTACCATCTTTTCCCCCTTCCTTTTTTCCTCTCCTCCCCCTTTACCTTCCCTCCCACTCTTCCCCTCTTCCTTGTACCCATTCCTCTTCATTTCTCCTCTCTCTTCCTCTTCCTTCTCCTTTCCACATTTCCTCAGCACCACCCCAATTGAAATGAAGAATGCTTGATTAATATTTTGTTCTTCTTGACTTCCCTGAGGGAAGGAAGCCAGCCTGCCTAGCAGGTTTGATATTTTCAGCTTTCACAGGAGGGGAATTCTTGGATTGAGCAAGAATTGAGATAAATATTTTGTTCTGGAGAGCTAGAGAATCAGTGGGACAGAAGAGCTCTAGCTAGGCAAGATTATCCTAGCAAGTATAGATAATGAGCTCGTCAGGTTCAGAGCATTTAAGAAACCTGGACAAAAATCTCATTGTAAGGCGATCTAACTATGAGATTCATTGATAGTGTATGTAACACATGCTGGGTTGACGAGTCAAGTTCCCAGATCGTAGCTAACACATTTCGTCAAGACTAGGGGTACCTCTGTGGGGTTGGGAATATCTAATGCTATTGCCTCAAGGCCCCCATTCATGTTGTTCTCTGTTATATTTTTAGTTGAAATCATGTTGTCAGCCAGACTTAAATAGCTTTTAGAAAGAGGTATTTACTAAGGTATGCATTAAGAACAGTTGGCACAAAAGATCCCCAAAGTCTGTGACAAATACACACAGAATCCAGGAGAAAGTGGGCTCAAGCTTAGAGGGTTCACATAGCAAATGGGGTAACTCACGTTATCTATTTTCTGGAAGTGTTTTTTCACTTTTTTGAAGTTCTCAAGAGATTCCTCTTAAGCATGGATGTATAGATGAATAGATGGATAGACAGATGAATGGGTGGATGGATGGGGGGGGATGTGGATGGATGGGTAGATGGATGAATAGATGGGTACAGATGAGTAGATAGATGGATGAGTTGAGGGATAGATGGGTAAATGGATAGATGGATGGATGGATGGACAAATGGATGAATAGATAGGTGGACTGATATATAGATGGAAGGGTGAATGCATGGAATAAGCATTTATTAAGTGCCAGCTATGCTCCCATTTCTGGGATGACTTCCAGTTCTCAAATAGTTTGATGATATATACATAACTCCTAGGGTATGGTGAAGTTTCCTTAGTCTATTGAAAACACTCTTTTAGAACATGACTCCAGGACCAAGTTCTTTTTGCAACTAGTCTAAGGTTTATTGTAAGGTGGTTGGCTCTCTGTGGCTGGCGAGGCTGGTTATATCACCCTCAGGGTTCCTGTGTACCCTGAAGGGTTTATGGAATGTCATTTTCTCAACTGCCATTGGCTTGACACATCAGCTATATTCTCCCCATTATAGGGCTTGTAACTATCTCACCCTTCCATTTAACTACTTAACATTTATAGCACTTACAAATTTCAAAGATATAGTCAGAACAAATGTACAAAGGTCTACCCCTAATACTTCCAAGGCATGTTCCTCCCTATACCACCTTGAACTCTGGGTGAATGGGCTTAAAACTTGGCTCGATCCCACCAAGTCCACAGCCAGATCTGCACAACTGGCAGATGAATCCTTCTGCTGGGCTGGAGTCCCAAAGGTCACTTCCAAAGATTGCTCCTTGATCCTCCAGGCATCAGTGCTGGCCTGGCTGCAATGCCCAGCCTGGATCCAAACTCTCAGATTCCAGTAGATTGATCTCTTGATCAAGATTGTAAACTCCACCTCCTGAAATTTGAAGGGAAAAGAATGAACCAAAAGACCAAGGTCCCAAGCTCATTGGGGTGGTGAGTCATTTAACCTCAGAGGGGAAGAACACTACCATCCCTCCACCTTACAACATGACCTCTCAATGGATGCTATCATACCACTGGAGTGCAGCAGAAGACAATGAGGTGAAGAGGGACAGCAAGAGCCGACTAGGACCTTTCAAAGAGTTTCCCACTCATCCCTGGGTTAACCTACCAGAACCAGGTACAGAATGTCTGTGCATGCTCCTTAGTCTCTCCAAAAATGTTCCTTTACACTCTCTCATGACTCTCTGGGATGCAGACTCCCAGGTATCCATGGTACCAGCTCCTTCCCCCAAGTACATTGTGATTGATTGAAACATTTTCACCTTGTTAAGGTATCAGGGCATCTTATCACTCACTTAAAGTGGGGTAGAGCGGCTGGATTGAGTAAATGAACCAAACCCACCTTTACATATGTAGCCTGATTTAGTGGACATCCTCATAGAGAAAAACACACAGGACGCTCTGTGTGCCTCAGCTTCACTGTCATCTCTGGGCCCCGCTTACATTGTCTCTCCCACTACAATGTAAGCAAGCTCTATGAGGTCAGGGACTGTGGCCTGACTTGTAGTTGGGCCTTAACAAATGTTTATTTGGTTCTTGATTGGTCAGGGGAAATTACATCTCGTGTGTGTGTGTGTGTGTGTGTGTGTGTGTGTGTGTGTGTGTGTGTGTGTGTGTGTGTGTGAGAGAGAGAGAGAGCTACATCCTGGGCAACCAGTGTCAAACATTTCTCTTTGGGCCTCCCTTCATCTAGTCCCTTGCAGGGCTAATGAAAGCATTGCAATATAGAATGGGTTTATTTAAAAGTATGTAAAGGAGAGGAAAGAGAACTTGCTTCTTAATCAAAGTAGCCAGGGAATACTTATAACCTGGCACCAACTGGTTAAGTCCCTGGCTCATGCAAAACTATTGCCTTGGGAACAGCTAGGTGATGCAGTAGATAAGGCATTGGCCCTGGATTCAGGAGAACCTGAGTTCAAATGCAGCCTCAGACACTTTACATGTTCTAGCTGTGTGACCCTGGGCAAGTCACTTAACCCTCATTGCCCCGCAAAACCAAAACAAACCAAACCAAAACAACAGCAACAACAACAACAACAACACACACACACACACACACACACACACACACACACACACAAACAAACCCTATTGCCTTTCCTGGGGCTGGGTTGATGTCAGCAGCCTTCTCCTTGGCTCTGAGGTCAGCATCCCTTGATCCAGGAACTGCTACCTTTTCCAGAATGGTCCCAGCTTGGCCTAGAACTCACCCAACAGCCAATGCTGCCTCTGTTGTCAGCTCCTATTCCTCATGTCAACACAAGCCAGATGGCCCTTGCCTTGCTCATATGAGGTTGTCCTTCCCCAGAAAATACTTCTAAGAGCTTTTCATGTACTTGTACCCCCCGGGCCCACTCCCATCCTGGTCTGTAAAGCCAAGAGGGGCCGGGCTGGGCTCATTCTTTTCTCAGGACCTTTCAGCTACTTTTAGAGTGAATGTTCTTGGTGCCTTCCTGCTACATTCTCCATCCCCATTACCCCCATCTCCGTTAAAGAATTGTATATCACACCTGCTACACAAGCACAGATTGTAAATATATATTCAGAACTAGAAGAAACTGCAGAGGACTAGAAGTCTAAACTTCTTTACTGATGAGGAAACTGAGGCCTACAGAGGATAAGTGATTTGTCAAAGGCCACTAACGTATTGGCAGTAGGATTTGAAGAAAGGCCACATGACTCCAGACACTTTTTCACCATACCATATTGTCTCCCAAGTATGTAACTCATATCACAAAATAGAAATCTATGCTCCAACAGTCACATGGAAGTGTTCCGTACAATCTGTTCCCCATCATTTCCTGAGGGTAGCTCAGGCTGTTTGCCATTGAGTACAGCATCCACTCTTATCACTGCCAACAGTGTATTCACTGACCGGAGGATTTGGGAGCTTCTGCAATGACCCACTGACATTTCTTCATGCTTGGTATTCCTATACTTGACAAAGGAGCAGACTCTGGGTCTGCTGATGCCCCAGGCTGATTGGTACCATTTCTGTGCCCATCTCTGTAGGGTCCCCACCTCTGTTCTGGAACCTCTATAGCCTATTACTGGGCAGGAATAGAAAAGGCCTCTGGATTGAATTCTTCTCCCTTGCCTAGGCTGAGGTCCCCCTTAGGCAGGGACAGTGCCAGCCTCCAACCTCCCCTTCTGTTAGATTTGGGCCTAGCTCCTCCCTTCCCGTCTGCCATGGGTGGACAGGTCTTCCCTGGGGGCCAATTCCCTAATTGTGCTCCTGTCTTTCTCCTTGGGTGGCCAACAGGGAGCTCCAGCATATATCACCTTTGGAGACCATGACTACTGTCTGGACTCCTTTACAGCCCAGCACTTATTATGTACCCATGCCTGTGCTAAGCTCTGGGGATATACAATGAAAGGCAAAAGATGTCCTCCCACCATTGGAATTGGGGGGATCTTTCATCAGTCCATGGTCTCTAGTTTCCCTAAGACAACAAGATCTCGAAGCACAATTCTACCTCCTGGATAGAGTTCTTGATGATGAATTTCTAGCATTATACTGTCGTGTGTTCTTCTCTATACTCTCCTGAGCCACGGCCACAAGGAAGCAATAGACCTCCCTCAATAGTTCTCTCGGCAAAGAGAGGTACTGGTTGTGATAGTTTCCCTATCCTTAGAGAATAACAACATCTAATCAATTGTTGTTTGCTGACTGCGGACTATAGTGATTTGCCATTTCCTTCTCTGGTGCATCTATCTACACTTTACAGGTGAAGAACTGAAGCAAATTGGGGTTAAGTAACTTGCCCAAGGTCACACAGCTAGGAAGTGTCTGAGGTTGGATTTGAATTCAGATCTTCCTGACTCCAGGCCCAGCTTTCTATCCCTTGCACCACCCTTGAAAAGCACAGATTAATCGATGGTGGCTTTTGCCCAAACCTCAGTGCAAATAGCACAAAGTCTCTAGCTCTGTTCCCAGTGACATGCCAGGCATGTGGGCCAGGCCAACCCTCCTTGGTCCTCAGTGTTCCCACCATGCTCAACAGGATGCCAGTAAAATACTTTGTGTGGGAGGGTCTCCTTGCAAGGGCTATGGCATCCCCTCTCTCCTCCCTTCAGTAGAAAGTGAGAGACATGGGGCAGCTAGGTGGCACAGTTAATAGAGCACCGGCCCTGGAGTCAGGAGTACCTGAGTTCAAATCTGGCCACAGACACTTAACACTTACTAGCTGTGTGACCCTGGGCAAGTCACTTAACCCCAATTGCCTCACTAAAAAAAAAAAGAAAGAAAGAAAGTGAGGGACTATGGGCATGGAATACTGCATATGTTACCCTTAGCCTTCTTGTCTCTGCACTCTGCTAGAGTGCAAGTACTGTCCTTGTGGTGAGGGAGCTGATCCACAGCATGTGGGCCTCCCCCACCAAGAATTCGATTTTGAAAATGAGCTCCCCAAGGAGGTGTCTGACCTGGTAGGGGTCTAGTACTGTGCTATAGTTAACATTCTTACAAAACTGATGCTATTCCTATTTTTACAAGTGTCTGCAAGGCACCTAGATGGTACAGCTAGGTATACACCCATATACAAACACATATATACACACGTATACATACACACTCATATTTAGATCCATTCTCTAGGTAAGCTTCTTTAATTCTGTTGTTTGGTCCTGTCCAACTCTTCGTGACTCCATTTGCATTTTGAGGGGTTATTTGACAGAGATAGTGGAGTGATTTGCCAATTCATTTCCTTCTCCAGTTTGTTTTACAGATGAAGAAACTGAGGCAAATAGCAGTTTAAAGAGACTTGCCCAGGGCCCACACAGCTAAGTGTCTGAGGCTGGACTTGAACTGAGATCTTCTTGACCCCAGGCCTCACTGAACCACTCAGCTGGCCCCATGTAATTCTTTAATCCTAGCACTCTACACATCACCACTTTCCCTCCATTGAGGTTTTGATATATTGAGGGTCAGCATAAGGAATTAAATGGAATTTGGGGGGAGTTTTGCAAAAGCTATAGATGATGTGTAAAGACCAGCATATGAGGAAAGAGCCTATGACCAAATACTTACCTGAAATCTTTATAATAAGGTACTGTAAACACCCCATAAAAGAAAAAGAAAAAAATCAGACTTTTTCTTTGTACGAAGGGGAAGGTAAAATTTTCCGTGGGTTTTCAAGCTCTCAGGGTGCTGTGCACTAATCGGATATGAAAGGAATAGCTAATTCTAGCACTTTCTTTTGAACACTTGCTTCTTGTGTTTTCTATCTTGGGCCAGGAGAACCTGTCTCACACCAAACCCAATGTTTTCTATTGCGCATAGGCATACCAAATTCTCTGGAGGGCTTCCCCAAGCCACAGATTACCTTTTTGTACTTTGTATAGGATTGGTTATCATAGAATACATTATAAAGTTTAGAATACGATAATTAATCCTGGGCAGAGTTCCAATTTCTGCCACTCTCTCAACAACAGAATGACCTTAGGGGAGCACAAGTTTCATTCCCTAAGGGTCACAGCCTCTCTCGGCCAGTTTCAGGCTTGTAGACCTTGTCCTGGAGGCTGAGCTTGTGGCTAATTGGGCTGAACTGGGCATGGAGTTGGTTCAGAGCTCAATAATATAGTTCCTACAATCTACTCTCTGAAGAGAGTCTTAGAATCTCAGCTGTGTTTTCTCCAGGATATATCAAGATTCCTTTGTATCTCCCATTGCTTTTAGCCTCTCAGTTTCAGAGGTAAGGCTTTCTGTGGGTCAGGGCCATTAGTATTCATTCTTGTTCTCATGGCTGGTAAGTCATACCAGTTTATAATTGATTGGAGTTGATACCCATCTCCAGTTGGTGGCATCTTACCACCTGTGAGGTAGAATCAAGCTCTGAACACCTAGTTTCTAATCTTGGATGATGTCCCAGCTAGTAAATGCTTTTCCTCTCCATTCCACTGGAAACCAAGTATGCCAACTTGTGGATGGTACACAGGACCTCAGTGTCAGGGAGTTCCCTGCTGACAAGTACAAATAATGGTAGTCCTTCTCTTGGTTACTACATTGCCCTCAACCATCCAGGCTTCCATTGTTCATGACACAAAGGGCTTGACTGAACTGGCCAAATCCAACACTCACTGGCATATTCAGGGGGCAGCCAAACAAGCCAGTGCCTAAAGGCCTGAACGTATTTCCTGCCTGAGAAATCTTCAAAAGGTACCCACGGGTGGGCTGGGTGTCAGGCCAGAATGCCTTTTGGCTTTGAGTTCCAGGAACAGTGACTAAATCCCAGAAAATATCTACAGCCCTGGGGAATTCCTTAGACATGGCCTTGGTGACAAGAGCTTCGATTCACTTCGTGCCAAGACGCTGGGTGACCTGGGTAGAACTTGGGCATGTCCAGTGAGCACCTTAAACCAGAGACTTGTGGCTCATTAAATGCCTTGAGTGGCTCATGTTCTTCCAAGACCTTCTCAAGTAAGATGAGACCATCTGGATAAACCAGTGTTTCCAAGTAGTCCAGGTTCCTAATCACCTTTACCATGAGCTAGTGAAAAGGAGATGGAGTAGAAAGCTCTCAGGGCATCTAATTGGTAAAATTACACTGGATCAATTAAAGTTAATAATAAAGTTCTGGAGGTTTTTTTTTTGGGGGGGGGCAATGGGGGTTAAGGGATTTGCCCAAAGTCACACAGCTAGTAAGTGTCAAGTGTCTGAGGCTGGATTTGAACTCAGGTACTCCCAAATCCAGGGCCGGTGCTTTACCTACTACACCACCTAGCTGCCCCAAAGCTAATAATAAAGTACAGGAGAAATAGCTGGCCATGTAACTCATGTATGTAGCACTTTTAAGATTTGCAAAGCCCTTTACAATACCTCCTTTAGGTGGGTGCTATTTTTAACACCATTTTTCAGGTAAAGAAACTGAGACAGGTTAAATGACTTGCCCAGAGTCACATAGCTACTAAGTGTCTGGGACCATATTTGAACAAGGGTCTTACTGACTCTAGGCCCAGAGCTCTATCCATTGTAACATCTAGCTGCCCAAAAAATGAGCACTCACTGACTTTGAATCCTGTCCTTGACATTAACTACCTTTGTGACTTTGGATGTCATTTAACTTTCTTGGTCCTCAGTTTCCTCAACTGTAAAATTAGGGATTGGACTCAATGCTCTTTGGGGTTCCTTCTAGCTCTAGGTTGAGGATCCTTCTTGAGCCATGGGGTGGATCCCACTTGTTAAAATCCATGTGAACTGTAGGCCAAACCCAGCCATTCTTCATTCTTCCATTATCCTTTTTTATTTCTTCCTGTCCCTTTGAGAGAGCATAAGCTTAACATCTCTCTTCCCAAACCCCTTTCTCCAACCTTGGTTGGCTACCTTTTTAAATGGGCTTTTAATGGTCTTTTTTGTTTTCATAGTTTAAATTTACCTCTGTATCCTTCCCCGTGCCTGTTTTCCAAGAACTATACCTCATAACAAGGATTTAAAAAAAAATAAGAGAAAAAATCCAGCTAAACTTATCAACACATCAAAAAAATCTGATTTCTATATGCTGTTCTTGGGCCCCAACTTCTGTAAAGGAGTAAGGTCGCGGTAGGGAGGAGAGGAGGTGTTATCTTTCTCATCTCCCTTCTTTGGGGTCAAATGAGTTCTTGATTGTTCTGTAACATCATTTGGATTGTTTTGTGGTAGTTGTGCTTCCCATTTACATTGTTGTAGTCAACGTAGAAATTGTTTTCCTGACTACTTACTTCACTTTGCATCTGTTCATTTGTCATTTCATGCCTTTCTATATATTTATCATATTCCTCATTTCCTATTGACAGTAATATTGCATTCATGTCCCACATTTTGTTTATCCATCCCCCAATTGATGGGCACCTGCTTTTTTCTCCATTTACTACCACAAAAAGTGGTGCTATAAATACTTTGGTGTCTATGGAGCATTTACTTTTTGTCTATGATCTTCTCTCCTTGTTTCTTAAAAGTTTGTTTACTCTTTTGTGATTAAAGGTTTAAATCTTGTTCAGTCGTGTCCAAATCTTCATGAATTAATTTGGGGGTTTCTTGGCAAAGATACTGGAATGGTTTGCCATTTCCTTCTCTAGTTCATTTTTACAGATGAGGAAACTGAGGTAAACAGGGTTAAGTGACTTACTCAGGATCACTCAGCTACTAAGTATCTGAGGTCATATTTGAACTCAGGTCTCCCTGAATCCAAGCTCAGCACTCTATCCATCTAGCCACCTAGCTGCCCCAGATTAAAGGTTTACTTTGTCTTAAGCCAGTAAATGCGATAAAGCTATTAGCATTGCATTATTAAGCTTTGTATGCTACTGTTTGAATGTAGCGGTGAAAGGGGTGGTTGGAGGTGTCTAGGTAATGGAGAAAGGTAGATCTAAAGCCAGAGTATTTTGCCAGTGTGAGATCTCTGATGGGTTTAGAGCTAGAAAAGAGTGATTCGTCTTCATAACTTCCCAGGCAGAAGGAATACTTTGGAGTTTCTTAGGCAATTGAGTCAGCAGCAGCAGGGGCTGGGCCAGCTATTGGCTGTGCTGGCTCTGGGGTGAGCATCTGTTCATTTTCACAGGCCGGGTTTGAAATGAATGCCATTTCAAGGAGGAGAGGGGCCAAGGCTGCAATAGAAAGAAAGTTATGCCCCAGGGGAGTTGAAGCTGGGCCCACCAAAAAGGCAGGGAAGAGCAAATGCTTGGCTCCTACCTGCCAGATAGCAACCACCACTGCTACAAGCTGGAGTCCGGCTGGGGATTTAAAAAATGTTTTTCTCTCTTCTTTGATTTTGGATATTTGATTCCTTCCTTCCTGTTTCTTTTAAGAAGGCCTTTCTGATATTACTGTTTCAGAAGCATTGGAGATACCCTTACCACAAAAAGATTTCTGAAAATGTGTTCTTATTTCATTTTTCCCTGGATGTGTTTGAGCTTTTTTTTTTTTGGGGGGGTGGGAAATGAGGGTTAAGTGACTTGCCCAAAGTCACACAGCTAGTAAGTGTCAGTGTCTGAGGCTGAATTGAACTCAGGTACTCCTGAATCAGGGCCGGTGCTTATCACTGTGCCACCTAGCTGCCCCCAATGTGTTTGAGCATTAAGCTGAATGTAGGTCACCTTTTTGGGGGGAGAGAGGAGAAATAATTGTATTTTTTGTTTTATATTTTGATAAATGATTTTAAAAAACACATTTTTGTTTCCTTCTCACTCAAGTTTTTACTGAATGATTTTTGAAATCCTATTCTATTTTTTATTTTTGCTTGTTATGGTTTTCTTCCTGTCTTGCATTTTTTTTCTAGCCCCCCCCCCCCCCCCCCCCCCCCCCTCCCCCCCCACCCACCCTTCACAGATATTTCCGTCAATCTCACTCAATCTGCTGTACTGCTCTGACCAAATATCAATGTGAAAGTCAATATATTATTCAATGATGCTAATAATGCAATAAACACGGTGTGTAAAACTCTGCCCTGCCTGTGACTGGCTTGATGCTATGGTTTACTTAGATATCAATTGCTGATATGTGACTATGGTCTTGTTTCACTTTTATTGGCGCCTCTCTTTTCCTGGTTCAGTTGATTCACTGTATTGGTGCAGGTAATGAGTGCTTCCACATCTAATGTGTGTTTAACATTTAGAGCTGGGCAGCTAGGTGGCGCAGTGGGTAGAGCACCGGCCCTGGATTCAGGAGTACCTGAGTTCAAATCTAGGCTCAGACACTTGACAGTTACTAGCTATGTGACCCTGGGCAAGTCACTTAACCCTCATTGCCCAGCCAAAAACAAACAAAAAACCCATTTAGAGCTGCCTCCAAAATATGATATGAATGCCATGACATGTGATATGTATTACTGGGTTATGGGGTATAAACCCTATAGGGGCTTCCTGGTATTTGATGTGGACCTTGAGTTTAAACATAGTGATATTATGGTCTTGAAAGACACTGTTAAGGGATTGGAGAAATATAAGAACAGGTTTTTTTTTTACTGTAGAGACAGACAACTAGAGATATATTCTGTCACTAAAAAATCCTTAGTTAAATCACAAAGGGAACCAAGACCTGGTAATTGTCTTGCAAACCCACCTGAATGAGGAGATATCTAGTCATGAAATTTGTGGTCTTGCTGAGTCAGCAGACAAGCCAGAAATTAAAAACCTCATAAGGGAATGAGACTGAGCTAACCGGTGAGTGAGGCTAGAGCTAGATTCTGGGAGCTAGCCAGAGAAGCACCACCACCGAGGTGGGCAGAAACCCTTTTTCAGGAAGGGAGCCTCTCTTGTGGGAAGAGCAGACTGTCTGAATCAACAAAGAAGCAATGACTAGGGCCAAAGCTACAGCTAGATATATCACGGATATACCTTAAGCCTGAGTTAGGAATCTTCTGTGGAAAAGCACCTTGTCTTCACATGGAACAAGTAGAGGAAGTTTGGATCAGCAAGGTGACGGCTGCTATGGAAATTGCAGACTTCGGGGTTTTAAAAGATGAGTAGGTTAATGAGAATGCCCCAGAGAGCTGGGTTTGGGATTTGCACAGAACTTGAAGGATATTCAGCCTATAATCATGTGGAAAACCTGCTTGCAAAAACCAAAGGGACGATTTAGCTTTGGTGGGACTCTATGGCAACATTAGATTGCTGCGTTAAGGACTTCTTTTCAGTACAAAGAGTAACAGCCCTCTGACTTTCTAGTTCATGTGAATACTTGACTAAGAGACTAGTATAGAGATGAGTAGTAAAGCCTGAGGAAGTAGATGAATTTGGACTAGAACAAGAACCTGATGACTTGATACACAATGAAGAAATAAAATGGTGAATTCTGGTTAAGATGGCTATGGGGATGGTCTCAGAAGAGCCAGCTGTCATACATGTCATACTCCAGCAAAGCCCTAAAAAGGGCACAAGAATGAATAATCATCAAGAAATTCAAGGATATAAAGAAAATTTAAGGAATCAACTATCAGAAACAACTGACCTGGAAAATGGGTCCAGGGAAGATCGTTAAGAATCACTGAACCTCCTTAAAAACCTGGAAACCATATTTCAAGAAATAATTAGATGAAAAGTGTCCAACTCTTTTGGAGCCAGAGGACAAAGTGAAGATAGAAAGAATCAATTTACTTCCTGAAAGAAATGCCAAAACAAAAAAAAATGTCTTAACCTAAATCCAGAGATTCCAGGTCAAAGGCCAAAGTAAAACTATTGCAAGCAGCCAGAAGTAACAGTTCAAGTATCGAGGAGCCCAGTCATGTTCATACAGGACTTGGCAACTAGTATTATCAGGGAGAGAAATTCTGGGATATAGTACTTCAAAAAGCAAAAAATAAACCACTTACAACCAAGAATAAATTACCCTGAAAAAAATAAGCATATTCCTAAAGAGGGAAAATGGATCTTAAATGGAATAGAGGACTTCCAAGCATTTTTGCTCAAAAGATCAGAGCTGAGTAGAAATTCTGAAATGCAAATACAAGTGTAAAGAGAAACCTAGAAAGACAACATCACTCTGATATCTGGAAGGAGCTACATGATGATTAAGTATTTATATTTTAATTAGGGGAGAAGAAACATTTTGACTAGACAAGAGGAGATTGGAAATAAAGACACAGAGTTTGGTGTAGGAATACATTAACTCATAGAGAAATAGGAGGGGACAAGGAGAGAAAGTGGGGTTAAGAGAGAGTGTAGAGCCAGAGAGGAACAGACACAAGTAAAGTAACTTCAATTTTGGAGAGGAAATTAAAAGGAAAGAAAAAGGGCAAGAACCAGTCATCAGGTTCTGGATGAAAGTAAGAAAAGAAGGGGAGTAGATTAGAAGCAGATTACTTCAATTATAGATCACTAGTTTGATCACACTCCTCTTTCCTCACATTTTTCATCTTTATAGGAAGGGTGAGAGGAGGGAGAAGGAAGAAAATATATAATGGGATGTATAATGATGGAGGAAATACACAATCACCAATTATAAGTATGACCTTGAGAAAGATAAACTCATCCATAAAATGTAGGAGCATAGCAGAAGGGATAAGAAAGCAGACTCCACCAATGTTGTTTACAAGAAACATACTGAAACAAAAAAGATTCACAGAGAGTTAAAATGGAGGCTGGAGTACAATTTATTCAGGCAAATAAAAAAAGTAGGAGCAACAAGCATGATCCTAGACAAGGCCAACCAAAAAAAGCTTGTCAGACTAGAGAAATGTAACAAAAATATAAAGAAGAAAGATAGAATTCTGCCATAGAGTTTTAGCATAGTTAGATATGATAGATTTTGAGAGAGGCAGAGTCAAGAGGGCAGAGTGAGAAGAAGCATTTTGCCTAGCTCACCCAGCACACTTCCTCCACAACAATCTAGACAATGAACCAGACCAAATTTTGATTGGGAAAGGCATGAAAAAGTCACAGTGAGTCATTTTTTCCAGCCCAGGACAGCTTATGGTTTCTACCTAGACAGAGATGTCTATGGACAATGGGGACAGGGAAATGGCAGGAGCATAGGTGATGGCAGTGGCAGGAAGCATTCCAGACCTAGAGAAAGACAGGATCAAGACAAGATCATTAAGCAGGAAATACTAGGGCAAGACCAAGAAATCCTTGGGGATCCTTGAACTATGTTGGGTGCAGGAATGCCATGCCACTTGGCATCTCTGTTGTCCATTGATCAGTTCTGGGTCATGAATTCAGGGCAGAGAGGAGGACTGGCTGGGGAATGTGGACTTGTCCTAGCTGTGTCCTGATTAGCTGTGTCCTAGCAGTGTGACTGAACCTAAGAGCAGCAGGGACTCAGCTCAAAACCTTCAGCTCAGCCCCTAAACCTGCAGGAGAATTAACAGGGCAGGGAGTCCCAAGCCAAAGGAGAGCTGGCACTTTGGTTGCTCTGAACCTGCAGAAACCTCCTAGTAGGCTAAAGTGACTGAGTCTGGCAGTACTTTACTGAAACTTAAACCTACACATGACCAAACAGATCCAAAACTAGGTTAGGAACTTGCAAAGCTCAGACTAATGAAGACCTTTGCTTGAATCACTTCAATTTGGGAAAACCAAAAACTGTGAAAGCAACAGAAGGATGTAAAAGGATATAAGTTCAAGCTAGTCAACCTCTCCAAAAGAGCACAGAGCCCAACACTAACATAAAATCCAAAGTCAAGAAGAAGGCTGAATGGAAGAAGAGCAAAAAAAAAGATAACCTGACCATAAAAAGCTTCTATGGTGACAGGGAAGCTCAAGATAAAAACACAGAAGAGAATGACTTGAAAACATATATAAGCAAAGCCTCAAAAAAAAAGTGTAGGTTGAAACACAAGATCATGAATTCCTAGAATAATTAAAGTAAGGGTTTTAAAAGATTTTTAAAAACCAAATGAGACTTATGAAAGAAAGATATGAAGAGAGAATTAACAGCTTAGTAAAATTGTCACACAACCTTACTGAAAATTAAAATTGGCAAAAGGGAAGCTAATGACTCTGAGATTTCAAAAAATAAAAAAAATGGTCTGAAAAATAGAATAAAATGTAAAATATCTCATAAGATAAATACTGTCCTTGAAAAAAAAGATTGGCAGAAATAATTTTAGAATCACTGGAGTACCTGAATGCCATGAACAAAAACAAACCAAAAAAAGGCCCAGATATAATATTTCAATTTTTTAAAAACTGCACAAACATCTCAGAACCAGAGAGCAAAGTAGAAATTGAAAGAATTGACTAGTTTTCCTTCTGAAACAATCGCCAAAATGAAAACTCTCAGGAATATTATAACCAAATTCCCAAGCTCCCTGATCAAGGAAACAAAAAAAAGTACCTTGGAGCCACAATCAGGATCACAGAAGATTTGGCAGCTACCATTAAAAAAGAAACAAAGAACTTGGATTATAATATTCCAGAAGGCAAAAGATCCAGACTTATAAGCATGGATAACATACCCAGTAAAACTGATCATAATCCTACAGGGAAAAAAAGTGGATCTTTAATGAAATAGAGGACTTACAAGCATCACTGATGAAAAGATCAGATCTGAGTAGAAAATTTATTATACAAGCATAGGACTAGAGAAGCATAAAAAGGTAAACATAAGGGATCAATAATAAAGAAATAAGCAAATTTTAAGTGTTTATATTTTATACAGGGAGATGATACATGTAACCTTTCAGAATTTTATCAACAGGGATCATAGAGGGAATCTAAAAAGACAGAGGGCCTCAGTAAGATTCTATTGTGTTAGGCTGATCTTAAAGGAGTAGAAGGATGGGAAAGAAGAATGTATGGGGAATGGTGGGGGGGGGAGCGGTAAAGAGAGGAATAATGGGGAAAGTATCTCACATAAGTGGAGAGCACAAGGAAGAGTTTATAAAATGGAGGGGGAAAATGGAAGAGGGAGTAGGAGACATGAACCTCACTCTCATCTGAACTAGTTAAAGGAGGGAAGAATACAACATACACACACAGTTGATACAGAAATTCATATTACCCAATAGGGAAGAAGGAGGGAAAATGGGAAGGAATAAGAGGGAGGAAAGGGAGGTAAACAGATCAGAAGTAAAATAAGGTCATAAGTTAGGTAAAATAAGTAAAGTTGAAGTAAAATATATTCTCAAAGAGACAAGAAAAAAAGAGAAGGAAAAGTAGAATAGGATGGAAGGAAATACACAGTTAACAAGCATGATTGTAGGTGTGAATGAGATGAACCCACTCCTAAAACAAAAAAAATCCAACAATATATTGTTTACAAGAAACACACTTAAAACAGAAAGATACACACAGAGTTAAAATTAGGGACTGAAGCAGAATCTATTATGTTTCAATTGAAGTATAAAAGGCAAGTTAGCAATCACAATCTCAAACAAAGCAAAAGCAAAAATTATTGTTTTCAATTCATTTCAGTCATGTCCAACTCTTAGTGACCCCATTTGGGGTTTTCTTGGCAGAGATACTGGATTGGTTTGCCATTTCCATCTCCAGCTCATTTTACAGATGAGGAGACTAAGGCAAATAGGGTTTAAGTGACTTGCCCTGGGTCACACAGCTAGTATCTGAGGCCAGATTGAATTCAGGTTTTCCTGACTCCAGGCTCAGCACTCTATACACTGCACCACCTTGCTGCCCTAAAAACAAAAGCAGACCTAATTTTAAAAAAATAACAAAAAACCCCCTATATTTTTGTTAAAAAGGGACCACAAGAGAATTAATAGTGATGCTACATATGTATGCATCAAATGTCATAGCATCCAAATTCTTTTTTTGGGGGGGTGGGGGTTGGTGGGTGAGGCAATTGAGATTAAGTGACTTGCCCAAGGTCACACAGCTAGTTAAGTGTCAAGTGTCTGAGATCAAATTTGAACTCAGGTCCTCCTGAATCCAGGACCAGTGCTCTATCCACTGCACCACCTAGCTGCCCCCCATAGCATCCAAATTCTTAAAGGAAAAGTTAAATGAGTTATAAGAGGAAATGGTAAAACTGTACTAGTGGGATAACTCAATTTACCCTTTTCAGATCTAGATAAATCCAACCACAAAATAAATAAGAAAGAAGTTAAGGAGATGATCAGAATTTTAGAAAATCTAAAAATGATTGATAGACATCTGGAGAAAGTTGAATGGGAATAGAAAAGAGTATACCTTTTTCTCAGTTGTACATGGCACCTTCACAAAAACTGACCTTATACTAGGGTATAAAAATATTACAAACAAATGCAAAAAAACCTGGAAATATTAAATAAACCACTTTCAGACCACAATGCAATAAAAAAGGGCCTTGGAAACATAGATTAAAAATTAACTGGAAACTAAATAAGCTAATCCTAAAGAATGAGTAATAAAGCACATATTAAAGAACATATCATTAAAAAATCAACAGTTTCATTAAAGATAGTAACAATGAAACATCATACCAGAATTTGTGGGATGCAACAAAAACAGTACTTAGAGGAAATTTTATATCTCTAAATGCTTACATCAACAAAAGAGAAAAAAGCCACACAGATCAGCATATTAGCATACAACTAAAAAAAGTTAGAACAACAATACATTTAGAATCCCCACTTTTACACCAAAATAGAAACCCTTGATATTGAAGGAGAAATAAATAAATTGAAAGTAAAAAGAAAAGAATGATGTTAGACTAATAAATAAACTAGGAGATTGTTTTATGGGGAAAAGACAAAAAAATAGACAAACCATTGGATAATTTGATTTAAAAAAAAAGAAATAAAACCAAATTAACAGTATTAAAAATGAAAAGGGTAGGGGGGCAGCTAGGTGGCGCAGTGGTTAAAGCACCAGCCCTGGATTCAGGAGTACCTAAGTTCAAATCCAGCCTCAGACACTTGACACTTAATAGCTGTGTGACCCTGGGCAAGTCACTTAACCCCCATTGCTCCTCCCCACAAAAAACAACAACAACAACAAAAAACAAAAACAAAAACAAAAAATGAAAAGGGTGGAAGATGGTGGACGAAAGGCAGTGAGCTCCCGAACTCATGACATGATCGCTCCAAAAAACATACAAATAAGGTCATAGGAAAATGCCTGGAGCAGCAAAACTCACAGAAGAATGTGCTGAAATCATCTTCTAACCAAGAACAGCTTGGAAGGTCAGAAGGAGGGAGCTGCGGTGCTGATACAGAAGTCGGGCCCAACCCCACAGTCACCCTGACACAGATCCAGTCCCAGGAAGTCCTCACCAGAGAAGCAGACCCCCAGAGCCTCTGAATCAGCTGAAGCACCAGTGTTGTCTGGAACTAAGCTCACAGTCTGGTGAGTGGGCTGAGCCCTGGGCAGGGGAGAAACTACAGGGGTCTATGCTGGTGCTAAGGCAGAACTTGGATTTTACACCCCTACTGAGAACCAGATGGTAGGCTTGAGTAGAAGTGGCCCAGGTGGGGGAGGGGCACAGGCTCGTTGGAGCTAACAACCACAACACACAAAGCTGGTTGATTGGTAAGTTGGTCTGGGGTCATCTAGGACCAGGAAACAGGCCAGGTGAGGGAAGAACCTGATTCTCCTTAAATCATACCACCTGGGATGTCTTAAGCTTGGGATACTGCAGCCTGGAAACAGTGCCTCACTTTAAGGAGCTAAAAGTCTAGTAAAAGAAAGGCAAGATGAGCAGACAGAGAAAGGTGAAGACCATAGAAAGTTTCTTCAGTAACAAGGAAGACCAAGGGGCACCCTCAGAGGAAGATGTCAACATCAGGGCCCCTATATCTAAAGCTTCCAAGAATAATATGAATTGGTCTCAGGCCATAGAGGTGCTCAAAAAGGACTTTGAAGATAAAATTAGAGAGGTAGAGGAAAAAATGGAAAGAGAAATGAGGGTGATGCAGGAAAGACATGAGAAAAAAGTCAACAGTTTGAAAAGTCAAATGGAAAAGGAGGTACAAAAGCTCTCTGATGAACATAATTGCCTAAGAACGAGGATTGAACAAATGGAAGCCAGTGACTTTATGAGAAACCAAGACACAATAAAGCAAATCCAAATGAATAAAAAAATAGAGGGCAATGTGAAATATCTTCTGGGAAAAACTGCTGACATGGAAAATAGGTCCAGGAGAGATAATTTGAAAATTATTGGTCTACCTGAAAACCATGATCAAGGAAAGAGCTTAGACACCATCTTCCAAGATATTCTCAGGGAAAATTGCCCTGAAATTCTAGAAGAAGCTGCTAAAATAGAAATTGAAAAAATCCACCAATCACCTTCAGAAAGAGATCCCAAAAAGGAAACTCCTAGGAATATTATAGCCAAATTCCAGAGCTCTCAGGTCAAGGAGAAAATATTGCAAGCTGCCAAAAAGAAAGAATTCAAGTACTGTGGAGCCCCAGTCAGGATAGCACAAGATCTGGCAGTTTCTACATTAAAGGACCGGAGGGCATGGAATATGATATTCCAAAGGGCAAAGGAAATGGGATTACAACCAAGAATCACTTACCCAGCAAAACTCAGCATTATCTTTCAATGGAAAAAATGGGACTTTAATGAAAAAGAAGACTTTCAGATATTTGTGATGAAAAGACCTGAACTGAATGGCAAATTTGACTTTCAAATACAAGACCCTAGAGAACCATAAAAAAAAATTGGAGCTGGGGGACATACCTGGGGTCATACAGTGGGTGACTGTCTTGTGTCTGAGGCCAGGATTTGGCTGGGATCCCCCTGGGTCCAGGGGTGATGATTTGTCCACTGTGTCAATTAGCTAGATGATAACATCTTTAGAGTTAAATTGAGGGGTGAAGGGAATTCATTGGTGGAGGGGGAAGGGCAAAAGTGAAATCCTACATGAAAGTAACAGGAAAAGGTTTATGGAGTGGGGGAAGAGATGGGAGAGGAGCAGGGCAGTAAATTAATTTTATACTCATCAGAAAAGGCTCAAAGATCTTAAACTCATCAGAGCTGCCCCAAGGAGGGACTAACCAAGGAGGGACACACCCAACTGGGTGGAGTAATCTATTTAATCTGGGCAGTAAATGAGCCTAACACTCATTAAAATTGGCTCAAAGACCTCAATCTCATTAGAATTGGCTCAAGGAGGGACTAATGTACACACTCAATTGGGTGGAGTAATCTCTATAACCCTGCAGGAAAATAGGAGGGGAAGGAGATAAAGAGAGAGGGGTAAAAGAAGGAAGGGCAGGGTGGGGGAGGGGACAGACAGAAGCAAATCCCTTTTGAAGAAAGATAGGATGAAAGAAGATGGATAATAGAATAAATATCATGGGGAAGGGAATAGGATAGAAGGGAAACAGTTAACAATAGTAATCATGAAAAAGAGAAAAGGGGGAAAAATTATACAAAAAATATTTATAGCAACTCTTGGTGGAGGCTAAGAATTGAGAATCAAGGGAATGTCCATCAATTGAGGAATGATGAAAAAGCTGTCTTATATGATTGTAGTGGAATGGACCTGTGCTACAGGAAATGACAAACAGGATGATTCCCGAAAAACCTTGAAAGACTAATGAACATCGATGTATGGTGAAGTGAGCAGAGCTGAGAGGACATTGTGCGTAGTGACAGAAGTATTGTTCAATGAGCAATTGTGAATGACTTAGCTACTCTCAGCAGTACAATGATCCAGGACAATCCCAAGGAACTAATGAAGAAGCATACTATGCACTGCTATAGAAAGAACTGATAAAAAGAACACTTGTGGATTGTACATATATAACCTGATTGCGATCTTGTGGAGGTGGGAGGAAAGGGAGGGAGGGAAGGAGAGAGGGAGAAAAATTTGGAACTCTAAATCTTATGAAAATGAATGTAAATGGAAAATAAAATAAATGTTTGTTGAGAAAAAAAATGAAAAGGGTGAATGTACCACCAATGAAGATGAAAGTAAAGCAAATATTAGGAGCTATTTTGCCCAATTATATCACTACAAAACTGACTGAGATGGATGAATATTAACAAAATTAAAAAAACAGAAGAGGAACTAGAATATTCAAATAACTCTTACAAAAAGAAATAAGAACAAGTCATAAAAGAGCTCCCTAAGAAAAAAATCCCTAGCATCAGATGGATTTACAAATATATTCTACCAAACAACTAACTCCAATACTCTATAAAGTATTTGGAAAAATAAGTAAAGAAGGAGTCTGACCAAAATTCTTCTATTACATAAATATGATCTTGCTATTTAAACTAGGAAGAACATAAACAGAAAAAGAAAACTATAGAAAAATTTCCCTACTGAATGTTGATGCAAAAAAATTCAAGATAAAATACTAACACGGAGATGACATCAATATATCATGAAGATCATACACTATGACCAGGCTGGATTTATACAGGAATACAGGACTGGTCAAAATTAGGAAAACTATAAGCATAATTAATCATATCAATTTTAAAAAATGCAACAAAAACATATGATTATATTATTAGATGCAGAAAAAAGCTTTTGACAAAATACAACACCTATTCCTATTAAAAACACGAGAAAGCATAGGAATAAATGAAACTTTTCTTAAAATGATAAGTAATATCTATCTTAAGACCATTGGCAAGCATCATCTGAAATGGAGATAAGCTAGAAACCTTCACAATAAAATCAGAGGTGAAGCAGAGATGTTCATTATCACTATTATTATTCAATTTGTACTGGAAATGCTAGCTATAATAATAAGACAAGAAAAATGGAAGGAATAAGCATAGACAATGAGGAAAAATATTATCACTTCTTTCAGATGATATGCTGGTTTACTTAAAGTAAAGAGGCTTAGAGAAGACTTGAGAATCTGGGGCAGCTAGGTGGCACAGTGGATAAAGCACCAGCCCTAGATTCAAGAAGACCTGAGTTCAAATCCAGCCTCAGACACAATTGGGAGAAGACTCAAGAATAAACTAAAAAACCAGCTGAAACAATGAACCACTTTAGGAAAGTTGAAGAAAATAAAATAAACCCACATAAATCATATGCATTTCTATATATTACCAACAAAATCCAACAGGAAGAGACAGAAAGAGAAATTCCATTTAAAATAACTACAGAAAGATAAAAATACTTGGAAATCTACCTGCCGACACAAATACAGGAAATATGTGAACACAATTGCAAAACACTTTTCACAGAAAGACAGAACTAAAAAACTAGAGAAATATTGATTGCTCATGGGTAGGCCCAGTCAATATTATTTAGATTTATTATCTGAATTAATCTACTTACTTAGTGCCATACTAATCAAACTACCAAAGCTTTATTTTATAGACATAAAAAGAATAATATCAAAATTCATCTGGAATAATGAAAGGTCAAGAATATCAAGGGATTAAATAAAAAAAGTGAAGGAAGGTGAATTATGTAACAAAATGGTAATTATCAAAACAATTTGATACTAGATAAGAAATAGAGAAATTGATCAATGGAATGGATTAGGTACATAATACATAGAAATTAGTTACCACAGTAATCTAAAAATCTTGTGTTTGATAAACCCCAAAATCCAATTTAGGAAAAGAAATTGAACAAGCCATAATAAACTCTCAGAGGAAAACCTCCGAAACAGATGAATTTACTAGGGAATTCTATGAAACATTTAAAGAATGATTAATTCCAATACAACATAAACTGTTTGAAAAATAGGTAAAGAAGGGATTCTACCAAAATTCTTATGACACGAATATGGTCTTGATACCTAAACCAGGGAAAGTCAAAACTGTCAAAGAAAATTACAGACCAATTTACCTAATGAATCTAAACTTTTGGGGCAAGAACTCACTAGCTGGCAAAAATTGCAGGGAAAACTATAAAACAATTTGGCAGAAACTAGGTATAGACCAACATCTAACACCATATATCAAGAAAGAGTCATAATTATGATTACATGAGATTCAAAAGTTTTAAACACAAACAAAACCAACATACCCAAGATTAGAAGGAAAGTAGGAACCTAAGGGAAAATTTTTATAGCAAGGTCTCTTGATAAAGGTCTCATTTTTCAAATCTATAAAGGAAACACAGCTAGAATTAAGAGGGCTTGGGAAGGCTTCTTCTAGAAGGTGGGATTTTAGTTGCGGTTTAAAGGAAGCCAGTTAGGTCAGTAGTCAGAGCAGAGAGCAGAGCATTCTAGGCATAGGGGATAGCCAGAGAAAATGCACACAGCCGAGAGAGATGGAGGATCTTGTTTGTGAACAGTATTGCTGATCAATAAATATGTATAAGGGAATAATGTGTAAGAAGATTGGAAAGGTTGGAATGAGGGGTTCTAGGTTATGAAGGGCTTTGAATGTCAAACATAAGATTTTGCATTTGACCCTGGAGGTGATAGGGAGCCATTAGAGTTTAGCGAGGAGGGGAATGACCTAGGAACAGAAAGAAGTTCAAAAGGAAGAGTAGAGAAGCAGGAACATTTTGAAAGTAAAGTGTAGAATTTAGTACCTTTTTTAAAAAGTAAGTAATGTGAAATGGAGATTCATGGTTTCATTATGTGTTCTGCTGTGCATATGGAAATTTTTTTTGTATTTAAGTTCTAAATTTAAAAAGCAAATTTAAAGAGTTGGAAGATGGAATGTTGTGTCTGAAGAATATCAATTAGGCCACTATAGCTAGAATATAGATATATAGAGTGGAATAGTGTAAGAGAAACTGAAATATAGAAAGGGAGTAAGTTGTAAAGAGCTTTAAATGCCAAATCCTTTCATCAATAAAAAAGAGACTAGAAAAGCAATAAATCACACTCCTGTTCCCCCAACTAAATATCAAATTAGAAATTCTAAAATCAAAGAAAGGATTAATCAAATTGAAAGCAAAGCACCCTATTAAATGTACAAATAAAAATAAAATGTTTTTTAAAAAAACTAATAAAATAAATCACTAATCTGATTTTTTAAGAGAGAAACCAAATTGCTAAAATAAAAAAAAATTTTAAAAAAGAATTAAGAACAAATCAAGAGGAAATAAGGGAAATTATTAGAAATTATTTTGTCTAATTACAGGCTAACAAAACTGATAACAAATAAAATTGGAAAAGCATAAATGAATTCCCAACTATAACAACAATAAAACAGTAAATGAATTTTTAAGTAAATTCTATCAAACGTTCAAAATACAATTCCAATATTCCATAGTGCTTCTAAAAACAGAAAAGAAGGGATACTATAAAATTCTTTCTATGATATAAATATGGCCTTAGTTCCTAAACCAGGTTAAAAAAAAAAAGCAGAGCAATAAAACTATCAATGTTTATGCCTTATGCCTAATGAATATTGCAATAATATTGAATAAAATATTAGGGAAAAGATTACAGCAACATATTAAAAAGACTATATACTATGACTCAGTTTCACTTCCACCAGGAATGCAGGATTAGTTCAACATCGGGAAAATTATAAACGTAATAGATAATGTTAAAACAAAAATAAAAATCACTTTTATTGCTAGAGATATTAAAAAAGCTCTTGAAAAATATAGCAGCCATTTCTGGAAAAACAAAACCAAAACAAATTTTCCCCAAACTCTAAAAATCACAGGAATGAACCTTGTCTTAGTCTGGTAAATAAAATCTATCCAAAAACAAATGGCCAGCATTAAATATAATGGAGGCCATTGCATGTGTCCACAAAGGCCTTTCCAATAATAGCCAGGGAAAACATAGATATCCATGATCACTACTATTATTTTATATAGTGATAGAAATGCTAGTAGTAGCATTAAAAAGAAATTGATGGGGGGCGACTAGGTGGCGAAGTGGATAGAGCACAATCCCTGGATTCTGGAGGTCCTGAGTTCAAATCCAGCCTCAGCCACTTGACACTTAGCTATGTAATCCTAGGCAAGTCACTTAACCCCAATTGCTTCACACACACAAAAAAGAGATCAATAAAATAAGTCGAGGCAAACAGGAAACAAAATTATCATTTATTATAAATGATATAATGGTTTAAATAGAGATTCAGTTAAAATTAATAGAAACAGTAGCTTTCTCAAAGTAACAGGATAAAAATAAATCCACATAAATCATAACTTTGTTGTATATTACTAACAAAACCCAGGGGCAAGAGATAGAAAGAGAAATTCCATTCAAAATAACTACCAAGTATATAAAATATTGGGGAGCCCGCCTACCAAGACACATAGGGACTATATGACTACAACTACAAAAATATTCTTTATAGAAATAAAGACAGACCTAAATAAATTGAAGAGAAATCAACTATTCATGGTTAGGATATGTCAATATAGTAACAAAACTCCATAGGGCAGCTAGGTGGCACAGTGGATAGAGCACTGGCCTGGAGTCAGGAGTACCTGAGTTCAAATCCGGCCTCAGACACTTAACACTTACCAGCTGTGTGACCCTGGGCAAGTCACTTAACCCCAATTGCCTCATTAAAAAAAAACCAAACAACAAAAAAAAACCCAACTCCATAAATTTACTTATTCAATGCCATATAAATCAAATTATAAAAAAGTTACTTTGTAAGCTAGGGGAAAAAAATTGAACTGGAGAAACAGAAGATCCAGAATCTCAAGGAAAATAATGAAAAAGTGGGAAGGAAGGAGGCCTAGCAGTATCACATCTCAAACTATGTTATAAGTAATAATGATAAATGCTTTCTGCTACTGGTTAAAAGTAGAGATCAGTGAAAACAGATTAGATACTTGACATCCAGAAACATACAAACTAATATATATTTGATGAATCCTCAACTCCAATAATTGGGAGTGAGGGACTATTAGACAAAAAGAAATTAGTTTGATACCAACAACTTGCACCATGAATATATGACCTAGAGTATAAAAGGTCCATCATAACAAATTATAGAGCAGAAAAAGAAAAACCTTTCACAGCTACAGATCAGCGAAAACTTCTGACCAAACAAGGGATAGAGAGGATCACAGAAAATACAAGGAACAATCTTAATATACAAAATTGAAAACCTTCTGCGTGAACAAAATCAATGCAGTTAAAATAAGAGGGGAAACAGCTACTGGGAGGAACTAGGAGAAAAAAAATCTTTGCAGCAAGTTTCTCTGATAAAAATTTGATATCCAGATATATTGAGACCTGATTCAAATATTAAGAAGAGTCATACTCCAATAGATAAATGGTCAAAATAATGAACAATCAATTCTCACAATAAGGCAAGTCACCAGTTACTACATGGGGGGAAATGCTCCAATGCACTGAGAAATTAAAATTAAACTGGAGTTCCATCCAACTCACATACACCAGATTGGCAAAGACAGGAATAAAGGAAATGACTTGGTGGAGGGGCTCTGGCAGACAGACATGCCAATGCACGGCTGGTGGAGGCAGTTAATTGGTCCAGCCATTTTGGAAGCAATTTGGAACTATATCCTCCAAATCACCAATCAATGCATACTCTTCAACCTGCAATACCACTACAAGGTATTTACCCTACCAGAGGTCAAAGAATAAAGGATCCATATGTCAAAAAATATTCATAGCAGCACTTTTTCTTGAAGCAAAGAACTGTAAACTGAGGAAATGACCATCCACTAGGAAATGGCTGAACAAATTATGGTATGTGACTACAATGGAATATTATTGTGCTGCAAGAAATGATGAAAAGGATGGATTCGGAAAACCAGGGGAGACATATGAATTGATGTGGTGAAGTGAACAGAACCAAGAGGACAATTTCTGTTACAACATTGTAAAGGACACTTTGAAAGACTTAAGAACTCTGATCAATGCAATAACCACAACTGCTGATGACCAATGATGAAACATCTATCCACCTCTGACAGAGAGGTAATGGACTCAAAATGCAAGAGGAGACATATGTTTTTGGACATGATCAGCATATGGATCTGTTTTGCTAGACTATACTTATTTGTTATGTGGGAGGGTTTTGAACTTGGCAAGGTTTTGGTGGGGCAGAAATTAGTTGTAGTGATGCCTCACCACCTATACTACCCTACCCCCAAAAAGAAAACAACCCAAACAGAGGACCATTGAAGCATTTCAGATACATGCACAGAAGAAAACAGGTTAGAGGTAAAGAGACAAGCAGGCAGTTTAGAAACTAGCAAGTTAGATTTATTATATAAAGAAAACAAGATGTGATAAAGACTTCTGGTTTCATATATAAACCCTTTTTCTGTTCTTTGTATTTGAGAATGTTCAAACTTAAGTGGTGTGTGTGACCCTGGGCAAGTCACTTAAGCTCTGCTTGTCTGTTTTCCTCATCTGTAAAACGGGGATGATAATACCTACCTCCCAGAGTTGTGTGAAGATTTGTAAAGAGCTTATCAGCACAGTGCCTGGCACATAGTAAGCACTATAGAAATCTTAGCTATTATATTCACAGGTAGCTAGGTGGTACATTGGACAGAATGCTGGGTCTGGAGCCTCAGACACTTAGTAGCTGTGTGACTCCGGGCATGCCACTTCACTCTGCCTCAGTTTCCTTCTCTGTAAAATGAACTTAAAAAGGAAATGCGAAACTATTGGAGTGGATACTCCAGTATCTTTGCTAAGAACACCCCAAATGGGGTCAATCAGACATGACTGAACAATTATGTTCTTATGTGTTGGTTAAGTTCAGAATAACAAGACTACAATTTTGTGTGTGTGTGTGTGTGTGTGTGTAAGGCAATTGGGGTTAAGTGACTTGCCCAGGGTCACACAGGTAGTATCAAGTGTCTGAGATCAGATTTGAACTCAGGTCCTCCTGACTCCAGGGCCGGTGCTCTATCCACTGTGCCACCTAGCTGCCCCTACAATTATTTTTAAAATACTAAGCACTGGGGGCAGCTAGGCGGCAAAGTGAATAAAGCCCTGGCCCTGGAGTCAGGAGGACCTGAGTTCAAATCCAGCCTCAGACCCTTACACTTTCTAGCTGTGTGACCCCGGGCAAGTCACTTAAACCCTCACTGCCCCGCAAAAACAAATAAAATACTAGGCACCTACTATGTGCAAGGCATTGGGCTTGAAACTAGGAATACAAAGCCAAAAATCAAAAACAGTTTCCTGCCCTTGTGAAGCCTACATTCTACGAGGGGATGCAGACAAGTAAATCATCCAGGACAATTTGAGGAGAAAGGACTGCTAGTTTGGGGATTATCAAGGGCTTCCTGTAGGAGGCAGCTGAAACAGCAGCTGAACCTCGAGGGAAGTGGCCCCAAAATGAAGAGTGCCTTTCTGCACGGGGGATGTTTGTCCAAAGGAATGGAGACAGAATGCCCTCCCTCAAACTTCTCTACAAGGATAACATTTACAAAAGCCAAAGGGAGATCATTTGAGGGACATGGCACTAACTACTAGGAGATTCAGAACAGTTTCCATTCACCTGCATTGAACATTGAAATAAGCTAAGGTAAAGGTAAAGAAGGACATCCCAGGTATATGGGAGAGCCTGGGCAAAGGCAGGAAAGACAAAACTGCAAGGAGACTGGAATGTAGCAGGTGGAGAAGAGGTCTGGAGTCAGATCATGAAGAGGATTAAAGGCCAGGCTTAGAAGGGGTTTCTCCCCCTTAAATCCTAGAAGCAATCTTCTGCACAGAAACAGTCCACACTGTGTTTTGGATTAATAGTAAACAGTGAGCAATTTCAGCTTCATCCACTTTTCCATCTCAGGTCTGTAACCACTACCTATAGTGGTGATCACCTGTAATCAAAGACTTGATTTGGAAGGCTAAGTCCTTTTTTTGTTGTTTTCGTTTGGCTGGGCAATGAGGGTTAAGTGACTTGCCCAGGGTTACATAGCTAGTAAGTGTGGTGTCTGAGCCTGGATTTGAACTTAGGTCCTCTCGAATCCAGGGCCAGGGTTTTATCCCACCGAGCCACTTAGCTGCCCCCTGGAAGGCTAAGTCTTAAGGCCAAAGAATGCTATTCATTCTCTCATCATTCAGCTAACACATACATAAGTGTGGACCCAATTCCCACTGGGGCAGATCTGAGGTTGGGGTGGGAGGTTGGTCAGACATGCAGACATCTTTCATTAGAGACCACTTTTGTGGGGCTGGGGGGGGGTACTGGCAAAATCTTCAGAGACAGCACCCAAGTTGATCCTTGGGAGATGGGGGGGGGGCGAGGGGCAGGAGCACAGTCAAAGACCAAAGATAGAAGGATCAGAACAGGTCAGTCCTAATAAAGTCTCAAAGAATCAAGCTGAGTGATAAGACTGGAGATGTAATTAAGTAATGAAGGCAGGTAATGGTAAATATTGATGGTCCACTCACACTGATGCTTTAGGGAAATTACTTGTTAGGAGCAGATCATAGAGCAGACACTGGATGAAATCTCAAGAACTTGGAAACAGATCACTGACAGATGAAAAAAGAACTGGATAGATGTCAGAAATAGAAATACATGGTAGGTTGAAGGGTGCAATTCCTTTTTCTTTTTAAGGTTGGGTGAAATGGGGATAGTGAAAGTGATTTGCATGTGTTAACTGGGGTGACTGTCATCCATCCAGGGATAGATGTCCAGCAGATTGCTGCACATGCAAGACAGGAGTTCAGAAACAGACAGGGAGGGCAGAAATCCAAACTGGGACACTACCTCTAGAGGTGATAAAGCCTAGGAAACAAGCATTACGAGAAGGTACAAAGTAAAAAAGGACTTGACAGAAACTTGAGACACACTGAAGTGATGGAAAAGAGGAACCAACAAGAGGCAAAGAAGTCAGACCTGAAGAGCTATTTAATCTCTTTATCTTACAAAGGTTACAGGGCCAGAGGGGAAATGATTACCTTCGAGAATGAGATGGTTAATACGTGGGTTCCAGTCATAAGTTGTAGAAATATAATGAAAACATAAGACCAGAGAACTCAGATGTCACCTCCTAATCATCAAATTCTTCCTCCACTATTCCAAAAGAACCATCCTCTGGAAAGGACCAAACTGCTCATTTTTCTTAAAGAACCCAGCAGCCAGAGTAAAAGTGGATTAGTACTAGAAGGCAGGCCTCCAGATCCTCCAATCTAGTGTATTTTCCAGTATAGCAAAGCTGGTTTTAGTCAAACTATTGAGTGAAGTGGCAGTCAGATGTGGGATTTGAGCCAGAGCCACCAAAGTGCCATTTACACTACTGTTGGCACCAATATTTTAAAGTAATATTGGGGATTATATCCTGAAGAATCAACACCATGGATGATGAAGAGATGAGCGATCACACCTCAGGAAGCTGAAAACCACTGCCTAAGACATTTGATTACCAACCTGGGCTCCACAGGAAGTAGAAAAATATTCTAACGTCCAAGCCAAACTGTATCCAGCTTTATTAAAGATACTTTTCATAAACAATCATGGTATTCAGGCAGGACATGGGCTACGATCGGCAACAGTATACAACAACTTTCAAACTCCCCTCCTCCGTGGACTACCAAAAACATAAAGTCACTATAAAACCCAATGAAGAGTCTTTAATTTTATACTTTAAACAGGGAAAAGTTTAGAGTGAGGGTGGACACTTTCACATTGAGCGTATGTTGTTTAACAACTTTCACGAGCCTACCCTGACTTTGAGGAAATGAAATGAAAAACTGCAGAATTCTTAATTGGAAAAGATCCCCAATATGAAAGGAACTTCGGCTCTTTTGGGGAGGCCTCTCAGGGCCATAATTGAAGTTCAGATTACCTGAAAGACTGGTATCCAACACAATTGATTTGGGGGTGGGGAAAGGAGGGAAATAGGGGCAGGTCCTGATAGGGCCCCTGGGTTTGGAGGAGATAAGTTGATGCTTATGGCAGAAAGGGAAGTACAAATTTTTTGTAGTTATCCACTCCCTACCCCTCACCAGACAGGGCTGTGGGTATCAGTGTTCAGATCTATGTATCTGGGTGTGTGTGTGTGTGTGTCAGGGAACCTACTCTTGGTATTCAAGAGAAGTCCTCTTATAAACCAGGAGGGGAAGAAATCCCCACCCATTTCAACCCAGCTTCTGAGGACATCCTATCTGTAACATCTGCACCATCCCCCCAAAACAAACAACAAAGCGTTCTGTGTGCTAACAACATAGCTTAAAAAAAAGTAAACACAAATTCTGCATTTTTATAAAACTTGATAAAAATAGTATTTCAAACTGTACAGTCACCAGAAGTACACAGTTATCAAAAATTCACACAATTCACTTGGCATCTCCAGCACCTTCAGCTTTCTGTGCCCTGAAAGAAAAAGAATATAGCTATTAATAGCATGGATGGGCATGACACATAGCCAGGTTCACTGGAGATCTGAGTAAGAGTTCTGTCTAGGCACTAACTTCTGTATGCCCCTGGGCAGATCCCTACCCTTGTCTCTTAAGTTGGTCCAACTTTATGATGGGAATTTTTTATCACTTCCCTCACAAGGCTACTGTGAAAAAAGCACTTTGCAAATGATAAAAAGCCCTACGTACATATCTCTATATATGTGAACAACTTTCAGTATCATGACCTTGCCTGAAACCTACTAAACTATTCCTTTCGATGTTTCTTCTTCCCTCCCATGACCAGGTTTTCATGTTTTAGGTAAGAGGCATTGTTAGGTACTTCAAAGAGATTGACTGTTGTTATTTAAAATCCAATTAAGAGTTACTACATGACCTTGGGCAAGTCAGTCATAGATTGAGAGCTACCAGGGGACCTCCAAGATCTAGTCTACACCCCCCATTTTAGAGATGAGGAAAACTGAGCCCCAGAAAGGGAAAGCATGCCTTGTCTAAGGTCCCAACAGATTGTAACTCCTTCTCTGGGCCTCCAGTTTTCTCATCTGTAAAATGTTGTTAGACTAGATGTTATTCAATGTCCTTTCTGGCTCTTAATGTTTTACCATTTTATGAGTGGTGCTTCTGGAGTGGAGGGCAAAAATTTACGAGGTGCATGCAATATTCTCAGCAGTCTTTGGGACAACTGGCAAACACATGGCAGTGAAGGAGCAAATTTCTTATTGCAACTTAAAACGTCAGTTCAGTGAATTCCTGCTTTAAAATGGGCAGAAGGAAAAACTGCATTAACTGGAGGATACACAAATGTTCAGATCCCAATGAGATTATGCTGTTGCCATTAAATGCAATCGACAGTCTCTGAGGTCAGTAACTGGCTGAACAAGTAAGACTTTACCTGGTCTGTTTTGGCATCTCCATTCTCTGCAGGGTTGTTCCCATCCTTACCGGCGTCAGCCTTTCCCTTTTTCCCTTTGGGTAACTTCTCTCCCTTCTAATAAGAAAAAGATGTTGGCACCACTCATTTACAAATTCACAGAATGTTAGAAAAAACTCAACATTGATTAAGTGAGGACTAGGTCTTCTATGTAATACATACAAATCTTTTGTAATACCATTGGATTTCACCACAGCATAATAAAGCAAATATAGATGCACTGAGAGACAGCCTGGTCCAAAAAACTCTGTTTTTGCCTAGTTCTGTGACCCTAGATTAGTTGCTTAAATGAGGATAACAGTTGTCGTGATATAACTGTCAGCCATTATAATGCATTGTTTCTTTTAGACTATAACTCCATCAAGGCAGCCCTGGGCCTTATTTATCTTTGTTACCCCCCACTAGAACAGGGCCCACAGGCCTAAAGTGTTGAACTGGATACATAAACATTCAGATTGTACTCTATTATCACAAGAATCCTAATCAGCTTAAATATGGATGCATAAATGGAGTAAAATCTAATCAGATGACACTAGTCAAGGTTTTGTTGAAAATTCTGCACATAGAAAACTTAATTAGGAAACTAGTTTCACAAAAATGTCAAGAACATGGTGAACATCAATGAACCTGGCCTCTCTAGAGCTCAAGTTTCATGTGTATAAAATGAACAAGCTGTTCTAGGCCTTGAAAGTTCCTTCCATTTCTAATATTCCTTCATTTCCTTTCCTCCCTCCCTTCCCCAACAGACCCACCAAGTTTACCTTTGCAGGTGCCTTTTTGGGTTTGGGTTCTGGCTTCGGAGGGGCAGGTTTCTAATTTCGAAAGGAAAAATAGGTCTAAAATTAAAGACTTGAACTACAGACTCTGAATGACAACACAAACTCAGAATCACCAGGTTCTGCCTCACTTGAAACCTCTGGTCTTCTTTGAAATTCCCCACCCAATTTTATTTTAGGTCATCCTCTTTTAAAGGCCCAAAGGAAGGGTTAGTATTTTAGATAGGTATGTAAGGACCCGTTGGGAACCAGCTCAAGAGAGGACTATAAGTACCATCTCAACCACTTACTAGTAAATTAGTTAAGTAAGCTTCCTTCGACAGAAGATTAATTTTCCATCTATTCTTGCCTTTCAGTAAGGTAAGAAGAAAAGGTACTTACAGCAGATAACCGTGCTGATCTCCTCTGTGGCTAGTAAAAAGAATGAAGAGAGCTAAGCGTAAGGTAGGAAAATGAGAAAGACTAACACTAGCAGAAAACACTGCTAAAATCCTTCAGCCTACTGTCACTCATAGCTGAGCCTTTTCACTAACAGTTTTGTGAGACACTCAGCAGTGACCTTCGGGGAGGGGGAGGAGCCTGTTGATAGACGCCACAAGTTCATTAAACAGGTTTGGGTCATCAAGCAAGTCGCTCACTCCAGGGCCCTGCCTGTCCCTCCCCTCTCCCTTTCCGAAGGTCCCCCACCCCCCACCCCCCCCCGGATCCCGGGCGCCTCCGGCACGAGAGACTTGACAAACTTACTTCGTCCTTAACCTTGGTCTTGTCTCCCTTAGCATCTCCTTCAGCCTGTTAAAAGAGGGCGGGGAAAGGCCGTTAAGGTTGGGGGGGGGCTCCCCGGGGCCCCGCCGGAGATCCCGCGGCCGAGAGGACTCAGGGGGCCGCCGCCTCCGCCGGGAGAGCCGCCAGGGTTGGGTGTCTTCACGAGAGGCAGAAGCAACAGCTGCAGACAGTGCAAATAACCCCCTTCCTCCTCCTCCTCCTCCTCCTTCCCCCCCCCCCCCCCCCGCCGAGGAGGGGCTCCAGGCGCCCGTTTCCATGGCACCCGTCGGGCGCTGGAGCGCGCGCGCAGAGCGGCTGGCGCCGGGGGAGGAGAGGGGAGGGGGTGGAAAGAGAATACTAAATCCCCGGCGCGCGCCGGCGTGGGGCTCGGGCGCGGGCCAGGGGGGCGTGGGCGGCCTCGCGCTCGGTGCGTCCCACTCTGGCTCCACCGCCCGGCGCTGAGGGGCGGGACGCGGACACGTGGTGCAAGCCCCGCCCCCGCTGGGGGCGGTTAGCCCCGCCCCTCCCTTCCCCGCCGCGCGGCGGTTTTTGGCGGCAGCGCGTCCTTCCCCTTCCCCCGCCCCCCCCTTATGCTCCCCTCCCCGCCCCCCACTCTCTCTTCACCCCCCTCCCCATTCCATTTCGCCCCGCGCGCGCCTCAGCTTTCCCGCCCTTCGGGTTTGAATTGCTTGCCCGAAGGGGAGGGGGCTCGGCGCGCGGGGTCGCGCGGGCCCTCGAGGCCGGCGGGAGGAGGAGGAGGATGACAGGCCCGAGGGGGGAGTAGGATCAACAGCCGCCAACATGGCTCCTCCCGCTGCCGCCGCGGCCCCTCCAATATGGCCCCTGCCGCCCGCAGGCGCCGGAGCCCGGGAGCAAGGAGGGGCCGCGTTTCGCCCGGCTTCGCGGCCTCCCGCCCCGGGCCCGCCCGCCCGCACCCAGCAGCCCAAGAGAAGGCGGCGGCGGGTGGCGGCTCCGCGCCCGAGCTGGGGCCCCGCGCCACGTACCTTTCTCTTGGGCATGGTGGTGACGGTGGAGGGGCGGGAGCAGCGGCAGCAGCGGAGTCTGGGCGCGGGTTGCAGCGGCGGCAGCGGCCGGTCCGGGGGTCGCTCCCGTCTCCTCTTCCTCACACTGCTTGGGCTCCGGGGGGTTTATAAAGTTTTTATAGCGCTGGGAGCCCCGGACCGGTTAGAACCGGATTTCACCTCCCGCCGCCGTTCATTGGCCCAGCTGGGGTCACGTGGGCGGGGTTTAAACTCACCTCCTCGGAGGGGATGGGGCGAGATTGGAGGGGGGAGCGCGAGGCGACTGCGCGCGGTGGGGGCGGGGGGCACCAGGCCGACTAGGGAGGCGCGCGCTAAATACGAGGCGCAAGAGGGGTGGGTTCGGACTCTCGTCTAAGGCTTGGTTTTGCAAACTCTTAAGTTCCTTCCACCTTAAGCAACCAAAGTCACTTCGTTTTCAAGCAATACCCAGGACACATTCAGGGTTCCCTCCCCCGCCCCCTGTCAGGGGGCCCCAGGGGTGGGGGTTGCGAGTCTCCTCCGAAGGCAGCGGTTTGTTGCGCGCAGCGTGGCAGCGCCCAAGCCACCAGCCTGCGCTGCTCCCGCTGCTTCGCGTGCACACAGCGTTGAGGCAGGGAAGGAACGAAGTGGGGGATACGGCTTGCTGCAGCCGGACGTGCAGCTCTCGGAGCTGCCGCTTCGCGGACATCTCCCAGAAAACTTACCTGGAGGCTGGTCTTTCCCCCCAGCAGAGGGGTTCCGGGCTGGGGGAAACGGTACTATTCGGGTGACTAGGGACCCGGGCAAGGAGGCCAGGTGGGAGCTGTCCTTTCAGCACCCTCCTTCTTGCCCAGTGGCCGCCCCACAAACAGTTCCCCCCACCCCCCACCGTGGCCCCTCTAGTCGAGTACCGGACCAAAGGCAAAAAGCCTGCCACAGTCCGTGCACAACTACCCTAGGCTGTCCCAGTAGGACCCATCTACGCAGGCACAGCAAAAATGATTGGTAGCCTCCCTTCTACACCCCCAACTCCCATTTTTTCTAACCTACCCTAAAACACAGCTGCACAAAGAAGAGTTGCAGGGGACCCAAGGGACTAGAGAGCAAACAGGGAAACGGGCTGCAAGGGGAAAGAAAAAGGGCGTTTTCCCTGCTCCCACTGACACTCCACAAAAGGGACGCTGGGAATCTGGAGAGGTAGCTGCTGTCCCCCTATGAGCAGGGCCTTCCATTGCATTAGTAGCAAATGACTTCTACAGGTGAGGCAGATACTCCTTTTTAATGGATTTGACGCTTGGGAGACCACAGATGAATAAATGGGGGTAGAGAAGGGTGAAGCTACATTACAGGGAGGGTTATTTAAATTAGATACCACCTGATTTCGAAATCTAGAGTTTGGTAAAGGGGTGAAGGTAGAGATCAACATTTCCTTGCAACTAAAGTGTAGCCACAACAGTACAAATTCAAACCACCTGTGTTTTGCAGCTCCTGCTCCAGCCTGGAACTTCGGTCTCACTTCCTCCAAGCTCAGTGCTATATCCCAAAGGTGCCCTGGGGTGTAACTCCTCCCTGCTCCACCCCACACACCTTTCCCAGAACCCAAAGACTGATGGCCAATTAAGGATGCCAGCCCCATTAATCACCTGGGCCATCCCTCCGTGCAACCCAAGTTAATCTTGGCCGATGTAGGCAGGTCGAGAAACAGGACCACTTCGTCCTTCATGTCACTCAAGCTCATCTACAGGCCAATTCTATTCATTGCCTCCAGCCCCTTGTTCCCTCTTAATTGTAGGGCTCCAAATTATAGCATTATAATTCATGGCTCCCTAATTTAAGCTGTCAACAGCCCCATTTTAAAGCTGGGAAATACATAGCACCTGCTCTCTGGGAACCCTGTGCTAACACTAAGTGTAGGGGGCGGGAATCATCCCAAGGGGGGAAAGTAAGGGCTAGTAGCCTTAATATTTCTGGGGGAAATGCCTCATTCCAAAAGCAGCAATGACAATAATAAAGATACTTGAGGGCCAAGTTAACTGGAAAAAAGGCACTCTTTGATAGGCCTGGAGGAAATGATCTGGAAAACTCAAAGAAGCGACAAGAGTATCTGGCATCAGATGGGATTACAGGCGTACAGCTTTTGCTGCTATCCCAAGCCCCTGAAGTAGAGGAGCTCAAGAAGAGAGCCCCTTCCAAAGCCGCAAAGGGGCCAAGCTGCTAATCCTCTGAGCAGCTTTTGCGTCTTGGGAGGCAAGGAGAGAGAAAGGAAGGACACAGCCCATGACCCTTCCCTCTGGTTCATACTGTGGGGTCCACTCTACTAAGGCCAAAAGCAGAAGAGCTGCTACCACCTGGAGCTTTTCCAAGATGGGTCAGACCCGAGATCTGCTTATCAAGAGGGCCACTACTGTCCCAGCCAGGGCCACGGGAGGAGGGCATCAGCCATCAGGGAAGAAGTGTCCCAGCCAAACAGACACGCTGGTTCTTCTCAGTTAGCCAAGTTAAGAGGACCTGCTCTGGCAGAGAAGAGAGGCTGGCCCCATGACCCTGCCTGAGAAAAGCATGTATGGGCTGAGTCAACAATAGGTAATTGGATTGTCATCACAGGCCTAGTTCTACCACTGGAGAAGCCCAGGTTTTCATCAGAGCAATCAGAGCTGCCTGACATGCCAGGAGTGGGGGGAAGAAATAGCAAGGCCAGGTGGAAATGCTCATGAGGGGAAGCAGATGGCTAGCCTTCCCTTCTGTCTTTACCCCCAGCCCCAAAACACTTCCCAGCTTTCTGTCAAATCCAAAGTGAACGAAAACCTGTTGTGAGGGAAATGGAGGCGTGGAGGTCGTGGGGTGGGAGGCTGTGCCAACACGGTAGTTAGTAGTACTTTCTGGGCTGAGGAAGTGCTCTACACCCAAACAACCTTATATTAAAAAGCCCCATACCGAGGGGAGAGATGATGTGTGTTGGAAGATAAGGAAACCTGGCCACCAGCAGCTCAGGAGGTGACAGGTCTGAAGGAACAGGTTCACTTTAGAACCTGATGCTCCCCAAGTTGCCCATGGGTACTGAGAGAGCTACAGGGTGCCACAAGGAAGACATTCACCTTCTGTCATCCCTAACCAACCCCTTTGTGGGGGTTGGACAGAGGGCATCAATTGACAAAGAATCTAGCTAGGCAGAAAGGCCCAATCCCCACCGCACCTGTTCCCAGGATTAGAGCAAATCTCATTATCAAAACCCAAGTTGATTCTTCTCAGGAATCGTGGATCAGGCCTGTGGCCAGCGAGCAGGAACACAAGCGGGCCACCTGCCCTTTCACGCTGATGCCGTGCCCAGGCGTGCCAGCCACTCTTCTCGTTTGTGCTCCAGGGCCTGCAGGAAGCCCTGCACACGTTCCTCCCGTCCTGATGCGCGTTTGTGCAAGAGAATGCGCCGAAGCTGGCTGTCCCTGCCAGGCCCACAGCCCTCCTGGAGCAGCTGCTCTGTCACTGCGGCCTGGTCACTCTCCAGCTGCTGCCTCTTCCGTTCCTCCACATACGCCTCTCTGGCCTTCTGCCGGAGATAATCAGGGGAAGGGGAGCATGGATAAGATTCAAGTAGGGCAGAGGCAGGAGTAGGGTGACTGACTGCACTGGACAACAAGGGCAAGAGGTGAAAGCAGGTCTTGGACTTAGGGTGACCTGGGAGGTGGTGAAGCAGAGGGGGGATCAGGGGAGATAAGGACAAGTGCTAGGGACAGCTTAGTGACGCTGCAGAAAACCTCCACATGCCGACTTACACCTTGGAGGACATCACCAGGGAGACCCACCAGGAAGACAGGGAAGCACTAGACAACTGGGGCTGCTGGGGAGCTGCCACGATTCCTCTGTGCACCTGCTCATCTCCTCCCAATCCCATCTCTGCCTGTTCAGTTCCATCTCATGCTTCAGGCACCACCAGACAGCAGTTAAACAGCCTTCAAACAGACAAACCACTTGCCTCACAACTAGCTCGGAGAAGGTACTGCATCACTGCCCTACCTTACAGATTAAAGAAGTATGGCTCAGACAGGTTGGAGACTGGTTTGGGGTCAGTGTTAGCGCCCTGGTTTTTAGGCCCCTGATTTCAAGTCCAGTGTTCTTCTGACATCATGTTGCTCCTCTATGAAGCTCCAACTCCTAGTCCTTTCTGTTTTCTGAACTCTCCTAGAATTAAGTTCGTACCTCTCTTGGCATACTTACTGCATTACCTCCCCTACAAAACTACAAAGTCCATATTGGATGGGGTGGGGGAAAAGGAAATCAACATTTATTAAGCACCTACTGGGGGATGGGCACTGGGCTAAGTGCTTTACAATGATCTCACTTGATTTTACAGTGAGGAAACTGAGGCAAACAGGGCCAAGTGACTTGCTCAGAGTCACAGAGCATTTGAGGCCAGATTCAAACTCAGGTCTTCCTGACTCAGGCCTGGCGCTCTGTGCACGATGGCGCCACCAGCTGCCTCTAGCACACAGGCTGGGGATTCAGGTCAAGGCTGGGCACAAGCGAATAGAAAGGTCTACTGGGCTGGGACCAAGACCCTACTGCCATCCCTCACTGGGCATTCACCTGCCAATCTGAGTTCTAGCACCTCACTCTGCCAAATCTGACTTACACTAAAAACTAGTTCTGTTAGGCCAACTGCCTGCTTTCCCTTCCTTCACTAATCATTTCTCTCCACTTAGAGTGCTTTCCGTTTTTACACCATTTCACTTGTCTTGACGCTCTTCGTTAGGTGACTTGGCCAAGGTCACATAGCTAGTAAGAGTTGGAGCCAGGCCAGGATTAGGTTTTCTGGGGCAGCTAGGTATCAAAGTGCATCAAGATTTGACTTCGAGGGGACAGCTAGGTGGTGCAGTGGATAAAGCACTGGGGCTGGATTCAGGAGGACCTAAGCTCAAATTTGACCTCAGACACTTGACACTTACTAGCTGTGTGACCCTGGGTAAGTCATTTAACCCTCACTGCCCCGAAAAAAAAAATTAATTAATTAAAAATCCTACCTCAGACTAGCTATGTGAACCTGAGAGCAAGTTACTTCACCTCTCTCTTTTGACATCTGTAAAATGGGGCTAAAGAGCACCTCCCTCAGAGTTGTTCTGAGGATCACGTGGGATAATATATGCAAAGTGCTTTGTAAACCTTAAGGAGCTATATAAATGCTAACTAGCTACCATCATCATCATTATTTTAAAACAGCCAATGCTCTATCACAGAATCACAGATTTATAGTTCAAAGAGACCAAAGGTCAGCTAGTTCAACACCTATATTTTACAAATAAGAAAACTGAGCTCCAAAGAGGATGGCTGATATGGCCACGGTCAGACAGGTACTAAGTAGCAAGGCCAAAATTTGAATCTAGGTCCTTGGACTCAGAATTCATTGTACTTTCATCAAACCACGAAGCCAAGAGCTCCAACAAATTTATCCTCTGACCTACCAGTCCAACTCTCCGATGCTTTTCTGCCCCATCTGTGATGTCATTCCAGTAGATTGTGAGTGAACTGAAGTGACTGTCTCACTTCAGTATTTATATTCCCAGTGCCTAAGTGTCTAGCACACATAGGCACTTAAAGATGCTTGTTGATTGACTAGATGATTGGCTCTATTATTGACCAATCCAGACATTTACAAAGAATTGCAGAAATGGCCCTCATAAGTCCACTGGTCCCCCGCCTCACTTTTTTTTTTTTAAAGTGAGGCAATTGGGGTTAAGTGACTTGCCCGGGGTCACACAGCTAGTTAAGTGTTAAGTGTCTGAGGCCGGATTTGAACTCGGGTACTCCTGACTCCAGGGCCGGTGCTCTATCCACTGCGCCACCTAGCTGCCCCCGCCTCACTTTTTAAGAGAAGGAAGTGTTTGGCCAGAAAGATTAAGTCACAGACTGGACAAGAGGCCTTTGAATTAGGAGCTGGTGAGAACCAGACTCAAGAGGACACAAAGGCCCCTGCCTAGTAGTCTGTTGTCATTTAAGCTTTTTTGCAGTTAAGGAAATAGCCAAATGGCTTGGCCTCCTTCAGAAAGAACAGGATTCCTACTCAATCAGGCACATCTTTGACATTAAGGTTTGATCAAGAAGCTCTTATCACAACTCTTGGGCCAAGAGGCCTTCCAGAGGTCGTTGCATTCTGAATCACTCTGGCTATTTTCCTGCAACCAAATCATCTCAAAGACAGGGATGAGCATTTAGCTCTAATCAACCAATGATCAAGCATTTGTTGCCTTCCCTTCCTCCCCTTCAAGTTCCCTGAAGGCAGAGATCAGACCTTGCCTGAACTTTCCTACCTCATGCAGTGCCCATCACGGTGCTCTGCCCACAAAAGGTGTGTAATAAACCTGTTCTGTAGTCATGTTTGCACTTATTGCACGAACTGTATGCCCAACATGGTATGGGAAGGTGAGGAGGGAAGGGAGATGATGCCTGTGGGAGCTCTGTCATGTCTGAGGTGCAGGAGGACTTGTTTTAGGGATACAGCCCACAGTCAGATCATGGGCACCCACACCTTTATGGATTAAGGACGAAGGGTAGTGAGATCACAAAGGAGCTTGGGCTCTCAGCATGCTCTGGTGGCTCCTGGCCTGGAGCATGAGGAATGTGAGCAATCGATCTCTCTCGTCTTTGCTCTTTGCCCAATGTACTGAAAGACATTTGACCAGGTGGTTAGGTGGTTTCCCCTTCATAAGATCATTCTTAGAGGTTGAAGACTGAGCTCACAAACCCTTAATTTTGTTAATGATCCCATATCAATTAAGTATCACAATGAGCTCTATTCCAAGTCCAGTGTATGGAATACAGGACAATGAACTACTAACTGGTATGATTTCCCAAGAGCTCTCATTTTAGGGCTGCAGCCTAGACATATACTGAATATTTTATTCAAATGTAAGAGGCAGGGTATGAAATACAAAGTAGACAGAATTACAAGTCAAGAAATCAGGTTCTGATCCTGCCGTGCCACCAACTCACTTGGTGACTTTGGGGAAAAGATGTCCCCTGCTCTCAGCCCATTTTTCCTCTAGAAAATGAGGGGAGAGGCAGGAGTGAGTGATGTCTATAATGCCTCCAGATTCGAGCTGCTGGGATTCTATGATATTTTCTGCTGGTTCATCCACAAATTTACGATCCTTGATGAAGAATTGCAAAGATTCCTTCTCCCTTGTGCACAGAAATTAACCTGGTGAGAAGCTGATACAGATCCTGTCTCGGAAGGTTCCTCCCCTTCCTGTTACTCTCCTCAATGCCGCTGGCTGTGCACCTTTTGGCTTTCTTGCTGCTCACCTAGATGGCTCAGCTAGCTTCTGCTCAGCTCCCTGACTCCTCCTGTGCACTAAGTTCACGGATGCCTGCCCAGACGGACTTTCTTGCTTCCTTCCAAACTCTGAGACCTGGCTAATCTCAAAGACCAGCTCAAGCACTGCTTCCTCCTCAAAGCTCTCCCTGATCAACTGAGCAAGAAGTGACCTTCCTTAAGGTCCTTTGTCACTGAATTTCACTTTACAGATGAAGAAACTGAGGCCCAGACTGGAAAGATGATTTTTCCAGGATTACGCAGCTAATCAGTAGGAGACTTGAATAGAATCTAGGTCTATTTTCCCATATAATCTATGTTATTTAGATAGTGCACGAGTGAAAATAGCAACTTGTTTTCTTGAATTCAGATATCATAGAGTCTCTCATATTATTCAGTATCTCTTTATGGGCACAAGTTATCTCACAACTTCTTATTTTTCTTTGTACAGGAGGTAGAGTTGTGAAGAGTATTATACTCACAGTTCTTAACTCTGACAATAAATGGGTAGATCCTGACAACTCAGTTAATCTTTGTGCCTCAATTTTCGACTCTATAAAATGGGGAGAGTATGTGATAGGCAGTGTGAAAGGGTAACAGAGAGGGCTGGCCTGTGTTCAAGTCTTGCCTCTCCTACAGATTAGTGATATTATTACGGGCAGGCCCTTTAAAGTCTTAGAACCAGAGCTGTGAATCTGCCTTGTTAGAAGAAGTCTCCACAGCATACATTGCCTACCAAACCCTTCATGTCAATCACAGGGCTGTTGTGATGAGAACACACTGGAAACACTCCAATGTTTTACAAATATGAGTTTTCTTTTCTGTTGTTCTTCTTCTTATGACTGTCTTATCCCCCTCCCTTCAGTAATGCTCATAATGATGTACAAGTTTACATGTGTACTGGTCACTCCTGTACCCAAAAGGCAGCACAGCATGATGCCAGAGTCATGGACTTCACATTGCTGTGTTGTGTGTGAAAACTAGCGACAGCCTGGGCATAGCCCCTGCTGGGGACAGTGTTCCCCCACTCATCCTGAAAAGGGCACTGCACATGGAATGTTATCTGCATGTTAGGGGGCAAAGGCACAGGTCTGCAGAGGGTAGGCTCTCTGCTTCCTAGGCCATGATTCCTGCACTTGACCATTCCACCGTGTGACCACAGATACAGTCAAGAAACAGCTTAGCTAATCAAGCTCACAGGTAACTTTTCTGAGAGTCAACTAACAAACCTATATAGGGCCAAGAACAAAAGTATGGCCTTGGAAAAGTGACAAGCAACCCCATCTCCCTCCCTGATATCTAGTCAGGACCCTTCCAAACTCTCGTAGCACCCCCCCAAAAAACACAGTTTACTGTGGTCCTCTCAGGTCAAGGTAAGCAGGCCAAAGCTCCCAGCAGAGCTGAATCTAGACTAGCACTTTATGGGTTTTAAAGGGGACTGATTTAAGTCTGGATTTTCTTTGCTCCTAGAAATCCTTCCAGGTGGTACCAAAGTCCTAGCAACAAAGCTGGGCTGGTGTGTCAAGCATCTCTAGGGTCTTGAGCTGGGCCAGGGGTAATGGGAGGAGGAAATTCAAAAGTAAAAAAATGCTTCTCCACAGCCATAATTGTTGCCACTAAGCCCATGTTTCTTATTCACTGAAAAGTTAGCCCCAAAGGCCTCCCTTACTCAAAGCCTAGGCCTCTTTTATTTTAAATACAATTCTAATTAGCCTGACTACCTGGTCTTTCCAGCTTATAGCAAATGAGAAAAGATGTAGACTGTTGCTAGCAGCAGGCAGAGTGACGGCAGAAAGATGACTTTAAGTCATCAAGAAGGGTTAAACCATATTCAGTATACTCTGTTTAAAAAGGGAGGGAAGCATGAAATGTATTTTAGGGCAATTTCCATTTAAAAAATGGTTAAATTTTAAATGAAAAAGTTTGGCTCTTAAAGGGCTAAGCTTTAAGTAGGTGGAAAATTCCCCTACACAGAACAGTTCATTCCCCTGTGATGTTGGATAAATGAGGCCTTACTGTACTTCTTTCAAGTTTGAAGGAGATGGTTGTAAAGTACATTAAGGGCCCCAAGTTCTAATATGCTGGGGCTCACTGAACAAGACCAAATCAACTCAGGCCAAGCAGCGTAAATGTTCATCCTGTTCATCTTTTTGGCCCACAGAGTTTGAATTACACAGACACCATTCCATCTCCCTCCTGCCTGGATATCATGTGAGGCAGGCCTAGAAAGACTACGGTTTGGTTCAAGAGCCACTGATGCTCTGTGCGACTCAGGCCTTACCCACCAGTTATGCTGTTGGATCATCTCAGGCGCCACAGGGCCACGGTGCTGACAAGCCTCCTTTGTGGGGATAGAAGAGGGCTCTGTGGGTAGACATCCTCCACCTCCTCCCCTCCCCTCCCCTGCCCTGCTTTTTGCCCAGGCAGATTCTGGGACTCTTACCTGTAACATGCTGTGGTTCATCTGGAACTGCAAGATGGCTTCACAGAGGTTCCAGAAGGAGTATTCTGGCCAGAGAATGGGTTGGAACACCAGGCAAGAATGAGATGTCTAGCATGGGTGGGCAGAGAAGGGCAGAAGATAAACACAGCTCAGGCATTCTGCCTGTGAGACCTCCTTATCCCTCCCTGGCGGCCCAGCCCCAGAAGATGGGATACAACTGAGGGCAGATGCTGAGAAACCCGGGACAAAGGAAAGCAGAGCAGTGTGGTGGCTGGAGCACCAGACAGATGGTGAGTCAGACAAAAAGGCTTGGATATAAATCCCACCTGATATTTACTTGCTTTGTGACCCTGGGCCAATCCCTTCACCTCTCTACCTTCATGTTTGATCTGCAAAACAGGGACACTACTACTTTTTTTTTTTTTTTAAGTGAAGCAATTGGGGTTAAGTGACTTGCCCAGGGTCACACAGCTAGTAAGTATCAAGTGTCTGAGGCTAGATTTGAACTCAGGTACTTCTGACTCCAGGGCCGGTGCTCTATCCACTGCGCCACCTAGTTGCCCCGAGGAAGCTGAGGTAGCTAGATTACATACAGTGGACTGAGAGCCAGGAGGACCTGAGTTCAAATCCCACCTCAGACACCTACCAGCTGTGTGACTCTAGGCAAGTCACTCAGCCCATGTCTGCCTCAGTTTCCTTATCTGTAAAGTGGGCATAACAGCACCTTCCTCCCAGGGTTGTGGTGAGGATCGAATGAGAGAACACATAAAGTGCTTTGCAGACCATCAAGTGCTCTGTAACTGCTACACTACTACTAAAAATAATGCCTGATTCGCATGTACATAAAGCCCTCTGCAGCCTGGTAAGTGCTGGGTAAATGGCAGTTAATATAAATCCTCATTTTTTTATAGCTGCTCCAAAGCCAGAGGGGATTTTAGAAGTTGTCTAGCCCCAAATCCCCTCTATTTCTTGAACAGCATTCATGGTCACCTAGGCTGGGCTCTGAGACATGCCATGAAGGAGAAGTTATTGTCCCTAGTGGGAGCCCATTACATCATTAGACACTTCTGTTCCTTCTTGGATTGAGCCAGAAACTGGCTGTGATTCCCACTTGATAGGCACAGCTTGGCTCCCCTCTATATGAAGGCTCTTTGAAACATTTTTGTGGGGAGTGAGGCAGTTGGGGTTAAGTGACTTGCCCAGGGTCACACAGCTAGTGTCAATAGTCTGAGGCCAGATTTGAACTCAGGTCCTCCTGACTCCAGGGCCAGTGCTCCACCCACTGAGCCACCTAGCTGCCTCTCTTCAAAACTTTTGAAGACAGTAATCATATCTTTTTTGTCTCTTCATTTTTAGGTTCAAAGCTCCCAGTTCCTTCTTCATATGGTTTCCAGACTCCACCCCCTCAAGCATCTCACTTTTGCTCTTTGGGCCTCTCCGACTTGTTGACCCCACTTAAAACATGGCTACTCTGCCTGAACACAACAGCCCAGACGTGGTCTGACCAGCAATGAAGACAGTGGGCCTGGCACTTCCCAGGACTGGATACCTCCTTCTTTTAAGGCAGCTCAAGGCTGCATTAGCTCCCTACGTGGTCTTTTATTTGTTTGTTTGTTTTTTTTTGTTTTTTAGTGAGGCAATTGGGGTTAAGTGACTTGCCCAGGGTCACACAGCTAGTAAAAGTGTTAAGTGTCTGAGGCCGGATTTGAACTCAGGTACTCCTGACTCCAGGGCCGGTGCTCTATCCACTGCGCCATCTAGCTGCCCACTACGTGGTCTTTTAATCAAAGCTTGCGGCCAATTAAAGCCCCCCACCCTTTTCCACTTGACCTGCTGCCAAGCAGGCTTCTCCCACCCCTTGTACTTTGTTTTGTGGATAATCTGCTTGGTTGACAAGGACCACTTTCCCCAGTGTCCAGCAGGGCCCCAGCAACCATATGTGTGCGGGGGGAATAGCTCTAAAGTCAAACAGAAATTATTTCCACTGACAATAGTCAATAGGGATAAAGTTGAGCTTGCACAGATATGATGTGTATCATAGGCTACGTCCCTCTTCTCTCCACAGTGTCATGTGGTGAAAACTTCCATTATCTGAGTGCCAGAGAAGCAGGATTGGAACCCCTTCCTCCCATGCTCACTCAGGTTTGACCTCATGGACGTCACTCGAACTCCCTGGGCCTGATTCCTAATCTCTAAAAGTGAGGAGTTGTTTTCTGAAGTCCCTTCAGGCTTTTTATCAGTGGTCCTAAGACCAGCATGAGACGGCTTTGATTTTCCTCCTTATGGCTTTAGCTGCGCCCCACAACAACATTGGGAAAGTCAAAGGTACAAGGGAGAGGAGGAACAGGGCCTTCACCAAGTGGATGAAGGATGAAGAGAACATATGATCATTGGCTACACAGCCTAAGGCCCACCTCCTCATCAGAAAGTCAAAGGAGACTGTATTCCCTAGACTTGTCCCTTTTCACATATTCACCCAAGGATCCTTATAATGCAAACTGGAACACCACAGTCTCTTCACTCTTCTTACGTGAGTTCGTCAACTATCTGAGAAAATCTATTGCATGTCTCTGAAGTATCCAGGGTAAAGTTACTTCATTGATTCCTCAGTGTTCAGATTTTTTGCTTATAGTTGTTAGAGTTGCTCTTAAAGAGGATGCCCCAAACTGAAAACAATACTAGAGATGTGGTCTGGGCAAAGTGAAGTGTGACAATCACTTTCCTTGAGTAGTCCATGTGTTTTTATCATTGCAGCCTAAGAGAATATTCCTCCCAGTGGCCAAGAAGAATTAGGAACTCTTTCTTCAAGGGACCCTCTGCTCCCCAGTAGGCCAACCATTCACACTAGCCATAGGCTTGGCTAACGGACAGTCTTTTAAAAGTCATAGGCCTTTATCTCTCCTTGGTTTTCTCTTTAAGAAAGTTACTTGTCTACACTAGATGTCTAGACTTCCTCTCCTCTGGCTCGATTCTAAAACCTCTACAATCTGGCCTTTGACTGAAATTTTCTCTGAAACTGCTGTCCCCAGTTACGAGTAATTTCTTTCTTTTTTTTTTTTAATGAGGCAATTGGGGTTAAGTGACTTGCCCAGGGTCACACAGCTAGTAAGTGTTAAGTGTCTGAGGCTGGATTTGAACCCAGGTACTCCTGACTCCAGGGCCAGTGCTCTATCCACTGCGCCACCTAGCCTATTCTTAATCCTCATGCTTCTTGACCTCTCCACAACCTCTAACTGATCCTCTCCTGGACATTCTCTTTTCTCCAGATGCCCATGTCACTGTTCTCTCTTGGTTCTCTGGCTACCCATCTACTGCTCCTCAGTTTCCTTTACTGAATCTTCATCTAAGGCACGTCCACTAACCCCAAGCCTCTTCTCTTGTCCCTCTACACTATTTGCTTGCTCTTACTGGCTCCCAGGGGTTTAATTATCATCTCTAATTCCTGAGCTATATATCCCAACCTAATCTCACTCCAGAGCTCCTGCAATACTACCTGCCTTTTGTACAACTTGAACTCAATATCTTGCAGGCATCTCAAATTCCACCAGTCCTAAACAGAACTTATCTGCCTCTAAAGCCTCTGAACTCCCTATTGGTGTTGAGGAGACCACTGTCCACCCACTCACCCAAGCTGCCATCCTTCACTCATTCAACCTCCCTCACCCCACACATCCAACCTGCTGCTTCTAACTTCACAACATTCCCTATATAGAAATCTCTCTCCTGACACAACCACTACCTCTGTCTACACACGCCCTCATCAACTTCTGCCTGGACTACCACCATAGCCTTCTAGTAGTCTCCCTGCCTCAAATCAATCCCTTTCCCTGATCCTTTTCTGTCAAAATTATTTTCCTTTCCTTTTTTTTTTTTTTTTTGCGGGGCAATGAGGGTTAAAGGACTTGCCCAGAGTCACACAGCTAATAAGTGTCAAGTGTCTATGGCTGAATTTGAATTCAGGTCCTTCTAAATCCAGGGTCAGTGCTTTATCCACTGTGCCCTCTAGCTGCCCCCAAAAATGATTTTTCTAAAGCAGAAATTGACCAAGATATGATCACTAGGAAGGAAATTTAACTAGCAAAACTCACTCCTCTGGTTCCAACACTCAGTATCGTACAGCTTAATATGTCATCCAGTGGCCACTGGATGTACAAATGATTTTTGCATGTTGTTCATAGGAGTTTGTGTATAAGGACAGGATTACTGGTGGTGATAGTGGCAAGGAAAGGGGTATTGGGTTATAGGAAGCTAAGACAATAGCAGGGCTATTAAAAAATAAAATAAAAAGCTCACAGTTTTAAAAAAATGAATTCCAGACTCAGAGCTAGAAGGATTCTTAGAAGTATATGAACCCAACCTCTCATCCAGGATCCCTGTACAGTCATTCCGTCTTGGCTGGGACATGTCTGCTGACAAGAAGAGCTGCTTCTAGCCATGGCTCTGCCACAGACTACACCTTAGGCTCTGCAGCCTTTGTTTCCTCATGTATAAAATGAGGAATTTGGTCTCTTACATGATTTCCAAGGTCTCTTCCAGTTGTAAAATCCATGATCTCTCAACTAAGTTAGAGAAAAGTGAAGCATCCCAGATACTTATGGGCACTGCAGAAGATGACAGGATGAGAGCTGAAAGGGACAACAGAGATGGGTCATCTAGTTCAAGGTGTTTGTTTTGCAGATGATCTCCTCATCTGTACTGCCAGCCTGTTGGTCCCATTAGATCATGAACTTCATCAGCTGCTTCCTGGGAGTCCCAGTGTGGTGCACTGGCCCTGGATGCAGTGTACATGGGTTTAAATCCTACCTCGGAGGCTTATATCCTCTGTACAGTTGGGCAAGTCAAACCCACCCTGGGGACTAAGGGGCCTCATATATAAAAGAAGGCGTTGGAGTAAGTGGTCTCTGCGGTCCTTTCCTGCTCAGATCAGGAATCCCTGAAGGACAGATCCATATATAAAACCCCCAACTGAACATAATACCCTAGACATGGTCTGAACATGGCCTAGTATGATGCAATTGCTGCCTTCCTAAAGGATTCAAGATGATCTCTCGAGGCTCCCAATGACTTTGTGTGACACTGCTGGACAGCGCTGGTCTTAAGAAAGGTCTTCCTGGGGCAGCTAGGTGGCACAGTAGATAGAGCACTGGCCCTGGATTCGGGAGGACCTGAGTTCAAATCTGACCTCAGACACTTAACACTTACTAGCTGTGTGACCCTGGGCAAGTCACTTAACCCCGATTGCCTCACCAAAAAAAAAAAAAAATTAAAAAAATTAAGAAAGGTCTTCCTTTTGTCCACCTGTATTCTGCTTCCCTGGCCAATATATAGGGTGATAAGGGGATTAAGCAATCAACACCTGACAATTTGTTGAAAACCCAGAGATTTTTATCCTGAAAACCAAAAACTGGAGGTGGTGTGGAGAGGAACATAGGATTACATAGCCCTGCTGATAAGAGAGTATTAATTTTATTTAATAAGGAGGACTGTTAGAGGCACATTTGGACTCAGTATATAAGAGGGAAATATCCCAAAAGAGCTGCCTAACAGCTTCAATGGGCTTCCACTGGAGGCAGTGAGCCTTTCCACCATCAGAGGCCTCTATAGCAGAGGATGGATATTGACAAAGGGATTCCTGCCCTGGGCTAGGTGACCTCTAGAAGCCCTTTCAATAAAATCTTAGTCCTGCCAGTCAGAAACAACATAGCAGAAACAAGCTTATTTTCCCTTTCAACCAACAGGCATTTGGCTATCAAAAGACTGGCTGTGGGCCCTTTTCCCGAAAGCTATTTTTACTTTAGAATAGATATCCTCAGTTTGTACAACTGAGTCTTCATAAGACTTCGATTGTCTTCAACATGCTCCAATTTCATCAATATGGTCTTTCTTTTAAAATCTAGCACCCACGGGGCAACTAGGTGGTGCAATAGATAAAGCACCGGCCCTGGATTCAGGAGGAACTGAGTTAAAATCCGGCCTCAGACACTTGATACTTACTAGCTGTGTGACCCTGGGCAAGTCACTTAACCCTCATTGCCCTGCCAAAAAAACAAAAATAAACAAAGCAAAATCTAGCACCCAGAGCTGAACATAATACTCTACATGGGGCCTGACCAGGGAGAAATGAGATGGGACCAGCATCTCCCTAATGTCATATGCTCTGAAAGCAGGGTGGCATAGTGGAGAGCCAGTCTGGGGTTAGGAAGAACTGGGTCCACCTCTGACATACTACTGTGAGCAAGTCACTTAATCTCTTGGTATCTTGGGCAAGTCTGAGACTATAAATTGCACATCAGCTGCCAAGCTGCATTGGTAGAAGGAATTTCCTCACAAGGAAATCCAGGCTGGATAAGAAGGATGAAAAAAAGACAACCCAACTTATATTTATGCAGTCTATTAGCCTGTCTGCCCACACCTGGCTCTTATAACTCTCTCCAGACTTGAAGTGCTAACAAGGAGAGGGGAATGAGATGAAGTCTGTCCAGGTATCTGAGGATGTCTTTTCTACCTCATTGCATCAAGGCTCAATCATTGTACACAGAGATCTGCCTCTAGGAAGTTTATAGACTCTAGGGACACATAGGATAGGAACAAGCTAACAGCCATAAAACACCTTAACTAAATGACTTCTCCTCGCCAAGTTCAACCCGTCTACGTGGGCACCTGATCACATATATTCCCATCTTCTCTAGCAGACTGCATCCTCAATTGTGGCCCTCTGTAAATGCTCAACCTCTCCCTGCCCACTGGTTCCTTTCCTACTGCCTTCAAATATGCCCAAGTCGGGGACAGCTAGGTGGCGCAGTGGATAGAGCACCGGCCCTGGAGTCAGGAGGACCTGAGTTCAAATCCGACCTCAGACACTTAACACTTACTAGCTGTGTGACCCTGGGCAAGTCACTTAACCCCAATTGCCTCACTGAAAAACAAAAACAAAAACAAAAACAAATATGCCCAAGTCTCCCCTTCTCAAGCAAACTTCTCACTACCTCTGTTGGTCTCCTTACTCACTCTGCAGGCCTCTGCAATATGGCTTCCAAACTCATCTCTCATCTGAAATGATTCTCTCAAAATAAATCCATTGGGGGCAGCTAGGTGACCCAGTGGATAAAGCACTCGCCCTGGATTCAGGAGTACCTGAGTTCAAATCTGGCCTCAGACACTTGACACTTCCTAGCTGTGTGACCTTGGGCAAGTCACTTAACCCTCATTGCCCCACAAAAAAACAAAAACAAAAACAAAAACAAATCCATTACCATTAACTTCCTATAATGACCAGATCTGAAGGTCTTTTTCCAGGCCTTATCCAGTTGCATTTGCCATCACTGACTATGCTTGTTCTCTCCCTTCTCTGGAATTTTGTGACATTGGTCTCTCCTGCCTCTCCTCCTACTTGTCTGACTGGGCCTTCTCATTCTCCTTTACAGGCCTATAATGCTCCTCCAAAATACTCCCTGTGGGGACTTCCCAAAAGTCTGTCCTAGGCTTTCTCTTCTCCCTCTACCCTCTGCTTCTACAGTTCTAACTACCAACTCTATGTAGATGATTCCAGATCCCTATATCCAGCTCCAATCCCTCTGCTAATCCTAATTAGCTATGTCCTGCATCAGCAATTCCCTACTGGGCATTTCAAATGAGATGCCCCAGATATACTTTAAATGCAACACATCCCAAACAAAACTCATTCTCTTTCCCCCGAAACCCTTCACTCTTCCTAACTTTGACTTTCTATCCAAGGCACCACCATCTGTTCAGCATCCCAGGTTTATAATTTCAGCATTATCCCAGACTTTCCCCATACTTCACCTATCCAATCAGTTGACAAATCTTGCTCTTTGTACTTTCACAACATCTCTTGTATCCAACCCCTTCTCTCCACTCATAGCTACCACCTTACTTTAGATCCTCATCACTTCAGCTAGATTATTCCACCAGCCTCCTAATTAGTCTCCCTGCCTGAAGCTTCTCCCCATGTCTGTCTATCCTACACACTGATGCCAAAGTACTTTTTCTTAAACACAGATTTGACTATGTGACCCTTATACTCAACCAACTTCAGTGGCTCCTGTATCTACGAGGATAAAATATAAACTCCTCTGTTTAGATTTTTAAATCCTGACACAATTTGACCTCAACCTATCTTTCCAGTCTCAATGGACATTACTTCCAAGCTTAATAAATTGACTGATTCAATTTCCCCAATTGTAAAATGAGATGTCTCATCTACTCAACATTTACAAAAACAAGTACTGGGGGCACTGGAAAATGTTTAACTCTGGAAAGACTTCCAGTCTTTGCTTTCAGTGGGAAGGTCTTATTATAGGACTAGATGCAGATACTCCTGAAATTGTTCCTACCCAACCTTGGCATTTAACTGCTTGTTCATAAATTTAGTACACGCTTTTTCCTTGGTACTTAGGAACTAAGGGTTTTTTAAAATGCAGTCATTAAGAAAAAAGGAAAAAAATGTTGTCATTAACAAGTTGAAGTGTATTCAGAGAAAGGGCATCAGAATGATGAGGGAATTCAAAAGTATGCCACATGAGGTTCAGCTAGTGAATTAAAGATATCTAGCCTAAAGAAGCTAAGACTTGGGGATGGACCTCTCTCCCTCTCAAAAACACGCACACGTTAGCGGTACCAAACCTGGAGCTTTACTATAAAGCGGCAGTCATCAAAACTATCTGGTACTGGCTAAAAAATAGAGTGGTAGATCAATGGAATAGGCTAGGCTCAGGAAATGCAGTAGTAAATGACACTAGTAATGTAGTGTTTGATAAACCCAAAGACTCCAGCTTCTGGGATAGGAACTCAGTATTTGACAAAAACTGCTGGGAAAACTGGAAGATAGTATGGCAGAAATTAGGCTTAGACCAACATCTTACACCTTATACTAAAATAAGGTCAAAATGGATACATGATTTAGACATAAGAGGTGATACCATAGGTAAATTAGGAGAGAAAGGAATAGTGTACCTATCAGATCTTTGGAAAGGAGAACAGTTTTTGACCAAACATGAGATAGAGTATATTATAAAATGCAAAGTGGATGATTTTGATTATATTAAATTAAAAATTTTTTGTACAAACAAAAGCAATGCATCCAAAATTGGAAGGGAGGCAGAAAGCTGGGAAACAATTTTTGAGGCCAGTGCTTCTGATAAAGGCCTCATCTCTAAAATATATAGGGAATTAAATCAAATTTATAAGAATCCAAGTCATTCCCCAATTGAGAAATGGTCAAAGGATATGAACAGGCAGTTTTCTGATGAAGAAACCAAAGCTATCTATTCCCATATGAAAAAATGCTCTAAATCTCTAATGATTAGAGAGATGCAAATTAAAACAATTCTGAGGTACCACCTGACACCTATCAGATTGGCTAAAATGACAAAAAAGGAAGATAATAAATGTTGGAGAGGCTGTGGGAAAATTGGAACACTAATGCACTGTTGGTGGAGCTGTGAGCTGATCCAACCATTCTGGAGAGCAATTTGGAATTATGCCCAAAGGGCGATTAAGCTGTGCATACCCTTTGACCCAGCAATCCCACTTTTAGGTCTTTTGCCCAAAGAAATCATGGAAGGGGGAAAGGGACCCACATGTACAAAAATATTTATAGCTGCTCTTTACGTGGTAGCAAGGAATTGGAAGTTGAGGGGTGCCCATCAATTGGGGAATGGCTGGACAAGTTGTGGTATATGAATACAATGGAATACTATTGTGCTGTAAGAAATGATGAGCAGGAAGAGTTCAGAGAAACCTGGAGGGTCTTACGTGAGCTGATGATGAGTGAGATGAGCAGAACCAGAAGAACATTGTACACAGTATCATCAACATTGAGTGTTGACCTACTGTGATGGACTATATTCTTCTCACCAATGCAATGGTACAGAAGAGTTCCAGGGAACTCATGATAGAAGAGGATCTCCAAATCCAAGAAAAAAAAAAGAAAGAAAGAACTGTGGAGTATAGATGCTGATTGAACCATATTATTTCTTTTGTTTTGGGTGCTGTTGGTTTTTTTTTCTATTTTGAGGTTTTGCATCACTGCTCTGATTTTTTCTCTTGTAACAGGATTAATGCAGAAATAGGATTAATGTTATTATGTGTATATATATATGTGTGTGTATATATATATATATATCTATATGTATATGTATAGAGATATATAGATATAACCTATATCAGATTACCTGCTGTCTAGGGGAGGGGGGGGGGAGGGAGGGAGAAAAATCTGAAATTGTAAAGCATGTATAAACAAAAGTTGAGAACTATCTTTACATGTAACGGAAAAAATAAAATATCTCATTAAAAAAAACACACAAAACACACACACACACACACACACACACACACACACACACACACACACACACGCTTGCTGCCAAGTATTACATGTTAAAGTGCCTACTACAAGCAGGGCCTTGTACTGTACTCTCTGTAAGTGTATAAAGGTCTATCCTGTGGACAAGGGATTCAGTTTGTTTTGCTTGGCCGTCCATGAGCAGGACTAGGAATAATGGGAAGAAGCAGATTTAGGATGACTATAAGGCAAAACTTTTTGGTGATTAACATTATCCCAAAGTGTAGTGAAACACCTCAAGAGGCTGTAAGTTCCCCATAACTGGAGGCCTTCAAGCAGAGGTTGCATGACCTGCTGTTGGGTACGCTGCAGGGGAAGGTTTGTGCTCTGGGACCAGACTGGACTTGGTAATTTTTGAGGTCCCGAGAGGAAAACAAACCATTCTCTAGGCCCATTAGCTTTCTCCTTGTACTCTCAAGTGCCAGTGCCTCAGGAACCCTTGGAGTGACTGACTCCTCTAATCATTTCCACCAGGACACTCCCTGCCACCTGTCCCTTTCTGGCCAAAGATACCTACCTGCCAGAGCAGGAAATCACTCAACCTCACTTCCCCAGAAGTCCGTATGAGGATGTCAGGATTGGGGGAGTTGTTGGTGTAGAGACACTTATCGAGGAGAGACTCTGACACGTCACTAGGGCAGGGAAAACAGACAGATACACATTCAGTAATAAAGTGACCAGCCCCCCAGACTTGGTTATAGACTCTCACTCCTCCCCCTGCCACACACCCAGGAAGAAAGAAATCTACATCTTTACTCCCTCTCTGACAGGAACATTTCCTCAACCAAGGACAGCAATTATTGAAAGGCTTCCATTAGTAGGTTCCAACATTTAGCTGCTCTAAGTTCCCAGAATTATTTTGGCTTCTATATCTCCCAAAATAAAAACAAGAAAAGGAATTTTGCTTGTATTGTTTTATCTTGGGAGATTCAGGACAAAATTCTTTGATTTTTGCTGTGCTGCTGTTGATGTTCTCAGAGGAATAGCTGTATCAATAATCTCCCTTGCCTGTAGAATGGGGAATTCAACCACACTATTCTGAGGGAACGGAACACGTATTCATGAAGAACTCCCTATGAAGTAGGCGCTGGACTAAGCACTTTTGAACTGACCTCATTTGTTCCTCACAACCAACCTGGGTGGGGGTGGGAGGAGATGCTATCATTATTACCATTTTACAGTTGAAAACTGGGGCAAACAAAGGGGAAATGACTTGTTCAGCATCAGAGAGCTAGGGAGTGTCTGTGGCTGGATTTGAACTCAGATCTCCAGACCCAGCGCTGACAGTGCCAGCAACTACTCTTGGAAAAGATTGGTTCCCAGTCAATAGCCCTTGGGGTGGATCTTTTAGGGTAGAGCCCCCCAGGAGGAGAAGACCTGGAGCCAAGTCCTGACTATGCCATTTCCTAGTTAGGAGCTGTGGGCTTCCTCACCTCCTTCTGCCTTCTCCTTTGTCAGAAGGGGATAATCATTTACACATGATATACCTCACAGCCCTGGGGATGGAAGTGCTTTGTACACTGTCAATTACTCTGTAAAAAGAGCTCGTGTTATTAGCACCTAAAACATAAAAGATGATGGTCACCATTTAGACTTTCACTGCAGCAGGGGTTCTAGCTGGGATCCCCTTGATGTCCTATTCAATCTGTCCTGGCCACATGATCAGCTACAAAGAGATCTGGCCTGGGGGGCTGGAGACTTAGGCTCTAGCATGATCATTACTGTGCTCTGTGATCTCAGGTACAGCACTTTCTTGGCTAGGTGTCATCTGCAAAATGGGAATACTTACTGTCTTGCTGATTACAGTCAAAGGGCAGAGAGTTAAAAACCCAAGGTCAAAGTAGTTTTAGTGAAGCCAAGATGGTGGAGAAAGGGCAAGGACTCGCCTGAACTCTCCTAAATTCACCTATAAAACTTTAAATAATGCCTCAACACGAATTCTGGAGTGGCAGAATTCACAAAAGGACAGGATGAAACAATTTTTCAGCCCAAAACAATCTAGAAGGTTGGCAGGAAAGGTCCATTCCACTGACGTGAGGATGGAGTGCCATCCAGTGCAAGCAATGCCCTGGCAAGCCAGCAGCAGGCTTTGGGGACAACCAAATTGGCAGCAGTGGCTTTGGGAGATCTCAGCTCACAGATGGTAAGGCAGCTGGACAATTGGTCAGAGGGAGATTACAGAGGACCCCTTATTGGCACTGTGTGTAGGACTCTGTTGCACTGCCCACATGTGGATCCAGGTCCCAGTCCCAGGGTGAGGAGGAGCACTAGAACACCAAAGCTTATGGTCACTGGGGACCAGGGACCCTGCTCACAGTTCCAGCATGGAAAAGAGTGGTCATTCACAGACCAGAGTACAGGCCAGAAAAATAGTAAATACACCTCTCCTTAGAAGAACTGAAAACACACAAACCCAGAACTATCTCTGCAAACAACTGCACAAAAAACCTAAAGCTTGGAAACAGTGCCCCCTTAACCCTGGTAGCAGAGTCCAGCTCTAATATAAAGTTAGAAATCAAGAAAGAGACTGAAAAAATAAGCAAACAACAAAAAAGGAACCTGACCACAGAAAGTTACCATAGTAAAAGGGAAGATCAAAACACAAATTCAGATGACAAAGTCAAAATAGCTACATCCAAAGCCTCAAAGAAAAAAAATAAGAATTGGTCTCAGACCCAAAATGAATTCCTAGGTCAAAAAGGATTTTAAAAATCAAATGGGGGAAGCTAGGTGGTGCAGTGGCTAAAGCACTGGCCCTGGATTCAGGAGGACCTGAGTTCAAATGCGGCCTCAGACGCTTGACACTTACTAGCTGTGTGACTCTGGGAAAGTCACTTAACCCTCATTGCCCCACAAAATAAATAAATAAAATAAAATAAAATAAGAGAAATAGAGAAAAAACTGGGAAATGAAATGAGAGTAATGCAAGAAAATAATGAAAAAATTCAATAGATTGGTAAAGGAGGCAAAAAAACCCTGAAGAAACTAACCTCAAAAACCAGAATAGATCAAATCTACTGAAAAGAAGAACTCCTTAAGAAGCAGAATTGGCTATATGGGAAAAGATATACAGAAATTCACTGAAGAAAAGAACTTAAAGGGAGGCAGAGCCAAGATGGTGGAGGAAAGACAGTGAATTGCCTGAGCTCTCTCCAAGACTCCTCCAAAAACTTTCAAATAATGCCATTAGACAATTCTTGGAGGAACAGAACCCACAAAAAGACAGGGTGAAATAATTTTCTAGCCAAAGACAACTTAGAAGGTCAGCAGGAAAGGTCTGTTGTACTGGGGTGAGAGTGGACTGCAGTCCAGCGCAGACTCAGCCCCAGCAAACCTGGAATAGGCCTTGAGAGCCTCTGAATCAGCAGTGGCAGCAACAACTTCTGGAATTCAGCCCACAGATGATCAAGGGGGTCGAACAACTGGCCAGAAGGAGATTACAGGGATCTCTTTTCCAGCACTGAGGCAGCACTGTTGTTTTGCTCATACTCGGATCCAGGTCAGTCTTAGGTGGCAGTCCCAGCCAAGGGAAGAGCACAAGCACCCCGGAGTTTGTGGCCACTGGAGTGGAACTCTGTTCATAGTTCCACCAGGGCAGAAAAGCAGGTCTGCTGCTGCTTGCAGACCAGAACACAGCCCAGAAGAGTAGTAAACATACCTCTCCTTAAATCATACCACCTTGGAAGAACTAAAAACTTACAAATTCCTAGAAATATCTCTGAAAACAGCTGCACAAGCCCCCTGGAGCTTCAGACAGTGCACTCTTCACTTTGAAAGCAGTGCCCGACTTTAACAAAGAGTTAAAAATCAAGAAATAGGGAGCAGCTAGGTGGTGCAGTGGATAAAGCACTGGCCCTGGAGTCAGGAGGACCTGAGTTCAAATCCAGCCTCAGACACATGACAATTACTAGCTGTGTGACCCTGGGCAAGTCACTTAACCCCCATTGCCCTGCAAAATAAACAAACAAAAAAATCAAGAAATAGGCTGGGAAAATGAGTAAATGGAAAAAGATGCTGACCACAGAAAGTTTCTATGGTAACAAGAAAAATTGAAATACACACTCAGAAGAAGATAACAAAGTCATAGACAGAAAGCAAAGGTGTGAGTTGAATATGATGGGATATTTTTAAAAATAAAATTAAGCACTGAGAAAGAGGAATGCACTGGAAGGAGGGAGGAACAGAGTAGGGTAAATTATTTCACATAAAAGAGGCATGGGGCAGCTAGGTGGCACAGTGGATAAAGCACTGGCCCTGAATTCAGGAGGACCTGAGTTCAAATCCAGCGTCAGACACTTGACAATTACTAGCTGTGTGACCCTGGACAAGTCACTTAACCCTCATTGCCCCACCAAAAAAAAAAAAAAAAAGAGGAATGAAAAAGCTTGAATAGTGATGGGGAAGATGGGGGAGATAAGGGAGGTACACTTGAACCTTACTTTCATTGGAACTGGCTCAAAGAGTGAATAACATACATACTCAGTTGGGTACAGAAATCTATCTTACCCTACAGGAAAGGAAGAGGGAAGAGGGATGGGGGCTGTAAGGTAGATTGGGGGAGGCAGGAGTCAGAAGCAAAACACTTTTGAGTGGACAGGGCAAAGGGAAAGAGTGAGTAGGATAAACAGAGGGGAAAATAGCATGGAAGGAAATATACAGTAATCATAAGTGAAAAAATTTTTAGAGCAAGCATTTCTGATAAAGGCCTCATTTCTGAAATACACAGAGAACTAAGTCAAATGAATAAGAATACAAGTCCTTCCCCACCTGATAAATGTTCAAAGGACATGAACAGGCAGCTTTCAGATGAAGTAATCAAAGCCATCTACAGTCATATGAAAAAATACTCTAACTTACTATTAGAGAAATGCAAATTAAAACAATGCTAAGGTACCACCTTACAGCTATCAGATTGACTAATATGACGAAAGGAAAATGACAAATGCTGGAGGGGATGTAGGAAAATGAGGATGCTAATGCACTGTTGGTAGAATTGTGAACTGATTCAACCATTCTGGAGAGCATTTGGGAACAATTCTGGAGCAAAGGGCCATAAAACTAAGCATACCTTTTGACCTAGCAATATCACTAGTAGGTCTGTAACCCGGAGATTTAAAAAAAAAAAAAGAAAGGAAAAGGACCCATACATGCAAAAATATTCATAGCAGGTCTTTTGGTGTTGGAAAAGAAAAGGGGATGGGGGCAGCTAGGTGGCGCAGTGGATAAAGAACTGGCCCTGGATTCAGGAGGACCTGAGTTCAAATCTAGCCTCACACATTTGACACTTACTAGCTGTGTGACCCTGGGCAAGTGACTTAACCCTCATTAACCCACCAAAAAAAAAAAAAGAGAGAGAGACAGAGAGACAGACAGAGAGAGAGAGAGAGAGAGAGAGAGAGAGAGAGAGAGAGAGGGAGAAAGAAAGAAATCACGAGGATGCTCATTAATTGGGGAATGGTTGAACAAGTTGTGGTATATTACTGTGATGGAATACTGTTGTGCTATAAGAAATGATGAGCAGGATGCTCTCAGAAAAAGCTGGAAAGACCTACATGAACTGATGCAAAATGAAATGAGCAGAACCAGAACACTGTTCACATTAACAGCAATATTATATGATGATCAACTGTGAATGACTCCGCTATTCTCAGTCGTAGAATGATCCAAAGGACTTATGAAAAATGCTAACCATGGAGTTTGAATGCAGATTGAAGCATACTTTTTAAAACCTTTTTTTGGTTTGTGTTTTCTTTCACAGCACGAATAATATAGAAATATGTTTTGTATAACTCTGCATGTACAGGCTATATCAAATTGCTTGCCTGCTTAAGGAGCTGGGAGGGGAAAGAGGGAAGAAGGGACAGAGAGAATTTTGAACTCAAAATTTAAAAAACAAGTGTTATTTTTACATGTAGTTGGGGGAAAAAATTAAATATTCAATTTTTAAAAAAGTAGTTCTTATAGAAAAGTCAGCATTTTGACCATCAGGGAATCTTCAGTCTCAGAATTCATTTATTATGAATATAATGCTTATGGCAGCAGTAAATGATTTTTGAAGATAAAACAAAAACAAAAAGCATAGCTGTATAAAAGAACAAAGCATTTTTAAAGCTATTTTGTATAACTTCATTTTTTTTGCTCTTGTGTTTTCAGTTTCACTTTAGTACTTAGCTTTTGTTTCTATCATTCATTAAAAATATTTTCCAGTTAAAAAAAAATAGTTCTACGATGAAAGTTAAAAAATTATTCTTTTTCCCTTAAAAAAATAAACATAAGAAGGGAAGTGCTCAAAATAACAGGAACCCATAAACTCCACAGAAACCAATTTCAGTAGTAACCTATGCCTATTGTGTGATTGGGAAATCACTATGATTAAGCTGATTCCATAGACGTTATCAGGAAAGTTTCAACCTAAACGTTACCGATGTAAAATAAGCAGTCACATGGGAAATGGCTATTGAAATGGAAGGGGCCTATTGCAAAAACAGGCAAAAAGAAAAAGGAGAGCCAAGATAAAATCAGGAAACAAAGGGAGACCGCTATACTCTGTCATTGTTTCTTGAGCACAGTCCAGAGGAAGAAAACACAACTAAAGGACAGGAATATTGTGATTATTAAACTATCAGGCCGATTTTTCTTGATGCCAGAGAGGGGAAACACTGCAAGAGGGAAAATGAAAATTCTAGAAACTGAAAATCTTTTATTCTTTTTCTGCTTTGAACATGAATAAAATGGTATTAGTACAAACTTAGCCTTGGGTACTCAGTATTACCTTAGAAGTTAATCATCTGGAGATTAACTTGAGCATCTGAGTTCAGGATTGAAATGTTCAGGACCCTGCTAAGTCCTAGATCCAATCTGTCACTCTCTTTATCTACATTACTAGGCCCATCTCTGAGAACTGTTAAGAAAACATGACATGATGGGGTGGCTAGGTGGTGCAGTGGATAAAGCACCAGCCCTGGATTCAGGAGTACCTGAGTTCAAATCTGGCCTCAGACACTTGACACATACTAGCTGTGTGACCCTGGGCAAGTCACTTAACCCTCATTGCCCCACTTAAAAAAAGAAAAAGAAAAAAGAAAACATGACATGAAAGTGCTTAGCAAAGATGGTCTGAATCAGGTGGGAAGAGTCAGTTGACTTGGGTACTATAACTATATGTTGTTTCCTCCCCTGTAAAATAAAGGAGGAGGTATGGTCCAGCAAAAAGACTGCTAGACTTGGGAGAGGCCTGGATTTGAATCAGAGCTCTGATTTTTTTTTTTGGTTTGGAGAATGGGACTCCCTAATCTCACCCAGGCAGGAAGCCCAGCAGCCACTCTGGGCCCAACCCCATTCCCCTAGAAGCTCTGACCTTCTGTTTCAGATCCGGATCATTTTGTTCCTCCTTAAGTAGCCCAGAGGCCAATTGTTCCTAGGGCTCACTGTCCTGAAGTGACACGCTACAGAACTTGGGGTAGACACCCACGTTAAGGTTTAGCCTGACTGCCACTCAGAACACCCAGTTCACAGTATCCATCAGCTTGAGTCTCAGCCTCTCCCAGCATGCACCCTGACAGCAGGCCTCAAGCTCTGACATTCAGAGCCTGTTTTCTTACTTATAAAATGGGAAGATGTGTACTCAAGATACCTGCTTGCTTACTTTGTTCTGAGAAAAGTGCTCTGCGGACATGAAAGCACCATACATATAGGGGTTAATATTCATTTAAAACTGTTTCCTAAGCTCTACAGGGACGAGTATCCTATAAAATGTTGTACTCCCAGGGTCTCAGATAGCAGAATGGATACTTTTTCCACCGACACAACTGAAGCTCTTCTTGCAGAAACTGTCTACAAGAGTTCTTATCAGTTAAAAAATTCTGGCTGGGAGGCTGGTGGCTGTCCAGCTTCTTACTTGGAGAAGTGAGGCTGGCTTTTGGATCCCATCCATCCTTGGCTGTCCAGGCTGACAGTATTTGTTAGTTTCCCCAGCCTGGCAGAGCCTTGAGGGGCCCAAACGGCTTCCATTTCACAGGCAGCCCTGCAACGGGCTTTGAGTGGAAGAAAGCTGCAATTTCTATTTCTCTAATAGCACCTTTGCCCACAGCACTGGCATAGGACTTTAGAATATGAATGACTTGTTAGTAGCCACGCCAACTGATCAAGATCCTTTTAGTCAGAAAAAAAAAGTTCTAGCTCACCCAGCAGGCAGCCCAAGAGGAACTATCATGATTTGGGTTTTGTTTGCAGTCAGACACCTGAATCCTGCTTGAGATCTGCCAGCTCCACAAAAATAAAAGCAGCCCACTCCCTCTGCACGCCACATTCCTGAGTCAAGTCCATGAAAGGGATGGACAGAAGCAGGCAATGTTTTTCAATATAAATGGCATTTATCTAACTTGGACATCCAGAAGTGTCTCTCCAAGAGGGACAGTGACTCTGAAGTGTACACCAGAAAGCAGTAGGAGACAGCCTCTGCACCAAACCCTGCCTCTCGTGTAGGCAACCGAGAAACCTGTTTGGAGGATCCCTGTTGGCCTGGCTCTTTTCATCAACGGTGGCTTTAAGGCATCTTCACTTTCTCGTATTCTGCCTAGCAGTGAGGGTTGGGGGAAACAGAAATCCTGAAGCAGGGAGTGGGATAGAAACCTCAACCCAGAAGCTGAGCCTGGGACTTCAGAGTTGGAACCAAGCTGAGGATCACCCCAATCCTCCTCTTGGCCCATCTCATTCTGCCAGCCAAAGGCTGCTAACCCTTGAACTCTGAGGTGCTCCCCAGTACTGCAAACACGACAGGGAGAGTGGGCTGGATGACTGGAATGTCTCTAGTGTGGGCTTATTCCCAACCCCAAATCACCAGTGTGTGGACAGGCAAGCCACTGAGTATGTTGGGTAACCAGGGCTACCTGGGATCCAGTAAACCTTGCTCTACTCCCCATGCCATTTCTTTCACAGCATTGCTGATTTCATGTCGAGATGTGTAGGCAAAGCAGACATTCAGGAAGCACCTGTAAAGGAGAAGAACAAAACTAAATCATAGGGAGTCAGGGGAGGTGGGAAGAGGGGGTGGAAGAGAGTCTGATTCATAGCAGCCCTAATCCGAAGTGGTCATATAAGTCAGCTACTAAAAATATTCATGGATCAGCAGCTAAACTTTGTACACTCCCAACACAGGAAAAAAGGGAGGGAGGTCTCAAAATTCCAAACCAGACTTCAACTGTCTTCTGGTAACCTGGGAGGAGATCCAGCCATGGAAAGAGATAGGGAGAGCCAAAAGGGAGCCTATGATGCCCTGAGCCCCATCTCTTTTCTAGTTTACTTGGCTTTACTCTTTGGAGGATCAAAGTAGGCCTTCACTAAGGCTTCCGCAATGGTCATCAGTCTCCCCATGAGTTAGGGCCCAGAGGGAGCCAGGATGAGATTGGGACGGGGGATGTGTCTGGGTTTGCTGGATTTGCCCAATATAGTCATTATTATCTAAAGACAGCCTGTTCTAGTGAGTAGACCGCTGGACTGGGAGTTCGAAGAAGCTGGGTTGAATGCTTAGGCTACCATATCCTAAGCTCTGTGACTTTGGACAAATTCCTTTCTTTCACTGGGCCTTGTTACCTTACCTATAAAATGAGGAGGAGTCAGAGGGGGCTGGACTATATTTCTAAATGGCCCTTTCTGACATCTGATGATTCTTTGACCTTGTCTAATTTTTAATCCCGAGACTGCTCCCTGCCCCCAACACACACCTGGTCACCAACTGCCTTTCATTTTGGGTCAGTGTGCTCTCGGGGAATTGGGAATGTAAGTTAAGTGTTATGGCATAAACAAAGCAGAATTGGAAAGGCAAATCTGATGCAAAACAAAGCCAAACAAATCATTTTTTGATTGTCTAAACACTTTTCCCTTCTAAATCTGCAGGCTATTTAGAGCTTTTCTACCTCATAATTTGAGGTAGATTGGGTGAAAAATAGCTCCCAAGGAGGATCAGTCTTTTGAGTAGAACCTCCTGTCCTTCCTCCTTCCTTCTTTCACAATGAAATAGAATTTATAGAATTTCTGACCACAGTGAGAACAGGACATATAAAACGTGGACCCAGCTAACCTCTTCTCACTCCCTAGAGTGAAAGGAGAGGACTAGGAACATCCCAAACTATAAGAAGTTTGGGCTAGCCCTAGCAGGGGAGGAAGGGGACAGGGATAGCCTGACTAGGAGCTGGTCCCCCTCACTTGTTGTAGTTTCGGGTGGCCTGAACAGCTTTTGCAATCAGCTCCTGGAGGTCGAGGGGCAATAGCTGAAGATCACCCAGGACTCGGATACACACCCCATGCTTCTCCAGCTTCTTCCTGTGCGTGAATCAAGTCATGAAAATTTGTGAAGCAATTAATAGGTACAAGCATTTTGCTAACTAAACACTAGAAACACAAAGAAAATAGCAAAAACAGTCCTTGCCCTCAAAGATTGCTCATTTTGATACAGAAGACAACATGGATGCATACTAGTCCACACGAGATACACATAGAGTAAATGGAAGGTAACCTGAGAGGGGAAGGCATCAGCAGTTTTTGGGGGGGGAAGGGGGAGAAGAAGGCCTCCAGCAGGTAGCATTTGGGCTGTCTCTTGAAGAAAGCTGGAGGTCCAAGACATATATCCTTATAAAAGCACCTGGTGCTTAAAGAAAAATCTCTAATCTCTTACTAAGCACAGCTGCCCATGGGTAGAAGTGATAGCTCTCCATTCTGAATTATAATTACTAGAGTATTATGTATTCATACAGGTTGGTAATGCACGTCTATCCACATCCCTGTTGCTAGACTGAGGCCTCCACCAAGGCAGCAGAAACCACTGGACTTGAATTATCAATGCATCTTCCCTAGCAGTACTTTGCACACAGTAGGCACTCAATCTCATGTCCCAATTCTCTCACCAAACATTGTTCTCTTGTTCTCAGAAAATCCCGTTTGGCATAATGATCTTGGGTAAATCTTTTTCCCTCTCTGGGCCTCCCTCAGTGTCATCCCTGTAAGCTCAACAGGCCCCAGGAGAATGTCCAGGCCTGGAGAGCAGAACCTCGTTTCCATTTCATCTTTGTATTCCCCAAGGGTGGTACAGTGCCTTTGCACAAAGCAGAAGCTTAATAGATGCTTGCAGGATTGAGACTGCAAGCTCAAGTGGGGTGCGCACAATAGGTTGTTTTGAAACCTCACAGAGCTGGGACTAGGGCTCCAGCACACAGTGAGGATTAATGGTGGGAACTGAACATGATACAAAGAGTACATGGGGCCAGAGGGTCAGGGTGTGCCTACTCTCACCAAGGAAGAACCCTTTGAATTAGGGTCTCTATCTTTCCAAAATGTAGTGGAATAAATAAAACACCTGGCTGTGAGTTCCATCCCTGCTATTAACTAGTTGTGTGACTTTTGGTAAGTCATTAACCTAAACCTGCCTCCTTATCTGTAAAATGGGCAGGATATTTATAAAGCAGGATCAAATGAAAGAATAAAAACAGAGCACTTTGCAAACCAGAAGGTGTTTTATGTCATGTACTTTTATTATAACCTAAATAACACTTCTTAAAAGCTGAAGATAGACCCAAAAAGCAATGTTTCTCTCACCATAAGCACCACAGGAACAGAAAACACAAGCACAGGCTACTTTTTGCCTGGGTACTGGGAATGTTTTCAAATGAAGAGCCTTTGCCACCTTTTATAAAAACGATTTACTGGGGTAGCTAGGGGGCAAAGTGGATAGAGCACCAGCCCTGGAGTCAGGAGGACCTGAGTCCAAATCCAGCCTTAGACACTTGACACTTACTAGCTGTGTGACCCTGGGCAAGTCACTTAACCTTCACTGTCCCACAAACCAAAACACACAAAAAGGCGTGTGTGCGTGCGGATGCGTACATGCGCGCGCACCCCCCCCCAAACAAAACTGTGATTTACTGACATCACTCTGTTAAGGGTGGACAATTAGACTCAAGTCAAGGATCAGGACTGACAGGTCATTTGCAAAAGGTCAAACAAAGGGGTTTTTGTTCTCTTTTTGGTGGTGGTGGTAGGGAATACTTTGCTGAAATGGTCATTGTTAGGAAAATGCTTTTCCACCTCCCTTTCTGGATGGTTAAAGGACCCTTCTATTGCATCTACATTAGAACATTTTAGGTTGTTCAAAGGATATAATATCACTTTCAATCAACATCAGCATAATCATAATGATTTTTTCACGTTTTTCAAGTGCCAAACACAAAGCTCTGAAGAGCTCCAAGTTGGCCATTCCCTAAACAGCTCTCACTTATTTGCTTAGGTGTTTATTCCAGGGCCACATGGCCACTGGATTACCGGGTGAGCCATGTGAGGCTGGGACAGCCGAGCTAGTTTCCTTGAAAGCTTGTTCTAAGGAGCTTCCTTCTTAGATCTGCCCAGGCTGGAGGCTGCAGAACTTCTGGGCACTCCTTCCCTCCCTCCCTCCCTCTTCTTGCTTGGAAGTGAAGAAGCCTGGCTCCTACTGGCCAGCTGAAGTTCCAAGCCTCAGAATCAGTCACTTATCCCGGAGTTTCTTTTCTCAATGGTGAAAGAAAAAAGATGCCACTCCAGGCTTCTTCCACATTCTCACCCTGGACCAAGCTTTTGCATAAAACTGTAAGGGAGAACCACCATGACCAAGCTTGGCGCTAGCACTGATTTCCCATGAATGAAGCCTTGGGGCCTTATGCCCGTCCCAGAAGCACTCAGAAGGGGTGCACAAGATCCCTCACACATACTTTCTAGGAGCCTGTGGAACATATGGAATATCCTCCCTCCCTCCCCTGCATGGCATCTTACTGTTCTTCCATCAATCGACTAAATTTCTGCCTGGCCAGCTCCATTAGCCCATCCACCTCATTCTTTGAGCGTTTGAAGTTCTCAATGCTGAAGGCATAGACAGTCACCTCTCGGATGCCCAGGTTCAAACACCAGCGCAGGGTCTAAGAGGGGAGAAAGGGAAAGGGCTAGCTAGGGTCCCCAGGATGGGAGGGTAGAAAATAAGTCACTTCACATCCTGCCTCATAGTTCAGTGGGGACAGGGAGAGCCTGTGAAGATGATGACACAGATGAAAACAGAAAAAAATTCACCTAAACAGGATTCTGCTGGACTCTGATCCTTGGCTCCCTCATTAACTAGCCATGTAACTGTAGGTAAATCACTTCACCTCTCTAGAACGAAATTTCATCTTCTCTGTAGAACAGAGGATGTAATTCCAGCCTCACTATATTACTAAGAAAATATTAAAACACAAGAAGTAATGATCTACAGCATCATTAACTCTTATGATTCTGGTGGAATGGGAAGGATCATCCAGTTAAGACCTGCTCTCAATTACAGACTTTTCTATATCTGAGAATAAAATTGGTGTCAGAACATAAGATGCTCAAGATGTTTGGAGGCTAAAGGGGAGCACGAGCCACTCCAGTCAAATAGATAAAGGGGCAAAACTTCCCCTAAAACAAAGCATCTCAGACTGAAGCCCAGCTTTTTAACACCCCAATGAAAACTGGACATGTTCTTTGCTCAGATCCAAAAGAATTTACCTCTATGGTAGCTACTCAGGGCAGGCACCCCCACAAGTGGTTTGGAACAAAGGGCAAAGTTGAGTCTCTTAAACACTTAGGCAGAAGTTGAAGTCAATCAAAAACTCCAGGAGTGGGGCAGCTAGGTGGCCACAGTGGATAGAGCACCAGCCCTGGAGTCAGGAGTACCTGAGTTCAAATCCGGCCTCAGACACTTTAACACTTACTAGCTGTGTGACTCTGGGCAAGTCATTTAACCCCAATTGCCTCACTAAAAACAAAAAAAACAAACAAAAAACCTCCAGGAGGCCAATGGGGCAGTTTTAGGAATAGGCTCTCTGCTTCCTCATCAAAAACAAAATCAAGAATATTCAGGGAATTACCATGACAGCCTTTCCTGAAGAAGGGAGGGAGACAAGCAGGCTGTCTGGGATGCTGGCCAGCATCCAGGGAGACTGACTTGTGTAACAATGGCACTTTACACAATCATAAGCAAGAATCATTCATTCCACAGGCTAGAGGCTGCTGGTAGCCCAGTGGATAAAATACCAGGTCTGGAATCAGGAGGATCTGAGTTCAAATCCAGCCTCAGACACTTAATAGCTGTGGGACTCTGGCCTAACCTGTGCCTACCTCAGTCTCCTTATCTGTAAAATGGGGGGAGGGTGTCATAACAGAAACCATTTCACAAGGTTGCTGTGAGGATCAGATGAGATCATCTCTGTAAAGTGTGAAGTGCAGGGTCTGGCGCTGGCACACAGTAGGTGCTTTAATAAGGGCTTGTTCCTCTTCCCCTCCCACCTGTACCTGGGCAGAAAAGCCCCTGCAGCAAAGCAGAGACTAAGGTAGCCCTAAGGACTAAGGGTCAAACATTCTGATGTACACAAGCATCGCCCAGGGGCACTGCCTCCCACCTCAGCCAATTTATTGAAGCCCTGCGTATGGCCCTCCTGGCGTTCCACCTGGCACTTCTGGGCGTAGCGGCGGTTCCCATCCATGATGAATGCAATGTGCTTGGGCATCGGGCCTGCCTATGGGGGCAAGAGAGAGATCATGTGCAGGCCAGTGGCAGGAGAGAAGCTGGCAAGGAGGAAGATCCTCCTCCCTAAGCCAACAAGGTCTGGCCCATCTGAGAGGAAGGCTCTTCTCTTGAGCCTCAGCTCCCTTATCCCACCCCCATGCAGCTGCCAGAGTGAAGGGGCATGGAAAGCTACTCTAGAGGGAGTGGCAGAAGAACTGGGGGCTGAGGGGCTAGCCTTCTCATTCCTTCGTCACAGTAGTCTTCAATCCAGACTTTAGGGACTCCACATATAGCCCACTACGACCAGAACTTTCCATTTTGTCTTTGTATCCCCTAACTGCCTACCTAGCATGGTGCCTTGTTCCACACAGGTACCCCCCCCCCAACATTTATTTATTTAAAGCATTTTTTTTAAACTTGAGTTCCAAATTCCCTCCACCCCAGCCTCTCCCCCCCCCCCACTAAGAAGGCAAGCAATATGATACCCATGATCCATGTGAAGTTACCAGCATAGTACATGTACATTAATAACCTTGACTTCTCCCTTTTACCAGCTTGGTGGGGCCTCCAGTGCTCTTCCAGTTTCTCTGAAAGTCCAGCCTCTCATCACTTCTCAGTATTGCTTCTCAACACTAGCCAAGCCAATCTGTTTGCTGGCACTGACATTCTTACTGGGTCCCCGAACTTTTTACAAAAAGCTGTTGTTGTTTTTCTCTATTTCCTCAAGTGCCAAAGCCTTAAGATAACTACGGGGAAGGCAGGGGAAAGAGAAAGGGTGGTAACAGCGAAGTTTATGAACAACACTAGTCATAGAGTGAGAGTCTGAAGGAACCCCCTCATTTTACAAATAAAGTAACTGAGGTCCAGGCAAGTTATAGCTACTGTGCCCAAAGTCACACAGATACTTATGTGGCAGCACAAGGACTCCAAACACAGCACTCTTTCCACTGTACTATGCTATTCTCCCAACAAGATAACCCAAATCTTAGGGAGACTGGAATGAAAACAGTGACTGGATTAAAGATCTATCAACTGGTTGGAGAACATCACATCCTTGGGGTAGATCTTGCTAATAACAACAACAATAAAAATGTATTACATATTATTTTTCTTATTAGTGATAGATAAGCCAAGGATTAATGAAGTCAATGGCATGGTGGCTCCCCTCAACAAAAACTGCTCTCTCTGTTGGCCTTTAGGGGGCTGATGAATGAGCTGCTGTGGCTAAAAACCATTTATGATCAAGTTGTGAGGAGCCTTTCTGAACTTTGCTAGGCTGGTCCTTTGGCAGACTTTCTTGCCTGGGAGAAGCTGGGCAGAGTTTGTATACTGGTCTAGCTTTGGTAGGTCACAGAAGAGCCTTATTAGAGAAGCAAGAACTAGCATAACCTGGTATGGTGGGTAGTGAAAGTTTCGTTGATTTACTAGAGAACAACCAAGACCCGGAGAAGCACTTTCTCAACTATCCTTTCCCTATCTCACGCATCTGAAATCCTTTCAGACTTATAGCAAACCACATTTCATAATGCGCCAATATCCATTCCTCCGACCTTTCCCCATTTTCATCATCAACAGCTTGCTTAAACATGTCGGGTTAGAGTTGTTTTAGTGGTATCCCATATATTTCTCTCATGTTTACTCTTTAAGACTCAACTCAAAATCTGCCTTCTTTAGGAAGGCTTCCAAGATGGAACTTTCTCCTTACCTTAGCCATTCTTTGGTTACTTCCACAGGAATCGCCATTAGTATTACATTCAAAATGCTCCGCAATTATTTAATTTACACATTAGAATTTTAAAAGCAAACCTATCTTCAAGGAGCAGAATAAGCTATAACTAGTACTTAGCACTAAGCACAAAATAAATACTTATAAGTTAGTTATAAAAACTAACTTATCCTTTCAATTAAGTCCTACTCCTATAACCCTCTTAAAGACATGATGGTGGCTCTAAGGTCTAGTAGGCCCTACACTAAGCTGGAAGAGTTTCAAGTATGGGCATGAGGACACAGTATGTTTCTGTTCTCCAAGTACAAGCCTGGTTAAGTAGACAAGAGACTCATTACCACAGGGCTGGGTAGCAGGTGATAAAAACTTTACACAGAAATTCATGAAGCTCTAAACTAGGTGTGTAAAGGTTATATTCCACCTGGGTGGAAAAAGAACCAACACTAATTCTTCGATATTTCAAAATAATTTATTCATTAACATATATGTAATTCTTCAAGCTGCAAAATGGCAAGAAACAAACTGCCTGAATTTTTGAGTCTTCCTATAGGAACCAATAATAATTGGGGTGCAGTGGGAAAAGTATGGACTTGAGAGCTGGGATCCTGGGCTTCTAATTCTGGTTCTACTCAGACCTGGATGAGTAACCTAGACGCCATCTAATCATCGACACTGTTCAATTCTCTTCATGTTACGGATGTAGAGGTGGAGATCCTGACAAGTCTGGTCACTTACCTAGCTCTGCCTCTGATCACCAGTGAGCCTTAACTCACTTAAAACCCTGTTTGCCTCAGTTTCCTCACCCATAAAACGAGCTGGAGAAATAAATGGCAAACCACTCCAGTATCTTTGCCAAGAAAACTTCAAATGGGGTCAAGAAGAGTCAGACACAACTGAAAGGATGGAACAACAACTTCCTTCTAATACCCTACCCACACCTTTCTAACTTAACTTTTTGCTTCTTTCAAAGAGTTTCCTAACAAGGGGAATCTAAGGTAAATTTTGTAAAGGGACACATGGATAAAAACCTAGCCTCCCAGTCAAAAGGACCTGAGCTCAAGCCCTACCTCTGACCCTTGCTGGGTTCAGAAACCATCTTCAGAATATAATCTGCAAAACAGTTGTCCATCTGCATTGACGGAAGGATTTTCTTCCCTAGGAGTCTCCTACACAAATTAAATCACAGGTCCAGATCAAAAAACAAACAACCAATTACATAGGAGGCTGAGGCTGCTGTAGGATTTTAAGTCGGCTGGTTTTCTCTCCTCATAGTGTGATACATTCCCACCGTGCCATTCTTCACCACACATTCCCCCTCCTCAGAAGGCTGAGATTCGGGAGTCATTGATGAAGGGACTAGCCTTCGGCTAGGACACAGAATCCAAGGAGCTAGCCCACATTCCTTCATCATCTCTCTGCCTCTTAGAAGAACCTTAGTTTACATCAATGGTCATCTCTAGTCTTTCCTGGTAACTCCAGTTGTTAATGCTTTCTCCCTCTTAACAGAGGTTAATGTTAACATGCTCTCTCCTTCTTCTAATTGCCATGCATGTCTAGCTCTCCTGACCTCCAACAGAAGGGAGGTTCCCAGAGAGTGAGGTGTGTTTGCTTTGTGTCATTGTATTCCCACCACTGGGGACAGTGTCTCATCTGTAACAAGCACTTCTGGCATGATGTCAAAAGAATTATGCTTTAAGAAATGAAGGGACAATTTCCAAGAAACTTGGGAAGACTCATATAAAATGATGCAGAGGAAAGTAAGAAGAACCAGGAGAACAACATAGACAAGAATGACGATACTGTAAAAAGGAACAACTTAGAAGGACTTTAGAAATGAAATGACCTGCCACAATCCCAGGGACCAATGCTGAAACACATTGCCCACCTTCTGACAGGGGGAACAGATACTCAAGACACAGAAAGAGACCTGCCCAAAGGGGCATTTATTTCTGCTTGACTATGCACGTTTCTTATAAGAATCTTGCTTTTCTTTTTTAATGGGAGGAGCATACTGGAGGAGAGAGAAAATAGCTGTTGTTAAATTGAAAAATATTTAACTAAAATCAATGTCAGTAAAAATGAATTGGATAAAAAAAAATTAAAAAATAAAAAATAAAATGAATTGGATCCCCTGCTGAAGCTGAGGAGAATAGATGCTGGTTAAGAATCTACTCCCTACATAATATCCCATCTAAACTAGAAAGGACATGTGGCCTGGACTTTTTTTTTTTTACCTTAATGATGTTGGCACAGAACCGCTCTAAGAGTGTAAGCTCTCCTTCCCTTATCCACGACATGGTCTCTGGGTTCCTTCAGGAAACCAGCTGTGGGTCTCCTGACACTAAACAGCACCTGGGAAAAGTCAATGAGAAGTTCCAGGATGTGACTACAACAGGGCCTCTGGGGCCTTTTCTTGTTCCTTGGACACTAGGGAATGGCCAGAAATAAAAACCCAGCTGAAGATGGTTTTATAGGATATAGGCCTTGTACAACCTTCTACCCTAGAGTTATAGAATATGTAAGTATAGGACACTCAAGGAAAAGAGGTCATTATCACTTGGAGGGCGCTAGGTGGCGCAGTGCCTACAAGGCTAGTCTTGAGCTCAAGCCGACTCATCTGGTTCAAATCTGGTGTCAGACACTAGCTGTGTGACCCTGGGCAAGTCACTTGGCCCTGGTTGCCTCAGTTTCCTCATTTATAAAATGAGCTGGAGGAAATGGCAAACCACTGCAGGATCTTTGCCATGACTCAAAAGGGGTCATGAAGAGTCAGACAGGATTGAAACAACCATGAACAACAGCTCTGATACTCCTCTCACCGCCCTCAAAACAAGCTCACTAAGGGGTCTCTGCTTCTCCCCCTCCCACACCCAAAGGAGCCCCCTCTCTCTCTCTTCTCCTTTCCCCACACTCACTGAGAGCTTTTCTCTCTTTTCTCTTCTTTCTCCCACTCAACACCTACCCCCTGGCCAGGGGTCTCTCCTCTCTCCTCCCCCTCCCTCAGAGAACACCCTACTCTTCTTCCCCTCTATCCCTTTCAGGTACCCCTCCTTACTCTTCCCCTGCTTTTGGGACCCCCCAAAGTAGCCCCCTTCTCTTCCCCCATTCGGGCAGCTTCCTCTCTCTTGTTCCGTCCTCCCCTTTCTCTCTGCACCCCATTCAGACGACCTCCCCCTTCGTTTCCTCCTCTTTTCCTTTCCTCCTCAGGTAGCCCCCTTCCTCTTCCTTTCCCCTCCTCCAGGCAGTCCCCCCTTTTCCTCTCTCCTTTACTAGGCAGCCCCCCCTTTTCCTCTCTCCTTTACTAGGCAGCCCCCTTCTTTTCCTTCCCCCTCCTCCAGACAGCACCCTCATCTCTTCTCCTTTTCCAGGCAGCCCCCCCCCCTCTTCCCCCTCCTCCTCCAGGCAGTCCCCCACTCAATTGCATCTCTGCCCCTCCGCTTCCTGTCCCCCTCCCCTTAGAGACCCTCCCGCCTTCCTGGCTCGGTCTTCCCGTCTCCCTAGGGCGACCCTCCTTTCCCTAACCTCGAGTCTTCCTTCGGCCCAACACTTCACCAGCCTGGGGGGGTCCCTGGCCTCCTCACCGCTGGCCGTTGGCCGGGCTCTGTTCCGGTAAGGACCTTCAGGGATCTCAGAGGGAGGCCGGTACTTCCTCAGTGCTCGTCGCCTTAAGAATACGTCATCTCCAGCAGCCGGGACGCTACCCCTCCTCCCCGACACGCCTCCGTGTCGCAATCTCTTAGCCTCCAGGGGCGGCCTTGGAGCCACACATGCGCACAGTAAGCAGGCCGCGCGTCTTGGTGATTGCCGGGCACTTGGCGCGTACTATTGGGGATTGAACGGCAGGGGTGGGGTGGGGGTGGTGACGTCCCCTTGGTCCGAGGGAGAGACCAAGGAGAGGAGGGGAGAGAGTGTGAGGTGGACTAGTTCTGATTCCCAGGGCGGGAACCGAGAGGGTAAAATTAGGGTTCTTTGGGGCTACAGGAGCTGCTAGGGAGCGGGGGTAAGGCAAGGGGAGTTAGAAGAGACAGAGCACAGAGAACTGTGATGGTAGCGCCTTGGGGAAGGCGGGTGGGGTGGAAGCGGACAAAGGAGGAGCTGGTGGACGTTGGAGGGAGTCTAGAACAGGGAATGGCAGAGTTACGGGGTTCTTGGGGTAAGAATTAGAAAAGAGAAGGTAACATCTGGAAAGTAGGAGGCTATAGAAAGTCAGAGCTGGAAAGACCCTTAGGCCGCGACGTCAGAGGCTGGGGGGTCCTTAGAACATGGAGGGAGAGAACTGGAAAGATGCTTAGAAACACCAGGAAGGAAACAAGCATTTATTAAGTGCCTACTATGTACTGGAGCTTCCTGACTCCTGAGCTAGAAGGGACCTTCCATAGCGGGAAGTAGGTGGCGTGGTGGTTACAGCGATATTCCTCAAGACACATACTACCTGTGTGATCCTAGGCAACTCACTTAACAGCTGCTTGCCTCAGTTTCCTCATCTGTAAAAGGGGGATAATAATAGCACCTGCCTTCCAGGGTAGTTGTGAGAATCCAATTGAGATAAAGTGCTTAACAGTGTCTGTGGCATATAATGGGTTCTTAATAAATGCTTGCTCCCTCCCCTTTCTCCTCTTAGACCATAGAATGTCAGTCTCCTCCCATGCTAGGTTGGGGCCAGAAGTGGTTTTTGAATTTCAGTGAGATGACCAAAAAAATTACTCAAAAGGAACAGCAGGTCATTAGGTTTGTTTTTTTGGTGGGGCAATGAGGGTTAAGTAACTTGCCCAGGGTCACACAGCTAGTAAGCCTCAAGTGTCTGAGGCCAGATTTGAACTCAGGTCCTCCTGAATTCAAGGTCAGTGCTTTATTCACTGTGCCACCTAGCAGCTCACCATTAGGTTTGTTTTTATTTTTAAATTTTTTTTGATGAGGCAATTGAGGTTAAGTGACTTGCCCAGGGTCACACAGCTAGTAAGTGTCAAGGGTCTGAGGCCAGATTTGAACTCAGGTCCTCCTGACTCCAGGGCCAGTGCATTATCCACTGTGCCACCTGGCTGCCCCCTCATTAGGTTTGTTTTTAATCAGAAGGCTGGAGACCACAGAATTATACAAGAAAGGTCCTTAGGCATCTTCTTGCTGCTTTTACAGAACCAGGGCTACAGAGGGTAAGTGACTTATTCAAAATCACCCAGTAAGTTGATGACCAGTCTGAGGCTAGAACCCCAAAGTCCTGCTGGCAAGACTCATCATCTTTCTAATAGGCAGGCTACCCTAATATTCCAAGAACTATGACTTCAAGCTTTGTAATTTCGTCAGAATTCAGGAGAAAAGGGAAAAGTTGACCCAGATAAAAAATATCCAGGGGCAGCTAGGTGGCGCAGTGGATGGAGCACCGGCCTGGAGTCAGGGAGTACCTGAGTTCAGGTCCAGCCTCAGACACATAACAACTTAACTAGCTGTGTGACCCTGGGCAAGTCACTTGACCCCAATTGCCTCACTAAAAAAAAAAAAAAAAAAATCCATGACATTTATGTGCTTTTCAAGCAACCAAAGATTAACAGTTTTCCTGAAAGTTTGCAGAATGACTTTATTTTAAAAATTACTTCGTATGATCCGCCTTGTAACTAGTTATATAGAAAGGGAAGCTGTTTGAGCAGGGGATCTGTGAATCTGTTTCAACATTCTGATAACTGTATTTCTATTGAAATGGAATCTGTTTCCTTTATAATTCTATGTATTTTATGCATCTAAAAACATTATTCCAGGGGGGGCAGCTAGGTGGTGCAGTGGTTAGAGCACCGGCCCTGGAGTCAGGAGTACCTGAGTTCAAATCCGGCCTCAGACACTTAACACACACTTACTAGCTGTGTGATCCTGGGCAAGTCACTTAACCCCAATTGCCTCACTAAAAAAGACAAAAAAACCCAAAACATTATTCCAAAAAGCAGGCTCTGGCCTTCACCATTCCAGGGTTCTGAGGGAAAGGGGGGGAAGTAGGTGGTGGGGGTCCTTACATATTCCTCTTTAAAGAATTACACAATCTAATTAGAATAAAAGTCTTTTATTTAGGTCTTAGAGAAAGTGACCAAGAGGAAAGTCAGACTTGCCTCAAGGGGTGAAATGGCTCAGAGACAGGATTCTAAGACATTTCTCCTGATGATGGAGTGATCACCTGACTATGGAAAGTTCCTTTTGGGGATGGGGAAATCTTGAATGGGGTGTTGGTCCTGACTTCCGGAGTTATCTCTTTCCCTTGCCTAATGGGCTTATCTCCCCCTTCAAGGTGTGTGCCCTTTAGCTAGTTGGCCAGTTTAAACTTTAATAGTCCCAACCAACATGTCAGTTTCATGATGCCTTTGAATAAAATCTTAGGCCAGTGGTTAATGCAAGCATTGGAATGAGGAAGATCTGGTCAAACCTTGCCAAGGATACCCACTGGTTATGACCCATGGCAAGTCATTTAACCTCAGTTTCCTCATCCATAAAGTGAGGTCAATAAGAACATCTAAATTTTAGAGCTGTTGTAAAATAAATTTAAACTCCTAGAAATACGAGCCATTATTAAGCCCTCTCCACCCTGTGTTTGCATTAAGAAAATCTCCCTTTAGTCATATAGATTGACATCGGAACCAAAGCAGATTGGAAATGAGTTCTACCATGTATTCTTCTAATTCGGGACTGATGTGTCAGGACAAAACAGGCATTTCTAAGGCTGTCTTGTTTCTTGTCCCATTTTCGACATCCTGACTCTTACAGGTCAGTTTTGATGTTTGCCTCAATTCAGCTCCTAAAGGGGCCCGGAGTAGAAATGGGGAAATGGCTCTTATGAACCCCTGTCCTGATGAGGACTCTTAAGTGTGAGGATTTGATACTATTCGGCACATAGGCCATTCTACAGGATACTTAGAAACACACTCCTCCTCACTCCCCACCCCATTATTGATAAAAATGTTTTTAGGTTAAACACAAAAAGCATTAGCTAGTCAGTCAGGTCTGCCCACCTTCTGATCCCAAGACCCATAGGAACAAAGATTTCTGACTTGGGCCCGGTGATGGGGAAAAAGCAGACTCATCTATCTCATTGATTCTAGCTTGTCCCCTTCACCTTCTTATACCTTCACTTTACTCATATGGTGGCCAATTCACGTTGCCTCAGTTTCCCCAGCTTCAAGATTTCAAACCTCCCTCCCCGGGAGTTCAGTTAATTAATGACGGTTTGTAAAGGTCTTTGAGGGAGAAGGCGCCAGGAGCTGGACAAAGTGTTATTAGGGTCTCATGCCCCGAGCTGTGGCCCCAGCCTTTCATCCCAGCCAGGGGCACAGGCGACCCCATTCTCATGCATGCCAAATCCTTAATCCCCTCCTGAATGTGGCAGCTTCCAAGAGGCCTGAACCAGAAACAAAAATCTGCTGTAATTAGGTGCTAAGAGGACAGGACTTTAAAGATTCAGTCCTAATAAGCTAAGACTAGTCAGTAACTTAACTGCTCCTCTCCTAGGGCCCCAGCTTCCCCATCTTAGAGGAAGGAGCAAAGGGGTGGGGGATGGCGAAATTTCCCTGGGGGAAAGGAGAAAAACTAACTGGCCAGAAGTCTGATAAGAAAGAGACAGCAGAGGCTCTCTGTATCAATAAGTCTTTATTCATTCATTGTATTTTCCCAGGGGAGAGGGAGAAGGGGGAGGGGGTTAGCATGTGACACAAAACAAGATGGGGGAAGGAGGGGAAAGGAAAGGAAGAAGCCCCTAACTGCAAAGCATCAAAACACAACTGCCCCAAGATCAGGGCACTGCCAAGGCGGGGCTCAATCTCAGCAGCTCAGGAATGGGGGCAAAGGAGGGGAAAGAGACACAGATTAATCCAGTCATCCTCTTTCCCTTCCTCCTTCCCTTCCTCCCTTCATATAAATTCAAGAATTTCACAAAAAGCTTTGGTTTCTAGCAGTAAACATGGAGTTACATTCGTCCGTCTCCTATAAGACAATCTTGTGGCCACTTTGAAAAGAATTGCTTGCACCAACAGAAAAGAGATCCTTTGTGAGAACTTGGGCATACATTCATTTCCCTTCTCCAGGTCTCCCTCCACTACTGCCCTTCTTAGTCCTTTCCCCAGAGGCCCTCCAAAGGCCACCAACGCTCCCATGAACTGGGCTAAGACCCGAAATAACCAAGTAAACATTTGGCAACTCTCCTATACCAAGGAAGAGACTCACCCACAAGAGGGTTTGGCATTTTTTTTCCCAGAAATTTGTGAAGGCATCTGGGAAAACAGATACAATTTTGGGTGTATTGAGTGATGGGCAAGATTTGAAAGTCTGGGCTTTTGGGGGCCTACTTAATGGCAGAGGAGAAAACAGAAACAAGGAGGGCTAAAGTCATCCTGAACCTTGGAGAGGAGGAACCAACCAAGTTCTCGTTTCAAGAGATGTCCTTTGCCTGGTGCCGAATCCCTTTGTCAGATGTTTTGGCTATTTTCAATAAAAAAAACAACACAGTTTGTAAACAATAAAAACCCCAAGGAAATGTGGAGAAAGACTGACAGCATATTTACACAGACTAGTCCACCTAAGCAACCACCAAACCAGCAACTTGTGAAGCCCTATACAGCTCAGACACAAAAACTAGAGGGGGAAGTTGGGGAGAGGGGGCCACGCACCGGAGAAACCCAGATCAGTCTCAATTATCACCCAATGCCTTCTATTGCATTTGCCCTGTTTCGGCACCTAGTCATTGAGGTAGGTTTGGACAGATCTCGGCACTCCACCAGATCCCTTTTCTCCATAGGCTGCTACCTTATGTTTATGGTACTGATAGCAGGGCAGGAAACCATGCTGCTTTTTAGGTCCCTGAAATGTGGGGCATACAGACCTCCGAGCGACAAGGTCTTGTGCTTGACCCCCAGCAGGGGAGAAAATAAAGACCAGCATTTTAAGGGTTAAGAACCTGAGGCATTCATGATCTCCTGCCAAACCTTCTTCCAGGGAGTAGGATGGGAAGAGTAAAGAGAGAGACCGGGTGACTTCAAACCCAAACTTTCCCAGATCTAAGATAGATCCCCATCTCCCTTTCCTGCCTGGCCTTGCTTCACACTCCCACCCACCTTTGTGCAGAGCAGAGATGGCCCAACAGTTTGGAAGACAAGTCTGGGGTGGAGTGGGACAAAAGTTCCAAGCCCCGTGCCAAGATGTTTGGCCGTACTTCAAAGGGGTGACAGGGCAGGACAAGAACCTTTCCCATCAATACCTCAAGCCTGCCAGCTGGCTCAGCTCCCACCAAGTCAGTCTCTCTCTTCCCTGTACTCACTGGGGTAAAACCTCTTCTCCACAAGTAGACATGCCCTGTTTAAAGCCAACCCTCTCCACCCCATCTAAGCTTTCAAGGAGAGAGAGCTGGAGTGAAAGAGAAAGTGTATGTGTGTGTTGAAGGAAAAGAGTGAGCGAGTTGGGAAGGGCACGGGAGGAAAACTCCCACAAGAACCCGTAAACTTGAGGTAGATGAGCAGAACCGGGTTTATATAATGCAATCAGCTGCTTAGTCTTTGTGTTGTTAAGAATAGGTTAATACTTATTCCCATTGGGTAGTCCTAGAGCTGCCACTGAATTATCCCTGAGATTGCTCACATACCTGAGAACACAGTGCAGGAATGAGGGCCTCTTAGATTAAAATATACAAAAATACAAAACCAGAATATTTATATTAAAAACAAAAAAAAGAAAAACCGCAGACATAATTCATCACAGCCAGAGCCAGTTGATGTCCTGCCTGCGAAATGGGGTCCCCCTCCAAAGGGTGCAGAGGGGGGAGATGTAGGGCCCAAGGTGCAGACGTCCAAGTGAGCAAAATAAATAAAATCAACATGGAGAGGGGGGTGCCCTGGGCAAGAAGAGGACCCGGGGGCTGTAACAGTCTCGCCCTCAATCCCATTGTTAATGGGAGGGAGGTGAGGCTGGGCAGAACCCTGAACCTGGAGAATACCCAAGACAAAGAGGACCCTTACCCATCCTCCACCATCCTCCTGTCCCCACCCCCACACAGGGACTCTCATCCCCAGGCAGAGAAAAAGTGGGGGTGGGAGCCCCTGGGCTTTGGTCCATCCATCCAAGGCTATGCCTCCTGCCACTTTGGCTTAAGGAATCCTCCTCTTCTGCCCTTCTCCCCCTGAGGTCTCCCTCAGGGGAAGCCTTAGCTTATGTAGCTGGTGGTTCTGGGATGGAGGCAGGCTATGGATGGAGAGGCCTATGGATATCCCCCTCTGCCCCCTTCTCAAGGGAAAGGGGACAGTGCTGAGGATTCTGGACCCAAGACACTCAGTAGTGCCAGCTAGCTCCCCCTCCCACCCCACCCATCCTATCCCCACCCTGACATCCCCCATTCCCTGTTGACTGACGCCTGATCTTTAAAGCTTTCCCATCCCAGTAGGATGGCCCCAGACCCCACTTCAATCTTGGGCCTCTGGAAGTAGGGCTGGGCTGTGGATCTCCTCCTCCTCCCGGAAGTAAGCTGGTTTCCCCTGTGAACTGGGAGACTGTTGAGCCTTCAGGGGGCATGAGGCCACCATGTGACTGATGCTCTGGCAGAAATGGCATTTCTTGGGCTGGGGTGGCAGCTTGCACTCCTTGGCATGATGATCCAGCCCTCCACAGTTGTAGCACCTGTGGGATGGGAAGGGGGAGGTCATACACCTGGACAGCCAGAGATTTGCATACTCTAGCATAGCATGGGCCTCACAGCAAAAGGACCCCACAGAGCAACTTGCCCCAGGATACACAAAAGACACTAGTTTTCTGGAGCTATCAGGCATTTGGGCATTTTTTTCTCCAATAAATCATTTTCTTTCTTTTTAACATTGAATAAAATCTGCTGAAGAAGTAGAACCTCCAATAAATCTAGTACATGCTGCCAGATCTACTTTTGTTTAACCTCTTAGCCTGTTTCCTCATTTGTAATACTGAGCTCCCAGAATTGTGGTGAGATCAGAGGGATAACATGTAAAACCCTAGGCAAATGCCAGTCATCATCATAGCTAGCATTTATATAATGCTTTATGGTTCACAAAGCACTTTACAAATATGATCTCATTTGATCCTCACAATAACTCTGGAAGGGAGGTGCTGTTATCATTTCCGTGTTATGGATGAGGAAATTGAGGCAAGCAGAGGTTAAGTGACTTGCCCATGGTCACACAGCTAGTAAGTGCCTAAGGCAGGATTTGAACTTAGGTCTTGACCCAACTCCAGGCCCAGCTATGCCATCTAGTTGCTGTACCATTAAGGTACATTTAAGGGTTGATCAACATTCTTCCTTCAAAAATCCTCAGCACCTTTCTATTACCTACCTGATCATACCTGGCATTCAAGACCTTTTATACAATCTGTCCCCAACTGTTGTCTCCAACTGTATTTTCCTCTTCCATACCCAATGCTTCAGTCCAACAGGACTTTTTCATCCTGGGCTTTATCATTTTCCACCCACCCCCAGGGTTACTGCTACATGGAATCCTGTCTATACCCATCACCACCTGCTGAAATTGTCCCCATCCTTTAAAAGCCTCCCTCCCTCCCTCCAATGCTATTTTCTTTTCTTTTTCCTGGCAGGGCAATAAGGGTTAAGTGACTTGCCCAGGGTCACACAGCTTGTAAGTGTCAAGTGTCTGAGACCAAATTTGAACGCAGGTCCTCCTGAATCCAGGGCCAGTGCTTTATCCACTGCAGTGCCACCTAGCTGCCCCTCCAATGCTATTTTCATGAAGCTTTCCCTACCTAATCCTCAGTTGTAGGTGATCTTAGCAAGAGGTGATAGAAAGAATATCATATTTGGAGTGAGAAGACTCCCCCCCCCCTTAAGAAGCCCTGTGCATAGATAATCTGTAAATGATTCATCAACAGCTAACTGGCTGACTATGGTCTTGAGCAAACTACTTTTGACTCTGATTACCCAAATCAAAGAAGTGGGCTCATTTACTATATTGGGTTATTATGATCAGTTCCAGTTTGGGAGAAGAGAGTTCCCCAAATAATTCTTAGGGGTCCCCCTCGTTAAGCTAGAAGAGACCATAGCACTACTTAGCATCTCCAAACCTTAAGAGATCATCTCTTCCAATACCATCTCTTGGCAGATGAAGACACTGAGGTCCAAAGTAGGGAAATCACTTGCCTAGAGTTATCAACCTAGATCTTCTAAACCTAAACTCAATTCTCTTGACTGCCATCCCTAGGGCAAGTGGCTGCACTCGTACCTGAGCCCTCCCCCATTTATTTCCACCCAAATCCCATCACCAGTCCCTCTTTTCCCTCCCTCCCCCATAATATCCTCCTTCCTTTTTTTCTACCTCTCCTTAATAGGAATGTGGACACCCTAAGTCACAAGATGTTGAGGCTGATGACCTTAGTGAGGGAGATATTTCCCCATTCTGGAGAAAGCTTTTCTGTAAGCATCCTGAGTTCTGAATGCACCATAGCAAAAGAGCTACCCATCACAGCTTATGATGGGATCAGGGCAGTGAATCCAAAGGTTCCTTCAGCCACTCAGCTCCCATGGGAGGAGGTGATGGGATAGGTGTCGAATCTCTAGCTCAGGATTCAGAGAAAGAGGGCCCCTCCAGACCCTTAAAAAAAAAAGTGAGAAACAACCACCAGGAGGAGCTGGGGAGGTAGAACCAATAGGGACCAAAAGGACCTTTGGCATCCTCCAGTACCAGATGCGAATATGGCCCCCAGAGTCTCAGCCAGTTCTCCCCAGTGTCATATCATACCTGTCTCCTTTGGATCTGCGTTTCTGGAGTGTTTTCCCCTTGGGCCGTCTCTCACTCCCAAGGCAGAAGACTCCTCCAGGCCCTGTCACCCGGATCGATTCCAGGCCCTTTGCAGACTTCTTAAAGGTGAACTCCACAGCCTCTCCTTCTTTCAAGCTTCGGAAACCTTCCATATGTAGCTTACTCTGAGGGGCAGGAAGACATTGAAGGCTTTAGATTATTTATATTGTGACCTTTGTATCTCTAACACCTAGGGCAGTGCCTTGCATAGCAGAGACAGATTTTTAAATGTTTGTTAAAGGAAGGAATTTATCCAGGCAGAAAGATAAGAGAGAGACTGGGACTGTAGGAATTCAGCCCTGTTCCCAGTAGGACTGGTGGGTAGGGGGAGGAGGCAGGGTTGTGGAAGCTTCTGGATGCACCTGGGGAATAGGTCAGCTCCTTTGGGACAGAGTACATTGCAAAGATCATCGCCGTTATGGGTAGATGCATATGTATGAATTACATTTGAGAAATAACACTTTCCCACTCCTTGACATGATACTGGTCTTTTTTGGCATCAGAACTCTCCTGGAGATGCTATTACATATAGTTCTGAACCACAGAAGACCACGGTAGCCAAAGAATCACAATTATAGGTGATCCAAAGGCCAATGGTGCTGGGATGGGAGAGAGAGGGGAGAGAGAGAGAGAGGAGAGAGGAGAGAGAGAGAGTGTGTGTGTGTGTGTGTTGTGTGTGTGTGTGTGTGAAGGAGGTAGGCCAGTCATGCCCATATCACTTATCAAAGGCAGGAATTGAACCCAGGTCTTCCTGACTCACAGCTTGGGACTCCCAGTGAGAGATGACCAGTCAAGAATTTGGGTGCTTCCCTAGAAACCCAACATATTGAAATACCTAGAGGAAGGTCTCCAGAAAGGATGACCTCTGCACCAGGGGTCAGAGGAGACCCCCACAATCCCACAGATTACAGGTGTGAAAACAAGGTGATCAAAGTTGTTCAGCAGATAGAGTTCTGGGACTGTAGTCAGGAAAGACCAAATCCAACCTCACATACTCACTAGTGGTGAGCACCTGAGCAAAACATTTAACCTCTGCCTGCCTTGGTTTCCTTATCTTTATTGTTTGTTTGTTTGTTTGTTTGGCTTGGTTTATGGGAGGGGCAATGAGGGTTAAGTGACATGCCCAGTGTCACACAGGAGTGTCAAGTGTCTGAGGCCGGATTTGAACTCAGGTCCACCTGAATCCAGGGCCTGTGCTTTATCCACTGCGCCACCTAGCTGCCCTCCTTATCTTTATAAGGGAGATAATAATAGCACCTAGCAGGCAGGGTTATAGGGAGGATCAAATGATCTAATAATGGTGGGCAGCTAGATGGCACAGTGGTTTAAAGCATCGGCACTGGATTCAGGAGTACCTGAGTTCAAATCAGACCTCAGACACTTGACGTGTGACACTGGGCAAGTCACTTAACCCTCATTGCCCCACAAAAAAAAAACCAAAACCCAAACAAATGATCTAATAATGGTAAAGCACTTATCACAGTGCCTGGCACATAGTAAGCACCATAAAAGTAAATATTGGGAGGGGTTGAGTATGTTTAGCCAGACTTCTGCAATGGGGTTGGTCTCAGTCCCAAAGAGTTCATTGTTCTAAGGAAGTCCAGATGAGTTAAGTTTCTTTTACGGATACAGATGAGTAGCCTCTCTGCAACTACAAGACTGGCTGGGGACCCTGAGAAGTTAAGAAACATGTCCAGGGTCAAAGTAGGGAAATCATAGGAAATCTTATGTCTAACATAAAAGAAAAAGTGCTAAAGCTGCAATCAGGAAACATTGAGTTCAAATGCCATCTCTGATACTTATTGGTCTTGTGACCTCTCAGCCTCTGTTTCTTCATCTATAAAATGGGCATAACTACCTATGTCACAGGGTTGCTTGTGAGCCTCTAATATGACATAATACAAGTAAAATGACTTTCAAACTTTAAAAAAAAAAAAAACAACCTTTAAAACTTATAAATCTCAGGTTATCTTGGAAGGCCCGGAAGAACAGCCCGTGAAAAATAAAACCAATCCCTCTGGTGTGGAGCTGGGTTTAGAACTGTGAATGTTCTCTCCTTTCCTCCAGAGAATCTGGAGTTTGAATCCCACCTAGGCCACTTATTACCTATGTGACTGTAACTTACATATAATATAGACTGCTTAAAAGTCTATATTATAAGCTAAAGCTTATAATTTATTGGCGACCACTCATTAGATATTTTAGACAGTTTAGCTAGAATTTTAGCCCTTAACATGACCTTGGCAAGTCATTTCTTCTCCCTAGGGCAGAGTTTCCTCATTTATAAAATGAGAGCTTTAGGAGATGACCTCCCAGGAACCTTCTCTCTCAAAATCTATCTTCCTATCAGCTACCAGCCCCAGGCCAATTGAGATATTCTTTCTGCAGATATGGAATTGGGGGCAGACAACACAGCCTTCTCTCATTGCTGACGCCCCATCCCATTCTCCCAAAGTGGTAGGACTCTTGGAGGCAGTCTGTCCCAATAGAAAGACATTGGCCTTAGTCTAAGTCAATCATCTTCTGCAGATCCTGATTGACTATAGAATAAAGTTCTCCATAATCTGGCTTGGATCTGCCTCTTCAGCATCACTGGACAGGACCCAGAATTCACCTTCTCCCAGCTGCAGGCATTCAGACCATCTTTGGCCTTCCCCTGCTCCCTCCTCACCCCCTCTTTGATCTGGCCAGTTGAAATCCTCTTCTGGGTGCAGCTAGGTGGCGCAATGGATAAAGCCCTGGCCCTGGATTCAGGAGGACCTGAATTCAAATCCGGCCTCAGACACTTGACTCTAGCTGTGTGACCGTGGGCAAGTCACTTAACCCTCATTGAACCGGAAGGAAGGAAAGAAGGAAGGAAAAAAGAGAAATCCTCTTCCTTGGAGGCCCAGCTGAGGTGCCTACCTCTTCCAAGAAGCCTTTTCTAACTTTTCTCTGTGATCATTCTCTCCTTTTTCAGAGGTCATAAGGATGACCCAGGTTTATCATGGGTTGTATTGGGCTGGATTTTAGGCCAAGCTCTGTTGACCAGCTAGCTGGTCCTTCCTCTCAGCATCTCAGCCTTAGCTTTCTCTGTAAAATAGGCCTGGCTCCTTGGTCTTAGAAGACTGATGAGAAAAGTACTGCATATGCATTGTAAACTGCTAAACTCCTTACTTTCTCTCCTCTCCGCCCCCCCCCCTTTCTTTCCTCCCTTGACTGAAGAGTCAGGCCTGAGGGGAACATTGTTGAGGGAGTGAAGGAGGACTCCTCACTTAGCCCTGACTCTGGAGAAGTGGATCAGGGGTTAGGAGATTGGAGAAGTCTCTGAATTCACTGTGGTATGTACACACACACATACACACACACACATTAATACATATATACGGGGTCATGAAGAGCCAGACATTACTGGAATGACTGAACAAAATATATATGCATATATACATACATAGCCATGTCTGTATGTATTGTCTAGGCTAGGGAAGCCCAGAGTCCTCATTGTAATTCCCCTGCAGTTCCCCCCAACCCCCCACTACCCATTTGGACACCCAGGAATTAACCTGCTCTTCGAGTCCCTTCCCTGTTGACATTCTGCTCTATCCCACTGATCAGTGTGTTAATTGAAGTTTTTCCTCTGAGCCCCTTCCCTAGAGACTGGGCTCAAGTTGCCTGGGGATGGGAAAAAGCCCCATTATCCTCAGACCTTGTTCTCTTCTGGTCCCTCCCCAACCCCCACTCCCAGAGCCTTTTGTCTCTTCCAGGTGCCCAGGTTCCTTCCGCCAGGCCTGGGCCCCTGTTCAGTAATTCACATGTACCTTTGGCCTCACGTCAGAAGACGGTAGCAGGACAAAACAGAATAGATATGAAGATGGCCACCGCAGAGCCCTAAGTCAATAGGAAGGGAGAATCTTGACTCTTCAGATCGCCCCCCTTGGCTGCCTCTACCCTCTCAGCCCCTCTTCTTTGGACTTTGCTCCTGAATCTGCCTTTTAGCTAAAGTTTACCTCCTCTCCCAGAGAATAGCCTAGCTGCAGGTCTCTCTAGTCCTGCCAGCTCCAAGGGAAGACTCATTGTACACTTCTGCTTTGTCAATCAATCAGTTAATAGGCATTTATTAGCACTGGACTACATACTTGTGGCCCCATACAGTGCCTTGCACATAGTAGGTACTCAATACACTTATGGTCGATCTTATGATTTCCTCCTGCTACACCTCAGTTTATTCCCCTGCAAACAGAGGTCGGATTATATGGTTCCTAAGGTCCCTTCCAGACCTAACATTCCAGGATTCTTCCCACTCCGCATCTTTTCCTCCTGTCCCTTTTACCCTCAGAATGCCCTTTCTCAACCACAAGAGTACAGATGATGAAAAACCCCTGGTCTGGATAAGGGATTTCTCCGTTTAGGGGAGCCATCAACTCTCACAACAAAAGGTCTTTCAGAAGCAATGAGATGGCAAGTTGGATAGAGCGAACTGGGCCTGGAGTCAGAATGACCCGAGTTCAAATCTGACCTCAGAGGCTACCTAGGTGACCCTAGGTAAGTCAATTACCCTCTGTCTGCTTCCTGTTACCTCATCTGTAAAGTGGGCATAATAGTATCACTCAACCCCCAGGGTTGTTGTGAGGATCAAATAAGATAATATATGTAAAGCACTTTTGCAGATATTAAAGTTTTATATAAATGCCAGATATTATTCTAGCCCTAACATCCTACATTCTCAGGGCCTTTCTATGATCTCACCAGCATTTTTGTCTGGACTTATACTCCTATTGGGCATTGGGGTTATCTGGATATTTGTCTTTTTTCCATTTCCCCATTAAACTTGACCCTGGGCAAGTCACTTAACCCCTTCCTGCCTCAGTTTCCTCATCTGTAAAATGGGGATAATAATAGCACCTCCCTCCCAGGGTTGTGAGGATCAAATGAGGTCATGATTGTAAAGCGCTTCACAGCAGAAGTTAGTCATCATCGTTATTTTAGAAATGGAATTATGGACTCCTTATTGAAAGTCAGAACTTATTGAAAGTCAGAAGTCCAGAGGTAAAAGGATTGACTCAAGGTAACCCAAGGGCAAATGAAAAGCCAAATGGTGTTGGGGACATTTCCAGCCAGCCTGGAAGCCAGGAAAACTTGGGTTCAAGTACACCCTCTGAACTCGGGAAGGGGAAAGGGAGTGAGCATTCATAAAGCACCTACTATGCACCAGGCCTGTGCTAAGCACTTGGGCAAGCACTCTCAGTGGTCTAGACAACTCTTGAACCTAAGACTCTTAAGTTGCAGAGAAGGGCACAGCCCTTCATAATTCCAGTTCCTTCCTTCTGCTAATTTTTTCTTATTTATCCTGTATGTAGCTTGTTTGTAGGGACTCAGGTGGTACAATGGATAGAGCCCCAGGCTTAGAGTCAGGAAGACTCATATTCCCAAGTTCAAATCTGGCCTCACACACTGATTTGCTATGTGGCCCTGGACAAGTCACTTACCCCTGTTTGCCTCAGTTTCCTCACCTGTAAAATGAGCTGATGGAGAAGGAAATAGTAAAACCACACCGGTATCTTTGCCAAGAAAACCCCAAATGGAGTCACAGGGAGTTGGACACAGCTGAACGAATAGCTTGTTTGCATATATTTGTTTGCATGTTGTCTCCCCATTAGGTTGTAAGCTCCTTGAGGCCAGGGGCTTGTCTTTTGCCTCTTTTTGTACCCAATGCTTGGCACATAGTAGGTGCTTATTAAATGCTTACCGACTTGACTGCGGTGCCAACCTGAATGATCTTTGTTCCAATGAAATCACAGGCCCAGTTCCTTTCCCCTACCTCTCCAATCCCAGAAGCAGGTGGTGACAACATTGATACCCCCTAGGCACCATTCCAATAATAGTGACTCTCATTTTTATAGAACTTCAAGGTTTACAAAGCACTTTCCTCACAACTACCAGGTAAAGTCCATTTTACAAAAGACCTCTGTGGCCTAGGGAGTTAAAGTGACTTGATCCAAGCCACATAACTATTAAGTGTAAGTTTTATGAGGGCAGAGACCATATCTTATTTTTCTTTTACAACATACACCCATCCTAGAACCCGGTAAAGAAGCACATGGTCTTTGAACACTTCAAAAAACCTCAATTCCTTCTGCCTTTTAAACTTCCTCTTAACCCATTCCTGCTCTCACTGGGGCCTGGCCACAGGGTTCCTAATCATTTTGGGGAGCTTTGTAACCCTTAGTCTTCAGTAACTTCTAATACCTCCTATTCACCATGAAATGAAATAAAATGTAGAATTTGTCATGTGTAGGCAGCACAAAAGAAATAAAACTGAATATATTCACTATTTCAGTTGGCTAATATAGGTATTTACCTACTAGTTCCTGTGCCCCTTTGACAAACTTCTTATACCGCCCCCCCCCACCTTAGGGCATGCATACACCAGTTTGGGAACCCCTTGTATAAATCTAGACCCCCATTTTTTCCATTTTGCAAGGCTCTGTAAGCAGACCCTATCTACCTGTGTGGGTTGGAACTGGTCCCATCTATCCCTTTTCTGTCTCTAATCACCTTTCCCAGACTGGGCCAATGCATCCTAAATCTCCCAACTCTAACAGAAGCAATTAAGTATTTATGGGGGACCTAGGACATTGTGGAGACACCATAAATGTGGCCCTTGCTCCGAAGTAGATTACTCCCCAATTAAAAAGACAAATGAAAGGTCTGGGGTTTGTTTGCATGTCTGCCTTGGTCAGTGAACCTCTCTGGACCCTCAGTTTCCTCAGCTGCAAAATGAGGTAATCAGATTAAATGACCTCAAAAGGCACCTAATTACCAGCTCAAGTAGTTGGTGTTCTAAGGTTCTTGTTCTTGCCATTAACATTCTGGGCTCAAGTCCCTTCTCCTTTGACATTCTCTTCACACATTCTAGATTTGAGGAACCCTTTCTTTCTTTCTCTAACAGTATAAAATCCCTTCCAGCTCTGACAACTCACCTTGACATGATTAAAAACAAATTTTTAAAACCATGGGCTGGATGAAAATTCAGAAACTAGAAACTCTTGTTAATCAGTAGTTATTATCCACCATCACGGCCCTAGGCTTTGAGCTGAATGGGGAAAGAATGGTGGTCCCCAAGGTTTCCTCCTCCACCAACCCCCCCCTTCCCAAAACACACATATTTTGAATTCCTCCGTTATCAGATAGGTAATCAGCACATCCCCAAAGCCTGCCTCCAAACTCCTGCATTTGAAAGGAAGGGGCCCAGAATTCCTCCCCAACCCCTCCTCCCAACCACACACAAAGCAAGACATTCCCAAGCTAGGCCCTTCCTAGCTTTCCCCCTCACCCCCCCCATTCCCCCCCAAAAAGAAAAGGCATGGGGGGAGGGGCATAAGGCCAAGCCAGGAAAACAAAGAGCTGATGCTGGTTGGTCCTGGTGGCCAGATTCCAGGAGTTTCAGAGGTGGCAACCCTCCCCCACACTCCCTAGCATCTAAATCTCTCCTTCTTCATCTTTCCCTTGCATTCTCAGAAGTCCAACCAGATAGAACTGCTGACCAACCCCCCATCCCCCCATAACTTCTAAACCCACATGAAATGAGGGACACACACACACACAGCTTCTTATCCTCCCCAATGAACTTCTGGCTGGCAACAGCTGCAATGCGTCCAGAGTGGACTGGCAGGACAGGATGTCCATCTCCAAGGGCTTCCCCTAGTTCCCCTTTCACTAGTCAAGGCATGGGGTTGGAGTGGGGGGGCAGGGAGAAGCTGGCTTCAGACTCATCCCCCTACCTGAGTAAAGTCCCAACTTCTAACTACTTGGGAGCACTGAAGCTTTCATATTTGAATGGGCAGGGTAGTCTGAAGGACTGTCCCTGGGGGCATTCAGAGCTCACAGTGGCAGGGACATTCAAATGTCTTCCAGAAAACCTGCCCTGATCCCACTTGGGAAGTGCTCAAAGCACTTGGTTTGGTAACTGCAAACAATGCTCTTGCTTACTTGCTGACTTCAGGTTCTTTGCCAGGAGAACGCAAGCTCTGGCAGGGCCATGCTAGCTGAAAAGCCTTGGATCACCAGCCCCATGATGTCTGATGCCATAGCCTACATAAGTGTGGACAAGCTCAAGACCAAGTCCATCTGCTGAGGGTTGATGGGATTTTTTTTTTCATCGACAATAGAGGGGCTTGAGAACTGACCCCAAAAAAAGTACTGTAGAGAAGTACAGTTATCTGTGTTTGTGTCTCATCCCCCTACTAGAGAGAGAGAGAGAGAGAGAGAGAGAGAGAGAGAGAGAGAGAGAGAGAGAGAGAGAGAGACAGCGAGCGCGAGAGAACCCGAGACTGAGACTTAGCTTTAGCTAAACTTTGACTCTACCCAAGGACCTACCACAATGCTCTGAAAGAAGGTAGTTAATGAATGCTTTTTCAATGGATAAATGTTTGTTGAATGGGAAGGCCAGGGCAGAAGGGCTCCAGCAAGGAGACATGATTTTCAAAAGATGGACCCCCTCCTCATACTCCACTACTCTGTATTTGTCCCTCTGTCTTTCTTTCCACCCCTCCATCTCTCTCTCTCTCTCTCTCTCTCTCTCTCTCTCTCTCTCTCTCTCTCTCTCTCTCTCTCTCTCACACACACACACACACACACACACACACACACACACCCCATGCTGGGCCCTAGGAAACTGGAATCTTTAGGAAAGCACAGGGGATGAGACCACTGGCAAATTCCCTCCCTCTTGCCTCTAGAGAATTTCTGTGACCTCAAACGAGGTTCATTGAGTAGACGGAGGGAGGGTACTGAGCACAGAATAATAAGAACGGACACTTCTTTAGCTCTTTCCTTATACCCATCATGTAAAGTGGATCTTGTAGCTGTTATTGTTCCCATGAGAAACCCAAAGCTCAGAAGTTAAGTGACTTGCCCATCCACAGCCACAAGAGAATAGCTGATATTAAAGATGTATCCCCCCAACTTTTAAGGTTTACAGATTCCTTTCCTTATATGACATTTCATTTGATTCTTATAACTCTGTGAGGTAAATGCTACAGGGATTATCTCCATTTTTTCAGGTGGAGAAACCGAAGCAGAGCTTAATGACTTAGCTCAGGGCGACAGGGGCACACCCAGGAAGAATATGAGGCAGGATTCCACACTGGGTATTCCTGCTTCCAAGTCCAGTATACTCTACCCTTAAGGCAATTGTTGTTCCAATAGTGTCCAAGTTTTCATGACCCCATTTGAGGTTTTCTTGGCAAAGATATTGAAGTGGCTTGCCACGTCCTTCTCTAGCTCATTTTACAGATGAGGAAACTGAGGCAAAAAAGATTAAGTGACTTGCCCGGGGTCACACAGCTAGTAAGTGTCTGAGTTAGGATTTGAACTCAGGTCTTCTTCAAATAGCTAGGGAGTATAGTAGATGGAGTGTTGTATTTAGTCAGGATGACCCAAGTTCAAATTTAACCTCAGACACTTATAGCTGTGTGACCCTAGGAAAATCACCTAACCCCAACTCTCTGCCTTGGTTTCCCCATCTGCACAATAAGGTTAGACTTTATGACCTCTCTGGTCTCTCCCAGCTCTAAATCCTGTTTGGCTTTTAATTAAAGCCCTCCAGTCTTCTTATATGCCTCACGTACTTCTCCATTTAGTGACTCTGGCTTCTTTGCTGTTCCTAGTAAAATTGAACTCCCATCTCCTGACTCAAAGGCATTTTCACTGGCTATTTCTCCCCAGCCCTGCCTGCTAACTTCCCTTAAGTCCCAGCTGAAATCCCACCTTCTGCCAGAAGCCTCTCTCAATCCCCCTTCATGCTAATGCCTTCTTTCTGTTGATTTTTTGCATGATGTCTCCTCCACTAGTGTGTGGGTTCCTTGAACTGGTGTTTTTTTCTTTTTTTTTTTTTGGTCTGTCTTTGTATAGCCAGTGCTTGCCATATACTAAGCACTTAAACATTAGCTCATTTGTTTATTGAGCTAATATTGCATTAAGTGCTTAGTATATGCTAGGCACTGGATATTAGCCAAATGACTATGATTGAACATGGGTGCCCAACACCCTGAATTCTCCTGAATCCCCCCTGAACAGAGGGGGATATTAGGAAAGAGCCCCCATTTCCACTGAGTCAAAGCACTTTAACAATCCCTCTGCTAGGTAGAAAATTCATATTTCTCCAGCATGGTAAAGATCTATACGAGGCAGCTGTTTCATTTTCCCTCTAAGCAGTGCTGCCTTTATCTCTTCCAACACTGGTCTGAAGAAATACAGGAGGTGGAAAGGAAGAACATGAAATCCCAGCCTCACCTATCTATCCCGTTAGCTGACTTAACTTGACCAGCAGGTGGCGCTGCTGGAATGTCTAAGGAACCCACTGTTCTCCAATACAGGGATTTCCTTCCTGGGATGGCAGAACCCACTGTTCTCCAATACAGGGAAACTTCCAATACTCCCAATTTATTTGAAAGAAAATAAATTCTATTGTTTATCATGAATATGCACATAAGGAAAAGCCACTAACCTCACTCAATAAGAAAGGAAATGAATCTTAGAATTTACCATACATATGCACATGTGAAATAAACCAGATCAATCAATTACAATAGGATAACAGTTATCTACCACATCCCCAGGATGACCCAAAGGTTGAAAACCCCAACTAAAGTGGGAAGTCGAGGACAATAGAAAATAACAGCTAACTTTTCAGTAGCAACAAAGAACAGGAAATAAAGCAGATGCCAATTAACTGAGGAATCCATAAATATCATTTGATACATATCCTGGCTTTCTGGGGCAGGAGAGACTGTTGGAAAAATGTAGGTAAAAACAAAAGACATTATATTGTCTCCTCCACCCCCACAACCTAAGTAATAGTTCCTAAGGAGATCCCATATGGCAGACGCAGAAACAGGAGAGTAGTCTAGGGCTAAGTACAGAAGCGGGGCCCAGTCATCTTCAGCACCTGCCCCACTCCCCACAGCTTGCACAATTCAGGCAGGTTTTCTTGGACAACGTTGTTCTCTCCCTTTTCTAGAAGTCAGCAGACAACCCTTCAAGGGGACTTAGGATCCCAGATCGAGGTAGAGCCAGAAGAGATTTCAAAGGCCATCTGATCCAACACCCTCATTTTGCAGCTGAGGAAACTAACTGAAGGCCATGGAGGTTCATTGATTTATTCATGGTCACACAGTAGTAAGCACACATAGGTCCTTTGTCTCCAGATCTAGCTCTGTCCATCATACCACACCCCGACTCTCTATGTCAATGATATATAACCAAAAGAACAGTGCCCTCTGAGTCAAGAATCCTGGGTTCTAGTTTTTCTACAAGCAGGGTGACTGCACAGTCCAGTCTCCCTCTCCGGGTCTCAGTTCCCTTTACAACAAACATTTATTGAGCATCTAGTGTGTGCTGGTGAGATAAAAAGTTGAGCTCAGGGCCTCTGATCTCCTGGAAATCAATCTGGTCAACTATGGTGGGCTTTAGTTCCCCCTCCATCTCTTAACATCCTGTGATTCTGTCAACACCATGAATTGCCCCATAGTTGGCCTACCACAAGAAAATAAGAGTAATTCAATTTCATGACTCAAACCTGGGAAATGGGGGTGAAAGCGAAAGCTTCACTGTGAGACAGAGAAAGAGACACACATAGAAAGGGAGGGAAAGTAGAAAGAGACACTGGGGTCACAGCAACTTTACTACCATAGTTGGTTCAGTGGTGACGAGAGTTTCCCCTTGCCTCCCATAATTATATAACCTTTTAACTTTACTAACTGGTACCCCCTTTGGATACTCTCATTAGTCTCACACTGACCTCAATGGAGAGAACCCGATCTCACCACCCTCCATTCCAGGTGGTAGGGAACAAGCCAATCCCCAAACCAGATTAATTCAGCAAACATTTACTAAGTACTTAACTAGGTTCTGGGGAATACAAAGACTGAAAAGAAAAAAAGAGGGAAAATAGCTTACATTCCACTAACTTGTGAGATAATTTTAGGTTCTTCTGCTCTACCTCTTTTCTTTTATCCCTTCTCCTAAACGCCAGGATTTCAAGTTACTTAATGAAACACATTTCCAGGGAAGAATTGACCTTCTGGAATAGTGGAATGAAAAAGCATATAACCAAGTCAACCTTTCTACTTACTATGTGTGTGGCCACCCACCATATCTGAGTTGCAAAGATATTTGGTGTCACACAACTACCAGACTACTTTAGATTCTTCTTCGCAGAAATGGCTATTTGATTAGAGTTCATCGCTGAACTGAAACCAAAGTTCTCCTACCTTACTCAGGGAACCTGCACACTCATATTGGCCCTGTCCTCCTGACTTTTAACACATGACCATTCCTTTAAACATGTCACAGCCCTGCTATAGGTAGAGCACTGTAGGAGACACAGAGATGAAGGGTGAGACAAGGATTTTGTATTGGGTGTGGAAATAAGATTTAGAGACATAGGAACTAGAGCCAGAGCTTAGAGGTCCTTTCATCTAACCCCTCCATTTTACAGACCAGGAAACTAGGCCCAGAGAATGGGAGTGATTTGTCCAGGGTCATAGTGGTAGCAAGTAGCAGATAGGGGGTTCAAAAACAAGTCTTCTGACACCAGGTCCATTAAACCACCAATCACAGAGCACATGTTTGTTGTATCATTTAGAAAGGTAAGACCTGTGGGATTTTAGAATTGGAAAGGACATTAAAGGCTACAGGATTTAGTTCTTTAATATCAGATCATCTAGTCTAATTCCCTCATTTTACAAAAGAGGAAACAGTGGAAGTAACTTGCCTAAGGTTACTTGGGGCACACTGAAAGCTGATGGAAGGACAGGAAGTATTTTTTTTTTTGTTTTGTTTGGGAGTTAAGTGACTTGCCCAGGGTCACACAGCTAATGTCAAGTGTCTGGGGCAGGATTTGAACTCAGGTCCTCCTGAATCCAGGGCCAGTGCTTTATCCACTGTGCCACCTAGCTGCCTGACAGGGAGTATTCTTAACCAAACAAGGGATAGAAAATCACAAGAGATAAAAATAGATAATTTTGCTTACATAAAATTTAAAAGTTTTTGCACAAACAAAATCAATGCAACTATGACAAGAAAGAAACCTGTCCATTAGGGGTGAAAATCTTTGCATCAGATGTCCAAGATCTATAGGGAATTGATATGTGTATATATATGAAACAAACAGCCATTTTCTCCAGTGGGTAAGTGCTCAAAGGATGTAGCAGGCCATTTTCCAAAATATCGTCAACTATTAACAACCATGTGAAGGATTGCTCCAAATTATCACTATCAACAGACATGCTTATGAAAATACCTCATACTGAGGTTTTACTGACCACCTAGAAAATTGGCAAAGATGACAAAAAATGGTAATAATTAAATATTGGAGCAACTGTAAAAGGACAAGCACAAATTCATAAAATTTTGGTGGAGCTGTGAAATAAGTCGACCATTCCGGAAAACAATTGTGGAAGAATCGACTAAAATGTCCATATCCTTTGACCCAGAGATGCCCAGAAAACAAAGTAGTCACCCATTAATTGGAAATTGACTAAACAAATCATAGCATGCAAATGTAGTGGAATATTATTATACTATAAGAAATGACAAATATGAAGAATATAGATAAAGCATGAACTGAGTGAAGTTAGCAGACAGAAGAACAATTATGCAAATGACTACAACTACAGAAACTGAAGTAACCACCACCACAACCAACACCACCTTTTGCAATTATAATGACCAACCAAGGTCCTAGAAAGAAATGAGCTAATGTCCTTCCCCATCTCCCTCCCTTTGCTGAGGTGACCATACATACTGTCAGACTTCGTTGATGGCTGCTTTAGTTCTGCTGACTCCTTTTTCTCCCCTCTCCTCTTTAATCATTATAACAAGGTAGATGTCACTGAAGTGGAAGCACTGGGGCTGGAGTTGGGAAGATCTGAGCTCAAACCCAATCTTGGACATCTACTAGCTGTGTGACCTTGCCTCAGTTTCCCCAATTATAAGATGGGGATAATAATAGCAACCCTACTGGGACAGCTGGGTGGCTCAGTGGATAAAGTACTGGCCTTGGATTCAGGAGTACCTGAGTTCAAATCTGGCCTTAGACACTTGACACTCGATGTGTGACCCTAGGCAAGTCACTTAACCCTCATTGCCCTGTAAAAAAAATATAATAAAATAAAAAATAATAGCAACCCTTCCTCACAGGGTTGTTGTGAGGATCAAGTGCAGTAATATTTGTAAAGTGCCTGGCACACAGTAGGAAATTAATATGAAACACACCATTAAAAAAAACAACAACTCCTATTGGAGGAATTGGTAGCAGAGTTGGAACCAGAACCAGATCCTACTGACTTTAGCTAGGCATCTTATCTCTCTGTAGGCTCAGGCTCCTCATTTATAAACGAGGATGTTGGACTCTTGATGGCCTCTGAGGCTCCCTTCCAGCTCTAAATGTGTGGCACTATAGACCCAACTCTTCTGAAAGCCGGGTCAGTGCCCCCTCCCCAGTTTAGTACAAGACCCAGGACAGACCTTACTATGAGGACCTCCAAGGAGAGCACAAAAGGCTACCAACATACACCCACCAGAGGCTGTCCCAACCCACATTTTATAATCACATTAAGCCACTGTAACCCAACCTTGGGCCATAGTGTCCCTTTTTTAGGGATCCAGGTCAATTACTCGCCTGGCTAGGTAGAATCTGAACTACCACCTCAGTAATTATCCTCCAAGCTTTATAAGCATCCACCTTGGGGCAGCTAGGTGGTGCAGTGGATAGAGCACCGGCCCTGGAGTCAGGAGGACCTGAGTTCAAATCCAACCTCAGACACTTAACACTTACTAGCTGTGTGACCCTGGGCAAGTCACTTAACCCCAACTGCCTCACTAAAAAAAAATAAAATAAAATAAGCATCCACCTTGCAGGACCAATTGCAGGCACCTGGGGAATCACCCACTTCTCACTATTAAAATAAAAAGACACAAGGGGAGAGACCCAGGTCCCAACCCAGTAGGGATCATAGCTCTCTATCAACAGCCATACCACTACTTTGACTGATCCACTCCAAGACCCAGTCTGCTATATCCCCTCCACCTCTTAGGCAGAAGGGGCTAGGCAATCCCATACACTCTCTCTGATCTGACAGCCCCAGGAGAATCAAAGGATACCTGGTACATCCTCCCCACTGATACCCAATATACAATCAATTCATGAAATCCAACCACCTTTGCCCCTTTAGAACACCTTCATTAGAATCAACTGTTGCCTATAATTCATTCTTCTAACTTCCTGAGAATCAGTTAATGATGTTAGCCAGCTGAGGTAGATCAGTTTCCCTGCTGCTGGAAAAGAAAGACTTTTGAGATAGAAAGAAATGGAGATCCCTGGATGGCAAGTGATATATGCCCCCAAATATTCTGCAACTTATTGGCACAGTTGGTGCTAGAATTTGGTTTCCAGGCCCTCTTTCTGCTGCACTTAGCTGTTTTTTTTTTAAGATGCCTGGGCAGCAAAGCCACTTCATTGACATAATATTTAGAGGGCATACCCCAAAAGTTTTAGTGCAGCTTTAGGCTATCAAGGCTTGAAACTGCACTAAAACTTTTGGGACATCCTATAGAAAGTCTTTAAAGTCTGCAGAAGCACTTTCTTGACAACAACATGGCACTGTGTCACTCTCCCCATTTTACATATTAGGAAACTGAAGCTCAATGAAATGTAACTTGAGGAACAAAGCTAGGAACAGCAGCTAGGAAGTGGCAAAATCTAGGAGTCGAACCCAGATCCTTCAGACTCAATCCAGTGCTATTTCCCCTACAATTAGTTTGCTACTCTCTCTGCCTGGAAATACTCCCCAACTCCCTCCATGCAGAGACCAGCATGCCCCTTCGCTAAAATTCTGCATTCTGGGTTGAGGAATGTATGTGGGAATGAGTGAGATTGGTAGCTCGGACTCAGTTACAAACCATGGAGGACATCAGCATTTCCTGTCTCAAAGGGCTGTCATGAGTAAAACATTTCATAAATCATAAACTATGGAACACCATAAAAATGGGGAAGGGGCATCATCAACACAGATGATATTCATATAGCATTTATCTCATTTGATCTTAACTTGGAAGATAGATGGGACCGGTATGATGATTCCATGACATCTTACCAAAGAACCATAGATTTAGAGCAGAAAAGGACCTGGAGAGGTCACTGATGATGACCTCTGGATGAGAAACTGAGGCACAGAAAAGTCAAGTGACCTTTCCAGGGTCACAAGCCAGTATTTGAGTCTTCCTGACTCCAAGTCCATCAATCTATCCTTTGCACCTTCTCCCCTCCAAGGTTACCTACCATATCAGCTCTCTATATGTACTATGTCTACTTGTCCGACCATATTTTTATCACCATTCAAATGCAAGTTCCTTAAGGATTGTTTTGCTTTTTCTTTCACATCACCAGTGATTAGAAGGGTCCTTTTACACACAGTAAGTGCTTAATAGATGCTGACTGATTGACTGTCATAATATCAGATATTATAGGGCAGGGCCCTTTCCCCAAAACTGAACCTCAAGGATAAGAGATAGAAACTCTCAAAATCCACTGGGAATTGGGAAAAATAGTTTTATTGCCCCCCTGCTCCAGTTGTTTCAATAGGGGTGGACCAGGGAGGAGTAAGGGCTGCCCTATTTTACTCCCAGAAAGGTCCCAAGTTACTCCCCTCTATTCCCACCTAAATCACATTTTCCCAGTGTTTCCAAAGCACTCTCCTCACAACCAACTTAAGTTTGGCACTCCAAGTCTTGTCATCCCTTTTTACAGATAAGGACAGCCAGGTTTGAATAGAAGTACCTTCAGGCTAAGAAGCAGCAGCCCCAGCACTGGAATCTTGACTGGAACTCCATCCTTGTGTGACCTCAAAGCAAATCACTTTCCCTTCCTGGGCCTTAGTTTCATTATCCATAAAATGAGGGGAAAGGTATTGGTTTCCTTTGATCGGTATTGATCACTTGTCAGGGGTGTTGGAGGAGGGACTCTTTGGGATATGAATTGGATTGGGTTAGATGATCATTGGAAACCATTCCTACTTTAAAATCTGTGACACTGTCTTCTAGATGGTTGCTAAGGTACTTTTGTGACTTTAAATCCTGCGTTCTTTCCACTATCCCAAACAACAACCTTCCGGGGAAAGTCTTTCTTAGATTCCTCTTCCAGCACAGGGCATTTGCTATTGGGAAAAACAGGAAGGGAAATAGGAGTGGACTTATCCTCTTAAAGGGCAATAAGAGAAAGGGGCTTGGAAGGGAGGGACAGTTCTTCATTCCCAGGGGGAGAACTTGGCCAATTAGAAGAGAAAGGGGACTAATTAAGATGCAATTAAGTACCATCCCCATCCCCATCCCTACCGGGGCCAGTCAGGAAAACTGGCCTGGAAACTAAAAGACTGGAGGGGTACAAACTGGAGGATGGGAGGGGGGAGAAATCAAAGAGTCTTCTGCTGCCCCCCCATACACACATATTCAGGTAGAGAGAATATTAAGTCCCAAAGAAGGGAAGAAGAGTACTATAGTTGGCAGCAGTGCCAAAGAAATTCTATCCCACTCCCAGGAAAATGTAAGCTTCAAGAAACACCTTTTTGCCTTGATATCCTCAGGGTCTAGGCACAAAGAGCTTTGTACTTAGTAGGGACTTAACAAATGCTCATTCAATTAATTTGAAGAAGAATAGCAGGGGTTCTTAACCTAAGATTCTTAGTCTTTTTAAAAAAATATTTTGCTATTTTGGAAATACAGTTGTATTTTCATAAAATTGGTTTTCTTTCCAAGTCTATGCATTTAAAAACATCCTTCTGAGATGGTGTCCAGAAGCTTCACCCAACAGCCCAAGGGGTCCAGGACACAGAAAAGACTGACAACCTCTGTTGTAGAGGTCGGAAACTATGGGAGTGGAACACAGCATACTGAATCAGATTTATTTTTTGATATGTTGGTTAATTTTGCCAAGGTGCTTTTTATTTCTTTTTAATTCTTTGTTATGAGAATGCTTGTCTGGGACAGGGGAAGGGAAGATTATATTGAGAAAGAAATAAAAGTGATGAAAAAACCCAAAAGATATAAATTAAATTTTAGATTTAAAAAGGGGGGCAAAGGGAAGGTTAAAAAAATCAATTGTGGGGGGGCGGCTAGGTGGCGCAGTGGATAAAGCACAGGCCCTGGAGTCAGGAGTACCTGAGTTCAAATCCGGCCTCCGACACTTAACACTTACTAGCTGTGTGACCCTGGGCAAGTCACTTAACCCAATTGCCTTACTAAAAGAAAACCAAAAAAAAATCAATTGTGGGGAGAAGGAAGGGGGCAGGGACAGTGGTTTGTTAGCAGGGACTGGAAAAGAGTTGATTTTTTCCTTCTTCCCCTTTCCTCAGAAAAGGGAACTCCCAGCTCACCTCCCCCCTCCTGCCAGATGCTATCTCCTGGGGATCCCCACAAACATATGCTTCCTTGTCCCCCAACTGTAGGCCCTGGGTGTTGCTCCCTGCTTGCCCCTTAGAAAAGGTGACACAAATTCCAGAGAATTTTCCCCTCCCCAGGCCATTAGAAATTAGCTTTGGGGGGATCTCAGCTTCTTGGAAATATGGTATACTATAAATTCAACTCAACCAATACTTATTAAGCATCTGCTCTGTCTATTACTTGACAAGACCACAGTGAAAACATCAGGTTGATTTCTGCCTGCAAGTAACTTGCATTCTGCTGGAGAGCCAATGGTTCAACAAATATACAAACTGGGTACAAAGATTGCTAAAGAGGGAGAATTTGCAAAACAGCTGGCAAGAACCACAGATTGAGAATCAGAGAGGGCTTCCATTTGAAAGCAGCTATTTGTCAGATAATGGCTATGGGACTCCAAAGGGAGTGAGATCTTTCCCTCTCTGGGCTTCAGTTTCTCCAGTCCATCAGTCAACAAGAATTTACTAAGACCTTGATTTTATGCAAGGCACTATATTAAATGGTATTCAAAGAAAAATAAAATGCGGGTCCCTGCCCTCAAGGAGCTCACAGTCTAATGGGGGAGACAATATTCATGTAACTATAGATAAAAGATGTGTGTGCACACGTGCATACACACACACACACACACACACACACACCAGGTACATGGAAGGTGATCTCAGAGGAAAGGCATTGGGAGGACAAAATAAGGGAAAAGGGAACTAGTAAACGTCTCCTGCACAACCCTTATCCTAACTCAGTCTACCGAGGGAATGAAGTAGTTGGACTAAAATGATCCCTGAGGTCCATTCAATCAATCAACAAGCATTTATTATGTTCTAACTGGGTGCCAGGCACATAAAGTATATAGAAATACATATATATGTAAAAATATAGAAATACACACCCAGACATATACATAATATACAAAATATAAATATCACATATATTGCAAAAAAAGTAAAAAGAAAGGAAATTTTAAAGGGGAGGCAACAGAAGGTAGAAATACCAAGAATGGACTTCCTAGGTAGTAAGTAGGTGGTAGCACTGGAGCTTTGAATGAGGCTAGGAAGTCTAAGAAGAGATGAGGGGAGGGAGTGCATTCCAGGTATGGGGGACAGCCAGTTCAAAGGCATGGAGTTCGGTGGGTATGGAATGTGACTGGCCAGATTAGAAGGCAGGTTGTAAAGGGCTTTCAATGCTAAACAGAGGAGTTCATATTTGATCTTAGATGTAATTGGGAACTTCTGGAACTCATTCAACAAGGCTAAATCCTATGATTCCATAGCATTCCCTCTCCCTCCCTTCTACCCAGTTCTTGCAGAAAAATCTTTTTCAGTCATTTAACCATAAGTGCAGGTACCCTTCCATTCATCCATTCATTCACCCATTCATCCATCCAGCCATCAATCCCACACAAGTCTAAAAACCCTATATAAGGGAGGTTCAGTCTCAGGCAGAGACTGAAATCTTGTTTAAGGTTATGGGAGATACCAGGAGCCTCATTCCAGCACAATTTAGCTTTTCCAAGGACTCTTAAGTGGAATGCCTAGGAATTCTTGAGCTCAGAAGATGAGAACTTATAGCTTCCTTTCTCCTCCCAGGTAGTAGGATCCTGCCCAGTCACTCCCAGAGCCATAGAGGCAGAGCATGTAGCCATTAGCTGTTCCCCACTAGGTCAATCACCTAAGTTATAGTATGGTAGAAATGTACATCTTGAGGGTAGTACTTGGGAAATAACACTAGACTGGGACTTGTGACCTTGGTCAAATCACTTCTCTTCTGAAGGGTGTTAGACTGGATGACCTCTCTGTTCTGTCCCTGTATCCATCACCTAAAACAGCCTCTTGATAAATGTATAATTGTTCCACGATCCCTCCCACCTCTGACTTTCTATGTCACTCAATTAACACTCCATATATTAAATTTCAACCCCTATAATACTAAGATCCCATTCAGCCTCAACGTAGTTTGATTCTATGATGACGGGATTCTAAGATAATATATAGTGTTGATGACTCACCAATACAGTTTAGTTGGAGTCAACTAGTCTGGGTTCTGGTCTCCTGACAGAGCCCCACCTGCTCCCCCAAACCCAACTCTCCCCCTAAGGGATAAGGGAAGGATAGGTGGAAAATCAATGCAAAAGTCCAAGAATTCAAGAGGGAAACCACTTTATCCCTTCCCTGGTTCAGTAGTCTTGGGGAAGGTGGGGAGGGGGACAGGAGCCGAGTTTAACTGACTCCTTCATTTCAGTCTCACAAAGTTGGGGAAGCGGCCCAGTTAGTCTCCGGTCCTACAGAGATTTTAATCTCTTTGTGATCAGATAAAGAGGAGGGGGGGGAGCATTGCCTCCCTGCTGGGGAGGGCCATTCAAAGCTGGTTCCTGTAATAAAGTGATTTAATAGATCTAAAGAGGCCAATTCCCTTCTTTCTCCCACAATTACTTCCTGTGGGTTATTCACATATGTAAATGAGGCAGGAAGGGGGGCAAGGGATAAACCTTTAAACTAGATGTCTGGTTGGGGAGGGGGTGTATGGGGGTGGGCCAGAGACTAACAATCATTTTGAATCACCATCTACCAAAGTCTCTCTAAGCCTCCATTGACCCACAGGTCTTCTCCCCCCCACTTTGTACGCCCTTCCCCTAAGTCACAGCTCTCCAAGCTCTCTTGCTCCCCTAACCACTGGTCTCCACATCACTCTCCCCAAATCATCGTTCTTTAGAGGTCCCCTCTGCAGTGGCTTTTGGGGATAGTCTGTTGTGACTCTTCCTTATCCCTGAAATATCTTCCCCTTCCAAGAACCCCGCCCCCCCTCCAGTTGCATTCCTGTCCACCTTTTTAAGCACAATTCAGATACCACCATATATGAGGCTTAGCTCAGGTCTGGTGTGCTTCTGGAATTCATTTGGACACAAAACCATCCAGGCTGTGGATACACCTTATCCCTCACATTAGACTTTAAGCTCCTTGAAGGCTGCCTCTTCATTAGCATCTAGCCAAGAGCCCAGCACTAGCCAAGTGCACAGAAGGAATTTCTAAACTGAAAAAAGGATATGAAGTCATCAGACCCGTAGGATTTTAGTTATCTCGTCCTCACACACACATTCACAATGCTCCTCCAAGTCCCCTGGCTGTCTGTGGTTGCAAGCTAAGCTCATTCTCTCTCCCAATCTTCCCCAAATAGTCCCAACCCCCCCCAATCCCTTTCAATCCCCCCACCTTTAAGCCAAAAGCCCTAGAGAACAGAGCCAGTCTTCTAAATTTTTATGCCTGAGTGTGGTAGTGACAGGGAGAGGGGAGAGAACACCCTAAGGATGAAGCTGGAATTAAGGTCTAGGGTGCACCCCTTCTCACCTGCCTAGCTGCAACTCTGGGGCACTTCCCCCCAAAGGAAGGGATGAGGAAGCCAGGACTGAACTTAGTTTTAGAGGGGAGGAGAGATCTTTACATTCCTTATCTTTGGAAGGAGGCCGGCTGCAGACAGACTAGCCAAATCAAGGGTAGGGCGGATGAGTGAAAGGGTGGGGGGAGGTTCAGGATCCCCAGGCCCCTTCTGTTTGTGTCCTGGAATGTTAGGGCAGCAATTTGAGAGCCGTCTGGGGCCATAAATGCCAAGTCTGAAAGAATAGATCCAGAGACTAGACTGCCCTCCCTCCCCCTAGCCCTGCCGAGCTGGGGCGACACTGAATTTCACCCCCACCGAGCTGAGCTGCCTGCTTTCACTGAGAACTTGGGGTTGCTCCCTCCTGTAAGAACAGCTCCAGCCCCTGGCTCTTGGCGTTCGGCCTCTTTCTTGGTCAGCTCCAAATGCAAGAGGCATCATCTGAGTCACTGAGCTTGGTCGGTTGTGTGTGTGTGTGTGTGTGTGTGTGTGTGTGTGTGTACGCGTGCAAAGGTTGGGGGGGGGGAGAAGAGTAGACATAACCAGCATTAAGTTCCCTTTCCCTTCTCCTCTCTCCCTTGTTCCAAATCACAAGGTTTGTCATTTCCACAACTCTCAGCGGGTAGCATACAGGGAGGGGGAAATCCAGCTGCTTTAAGTCCCTAACTCCCTCAGAGGACCTCCCCCTCTGCCAATGAAACACTGGTGAACAAATCCGATAGCCTAGTGCCAGCCAGACACTTAAAGTGTTTTCCTCAGCGCCCCCCCCCCCCGCAACTTTTTCGACCTGCTAGCTCAGTGCTCACCACCACCACCTCCCACCAGGCAAGACAAAACCACCTCAGTTTCTGCCACACAGGGTCACCTCCCTGGCCCCTGCCCCCCAAGGGGAAGAGGTACAACGGACACGTGGTGAGCCGGGCAGGGAAAAGGGAACCTACTGAGGGGTCCGAGCTGGAGGGAAGGGATGAAGGGGGATTAATTTGGAGGCTCACAACACGTCCACTGGAGCACCACTTTTGGGACGAGACGTGAACAGTAGGGAGATTCTCAGGAGTGGGTGCAAAATTGGAGGCATGGGAGAGGGCGCGGCGACAGGGAAGGGGGATCAGGATACCTCTCACCTGGTGCACAAAGACGTCCACAGGCGGGTCGAGCGCTACGCCCGCGCGGGCGGTCATGGACAGGAAACCGAAGCCCATGCGCACATTAAACCACTTACAGATGCCGGCGCCGTGGAGCGGCTGCGGCTCCTCGCCAGCCGGGGCCGCGTCCCCGGTAGCAGCCTCCTCCGCTGCCTTTGCGCAGCCACCTGGGTGGGGAAAGGGGCCACAGCGAAAGCTCAGCTCAGCCCCAGGGCCCGCGCCCCACCTGCCCCGGGAACTGGACCCCTCTAGCTGGCCGGCGCGTGGGAACCCAGGGCTCTGGGGCTTCCAGCCCGCGAGATGAGAGAGCTAGGGACCTGACCCCAACCCATCCCTTCTGCCTCTTTCCCTCCCGCCGAGCGCAGCAAGTCACTAAAATCCTAGATGGCCCCCGAAAGTTTCCTCCTCCTCCCGCAACTCCGAGCTGTCTCCGCGCTTTCTCCGGACCGGCGGACCGGCAAATGTCCTGGCTCGCTTGGGGATGGATGCCCCTCCTCTCCCCGCTTGCCCCCGCCCCTGCTGGGAAGCGGCAGCGCCGGAACGCGTGCTGCCCGGACGCCTGGGTTCCTGGGGCCGAGGTGGGGCCGTACTAGGCAGGGTGGCCTCCAGGCCCCTCGGGGTGCCCTGTCCTACCTCTCTCCCCCTGACCCAAAGATCTTCCCATCCTTGCCCAAGTTCCCAATCGCGAGACCGAACCTGCAAACTGCTGGTTGGACACAGAGCCCATGGTGGTCGGCTCAGCACCCGCGGCCCCGGGCCCCTGGTCGGCCGGCTGCAGGCCCCAGAAAAAACGTCCGAAGGCGAAGGAGGGATCCTGGAGGAGGCCGCTACATCTCCACCGGCACAAAGGCGGTGGGAGGGCCCACGGCTTTTCAAAGGCTCCCAAATTCTAAAAGACAATAACCCCCCGCGGGCAGCCCCCTCCTCTCCTCTTCCCTCCCCTCCCCTCCCCCACCCCCAGCTCTGCTCTGCCCGACTCTCCCTCCGACCCTCCCCCCCACCCCATGCCTCGGGCCTCTGACACCTCTGAGCTCTCCTAGCTCTGCACCTGGAGGACCACTGGACAAACCTCAGGCCAAGGGGACCCCCTTTTATGACCCCCCGAAATATTGAGAAACCTTGAATTTGGGGTCACTACCGTTTATAAGATCAACAAGGGCCGTTAGGGAAGAGGAGACAGTTTGAAGGGGGATCTCTTGGGGGGGGTCTTCCCAGGGTCCCCCTTTTCCCCAGCCACGTGACTACATCCCCCCTCCCATCTCCCCGCGAGGATAATTACACATTCCTGAGAGTTGGGGGAGGGAGGTGTGAGTCGGGAAGCGTTGGCCAATCAGGGACACAAACCACCTGTCAAGGGAGAAATGGATGAGCCCTCCCCCTCCCCCCCACCGAGCTCCCCTCCCCCTCCCTCTCCCCTCCGGCCCCTGGGCTGACCAGCCTGTTTGGCGCTGACCCACAGTCTTCCCTCCACCCCCACCCAAGTTCCCTGCCCCTTCTCTAAAAGGGATGTGGGAGAGAGGGAGGGGAAAGAAGACTGCATACATTGCCTCCTAACTCAGCGCCTAGTGACTTGCTTTTTGAATGCCCATTTCTGAGCGTGTTGGTTCATTCAATAAAATTTAGATCTAACACGTGTTTCTCTCGGAGTGTATCGGTCCTCCTCTCTGCATGTTTCTGCCTCCCTCCTCTCTCAGCACCCACGTGAAGCTACCTTCTCCCCATCTACGCAGCCCAGACTGCAGCATCCCGGATTTTCGAGGGGAGGATCTAATTCTAGGGCTTCACATCCGCGCACCCCGGAGCAGGAGTCTAATTCCAACTCGTTACGGAGGCGGGGAGTGGGCTGAGATCCACACCTCGCTCCATGGCCCGTCTGCCTTCTTCCCCACACTGGGAGGTGGGAATGGGACGCCTCCATAGAGTCCCCAGGTGCTGCTGATCCACTTCCCCATCCCCGAGTGGAATCTACCCGAGCCGCAGAAATTGCAATCACGAGGATCCCCGGGGAAGCGGAATCCCCGGGGTGGGAGGCAGGTCACTCCAAGAAGATTGGAGGAATCTCTCCTTTTGGAGGAGAGGCTGGAGGAAGTGGGAAGATATATCAGTTGGAGGAGGAAAGGAGGGGACGAGATTTCCCAATGGGGAGGGGAGGAGGCAGCCAGTCCCGCAGCCCTCCTGGGGTGTGTGACCAGAGGGAGGGGAGCCAGCAAGAAGGTGGCTACGGCCCTGGACGGTGCTGGACAATGGCCCAGGGCTCTGCGCGCGGCCCCAGCCCTGCCCCTTCACTTCCGGTGCTCAGTTCAAACTGGACAATGCCAGCTCCGGCCAGTTCCCCACCCTCCTTCCCCTCCCCCACCACTCCAGCCCATTTAAAGGGACAGAGCATCCTTTCCAGAACATCGCCTCCTTCGTAGTCTCTTCTTCTGCCCCGAGAACCCTTCACCTCCTCTTCTCAGACCCCCAACACTCTACATGCTCCGGTTTGAAGTGAGGGAGAGAGATCACTTCCCTTTTCACCCTCAAGGGGGCGCTTAGGGGAGAGCTAGGACTGGGGCATAAGAGGACTGGGGGCGGGGTGGGGTGGGGTAGGCTGGGAACGATGCTGGGAAGAACCCTGAATTTGGAGAGCTCAGGCTCTGGAACTACGGATCTCAGTTTCCTTATCTGTAAAATGAAGGGATTGGACTAGCATCTAGTTACTAGATGCTTTCTAAAAACCTTTCCAGCTGTAACATTCTCTGATTTAGTAAATTAAATGGAAAAACGCTGTACTCCCCAAACCCTCGACAAATGAATATTAATGATTGATTATCTTTAATAATGTGGATCCCACCCTGTCGCTCCCTAGTACTTCCACTCACTCAAATTTGGGCTCAGATCTTCAAGCGCTTTTTAAGTGCCAAAGTATTTGTAGCCCCCTTGGCCTAAGATCTCTTTTTCTCGATGAAGATCCTAACTACCCGAGGAGGTTGTGGCGACTTCAGCAGAAGAAAGTGAAGGATCTTCGATACTAGGCCTCTAGGGGGTCCAACGGCCTCATCTCCCTTGTTTGACTATGCCGAGCTGCTGCTTGAAGAACCGCGGGCTAGATCCAGAGAACGGATTAGTTCTCTGTCCAGGGTGCTGAGGTTGCGCCGTGCCTCTGTCCGTGGTGCTGATCGCTGTGCTAGTGCTCAGTTCCCAGGCGTTAAGGAAACTTCCCGCAAGGCTTTCATTTTGGGTCCGCTTCCCCCTTCCCTTCACCCGCCTTCCCAAGCCTCTCTCTCCACTCACACACGAAAACATACTTCCTCCACCTCCCTAACCAAATCCGCTAATTCAGAATTCACTCTACAGCATCCCCAACAAGTGTTCATTCAGCTTCTGCTTGAGGATTTTCCAGAGATTAAAAAAAAAAAAAGCCCTCCACCTCCAGAGGCAGTTTATTTCACAGTTGAAAAAACGAAAGGCATCCCAAGCGATCTAATTGATATACAGAGAGAGGAAAGACTGGGTGACTGAAAAGGGAAAATGAACCTGGGATGAGCTTTCATCTAGAACAGTGCAGAAAAACTGTACACCAAAGTCCTATTCTAAACCTACTTCCTACTTCTGAAAAATGGACCAGACTATTCCTGTATGCCTGAGGTGAGAAGAGAGATGAAAGAAGCAGAAAAGCCCATAGCATAATTCCATCATTATGAAAAATGAATGCCTCTGTATAATCCATCTAGGGAGGCTGGTTCCCATTTCTTTTCCGAAGGAAGGGAAAAGACCTCATCACCTCAAGAGAGTGTGAGAAGGATGATGACAGGCAAACAGACAGCTGATTCCATTAGCTGTGTGATCTTGGGCAGGTCATCTAACTTCTCTGATCCTCAGTTTCCTCATCTATAAAATGAGTATTTGTACTCAATGATTTTAAAGATTTCTTCTATTCATACTTAGTACAGTACTTGGTAAATAGTAAATACTTAATAAATACTTTTCCATTCCATTCTATTCTTCCAGCTCTAACATTGTGTGACTCCATGAAAATCAAGTCCTTTTCCTCCTCAGATTGGTCTTGGAGATGAGTGTTGGGGAAAGGATGAAGAGATATGGTTTCATACTGAGTTTCACTTTCTTCTTTTTCCCTCCACTGCCCCTACTAAGTATATTTCACTCCACCCATTAAAGTGGGGTAATAGAATGTTAGAACTGAAAAAATACCTTAAAAATAAAATATTAGAACAAGGAAAGAGTAGAGCTAGAAGATACTTTATATCATTCAATGTTAGAGGTAGAAAGAAAACCATCTAGTCAAATTCAATCACTTGTTTTATATTAAAGGAAATAGATACAAAGAAAGTAAAGGACTTTCCTAAGATTACACAGTGAGTTGAGTCTTCTCCATTGCTCTCCCCTGCACTGTTCTCCCTTTTCTTTAATTTTCTGGAGACCTAGTCAGAGTCAAAGGACCTGGCAAGGGCTATGAAGTCACTGGAAGTTCTTTCCATGGCCTTTCATTTCTTTTTTTATTTTTATTTTTTGCAGGGCAATGGGGATTAAGTGACTTGCCCAGGGTCACACAGCTAGTAAGTGTCTGAGGCTGGATTTGAACTCAGGTACTCCTGAATCCAGGGCAGGTGCTTTATCCACTGTGCCACCTAGCTGCCCCTGCCTTTCATTTATAAAATATTTCAAGGCCTCTGTAAGAGAGCCTGGGTCATTTCTTTCTGATTGTAATGACTGTCAAACTCTGTCTCCTGTCATATTTGCACATGCAAGACTATATGCATACATGTCAGTGTGCTTTGTGTACATATATTTGAAGAAATGTGTATACTTTGTACATATATGTATGTATAGATGGTTCTCGTGTGCCTGTATTATATTTATGCATGAATGTGCACATGTGGAAGTGTTGAATAAAACTGACCCTCTGTGAGCTAAATTTTTCCCTCTGACAAATGAACTAGATGGACTAAATGATTTGTAATTGGTCCTGTCCTGATATTCTGTTGAAGTATTGAGGGGTGGAGTGTGTGTGTGTGTGTGTGAGAGAGAGAGAGACAGAGACAGAGAGAGAGAGAGATAGGGAGAGAAAGAGAAAAATGAAGGGAAGAGAGATTTGAAAGGAGGGGAGAGGAGAGAGAGGAAGTGAGGAGAAAGAGATAGAATGAGCAGAAAGGGGAGAGAGAGAAAAAGAGGGAGGGAGGGAGAACTGAGGGGAAGAGAGAGATGTGAGAGGAGAGAAAGAGAGAGAGAAAAGAAAGAGAAAAAGGGAGAGAGATAGAAGGAGCAGAGAAAGTGGAGGAGATTCCTTCCTAATTATATGGAGTTATCTGAGCCTACTGCTGGGTGTGTCTCTTCCTCTCACCCCTTTTTTCCTGCCCCAGAAAGTGAGACTCCCAGTGCCCAGCTTGAGATGTACTGCCCTCTGAGGCCTGTTGAATTGTGTTGAGGGCGAGCCAAAGGATTCCTTCCTGTTCTTTCAGTCCTATTCTCTCTTCTGGCCCCACTTCATGCAGGACACAGGGCACTGGCTTTCACAAATAATGGCTTCATTAGATTGAAAGGAGAAGAGAGTGACCTCAGTGAAATGGACTTCCTGACCCCAGCTGACCTCTGACCCTCACCCTGACAGCCTCTAAATCTTTTCCTCTGTCCTGTTTCTCTTGAGTTATCCCTTCAAGGTGAGAGCAGGAAACAAGAGCTGTGTCCTACTGTAACTCACTGCATGTCAGACTATAACTCACCAGGTGTCCAACTACAGGATAACTGACAGCATATTGACTGTAACTTCCTCCCAGTGTGAATTCTGGCTATTACTCACGGTGTGACTGTCACTCACCTGGTATTCCCTGGGAGTGTACCCAAGTGTAAATGCAAGGGGAGTAAAGAGCATTATTGTGCCGCCTCCTCCTCTCCATTCTGGATGTGTTGATTACAATTTGTTTGGTGTCAGACTTTAACAAAATAATCGACTGACTGTCACTTACCTTAATCCAATCCTTTCCAGGTAGGCATTTAAGTCACCAGACAATGCAAATCATATGATGTTTTCAATTATTATAGAGAAGTGAAGATTTTCCTGGCACCAAGAATGTGAGCTAACTGGAGATACAGTTTTGAACTAAAAGTATAACGAAGAATCACATATAATGTAATAATGAGAAGGGACCTTAAGACATCTAACATGAGACCTAAAATTACTTTAGACCATAGAATGCCAAAACTGGAAAGGCCCTTAGAACACAGAATGGTAAGAATTTTCAGGTACCTCAATAGGGCATCTACTGTTCTCCCCTCCAGCAGGTCCTGAACTAAAGAGGCATTTCCTAGATCAAAGAAGGGTGGAATGCCCAGGTCTGGCATTCTAACGTTCTATGCAAAAGTGGAGCTAAAGTATCCTATTCACTCAGCCCCAGTGGTCAATTGATTCTTTCTTTTTTTTTTTTTTTTTTGCAGGGCAATGAGGGTTAAGTGACTTTCCCAGGGTCACACTGCTAGTGTCAAGTGTCTGAGACTGGATTTGAATTCAGGTACTCCTGAATGCAGGGCTGGTACTTTATCCACTGCCCATCTAGCTGCTTCTTTTTTTGGTTTTGTTTTGTTTTGTTTGTGGGGCAATGGGGGTTAAGTGACTTTCCCAGGGGTCACACAGCTAGTAAGTGTCAAGTGTCTGAGGCCGGATTTGAACTCAGGTACTCCTGAATCCAGGGCTGGTGCTTTATCCCCATCTATCTGCTTCTTGATTCTTACAATTTTCCACTCTTCCTTAGAATCTAGATGTCTTCAAAAGGATATATGTGTGTATATGTATGTATGTATGTGTGTATGTATGTATGTATGTATGTATACACATCCTCAATTAGCTCAGAAAATAAATACATGAACTGTTATAAGTAGAAGAAATCTCAAAGATAATCTATTCTAATCCTTTACTTTAAAGATGCAAAAACTGAGACTCAGAGATGCATGATCCAAAGTCATACAATAAATAAGACAGTGGTAGAGTTGAAATTAGAAGTTGGTTCCCCGACTCCCAATACAGTTTCCTTTCTTTCTTTTGTTTTGGTGAGGCAAATGGGGTTAAGTGACTGGCCCAGGGTCACACAGCTAGTAAGTGTTAAGTGTCTGAGGCTGGATTTTAATTCAGGTCCTCCTGACTCCAGGGCCAGTGCCCCCAGTTTTCTTTCTACCATGTTTCAAAGCTATTGCATCTATGCTGGCCCCCACACCTGACAAACTTGATCATAGGAGTTGAAATCTGGAACAAAGCTAAGGGCACCCAAAGGGGTCATTATCTAGCCTATAGTCAAATGAATGTCCATTCTGAGAAGGCTACCCACTTGCACTGAAACCTGAAAAAAGAAAAAAGATCAGGGGTATCTCCATCCCAAGGGTAAGAAGTTGGACTAGTTTTGAAAATCTGGCTTTGAAGCATAGTCTTGCTGTGCAGAGGTCTCTAGGGGCCCCTGCTGGGGCAATGCTGTTACTTCTATCCCCCACCTCACTCCCTGTGATGACCTTTGGTAGCCCAGATCAATAGACCAGTCCCCTCCAGTCCCCAAGTGACCATGAGCAGCTCAAGAGAGCAGGCCTGAATCTGGGTCATTAAGTAACTGTCACTCACCCTGGCCCCACTGGGGGCAGGGCCCTGGGGGTGTGAAGAGAGACACAGGTGTGGCCATTTTGTTTCCAACTCTCACCCTGCCAAACCCTGAATTTCTGGTCCCTGTCCCCCATCTGCTCTTCTTTTTTCATCAATGGCAACCAGGATGAATGTATAGAATTGCAGTCCTGGAGAGTAACCTCCTTTTCTCTATCCTTCTTCCTACTGGGTTCATTGGCAAGGCTTCCTGCTTTTGGCACTTAGACCCCCTTTTCATTGTTAATTCCACATCCCCTTCGATGAGCCCCCGTATGCTTATAAAATCCCAACTTTAAGCCACATCTCTGAGCTCTCTTTGCTCTCTCTGAGCACTCACATTCTACATTGAATCCTTATCCCTTCACTGAGCCTATATCCATCACAATGAGCCCCAATCATCCTCATCAAGTTCCCATTTTCCACATTGAGTGCCCCACCCACATTAAACTTCCATCCCATCATTAATCAATAGACATTTTTAAAAGCACCTACCATGTGGTCAGGCACTATGCTAAGCACTAGAGATACAAAGAAAGGCAAAAAATGTGGTCTTTATCTTCAAGGAGTTCAGTCTAATGGGGGAAATAACATGTAAATAACTAAGTACATACACTATATATGCAGTAAAAATAGAAGGTAATCTCAGAGGGAAGGTGCTAACAGAGGGAAAGGGGAATCAGGAAAGGCCTCCTCCATGAAGTAGACTTTAAATTGAGTCTTAAAGGAAGCCATTGAAGGCAGGAAGAACATTCAAGGCATGGGAGACAAGCAGTAAAAAAGGATGGAGTCAGGATATGAAATATCAGTTTGAGGAATGGCATGTGGTCCAGTGTAGCTGGATCACAAATTGTATGGAGGGGGACTGGAAAGGTAGAAAGGATTCAAATTGTTAAGGCCTTTAAGTGGCAAATAGCACACTTTATAGTGGTTCCTGGATGTGATAGGGAGCCACTGGAGTTTACTGGGTAAGGTGGTGGCATAGTAAGACCTGTCTTTTAGGAAACTCTTTGACAACTGAATGAATGGGGTTGGATTGAAATGGGGAGAGATTTGAATCCCTTCACTGAGCCTCCATTCTCCTTAATGAATACCCATCCTATTCACAGAGTTCCAGTCTTCCTTGCTGAACCCCCATGCCTGTAATGTAGCCCCTATGCTATTGTTATGGGCCCAGAACACCCCAGAAGTTCTCTGGGGTACATCAAGGAACCTTCTTGAGAAACTAAACCAAAGGACAGACACACCTAAAGAGATAAGTGGAGCTAGCTCCAAGACCCCCAACCTTCATTCAAGTCTCCACCCCTGGGGAGATAAATTTGGGTGTGGCTGCTGCCTTTGTGTAGAGATGGCTTGAGAGATCTGCAGCCACCTTTCACCCAACTCCTACAGCCACCATCACTGGGGGATGGTCCTCCCTCACTAAGGGAACTTTCCACAGTCAGATGGTCACTCCCATCAGTCCTCTATAAAAGTACCTGCCTGTCTCCTGCTCAAAGAGATTGGTATCTCAGATCCATGCTCTGTGCCATGCCTTTCTCCCCATAAGAAGAAATCCGATGATTTCTCTCTTGGTTTCCCTTCCCTTCCCCAGCCCTGAAATAAACTACTATCTTATTCTAATTGCTTTTGTGTGCAAGAGGGTGTAATTCTTTAAAGAAGAATTCCTAAGGACCCAAACCCCTACCCCAAGCCCTACCCCAAACCCCCTACCCTATTTTCCCCATGGCACCATCATTGAATTTCTACCACATCCTTGAGATCCACACATATGCTGATCACCCATATCCATTTTTCTTATTTATCCCTGTCCTATTTTGTATCACCTCATTGAATCTCCATCCCCTCACTAAATCTCCATTTCACTGCAGGACTTCCATCTTGTAATGGAGTTTCCTTTTTTTAGATTAAATTTATTTTATTTTCAAAGATCAGCCTACTCTGCCTGACTCCACCCCTCCCTGAGAAAGCAAGAAAACCAAACCTGAGTTATAAACATATATAGTCAAGCAAAATAAAATTTGTCTTTGTCTATGTCTAAATTAAAAAAAAATTTTTTTTAATTTTTGTGTGTTGGGGTAGCTAGGTGGTGTAGTGGATAAAGCACTGGCCCTGGATTCAGGACCTGAGTTCAAATCTGACCTTAGACACTTGACACTTACTACCTGTGTGACCCTCATTGCCCCACAAAAAAAATTAATTTAATTTAATTTTAAAATGTGTGTCATTCTGTACTCTGAGTCATTATCTCTTTCAGGAGATGAGCAGAATATTTCACTATAAGTCCTCAGGTCCAATTTCTCTGCTCTTTTACAGTGGTGGCTGCTAAATCTTATGTGATCCTGATAGATTTCTTGGTACTTGAAATTTTACTGGTTGTGGTATTTTTTATTTGACATGGAAGTTTTGGGTTTTGGCTATGATGTTCCTAGGAGTTTTCATTTGGGGGGTTTCTTTTTTCTTTTTTTAATCATAAAAGTATTTTATTATTTTCCAGTTACATGTAAAGATAGTTTTCAACATTTGTTTTCATAGGATTTTTAGCTCCAAATTTTTCTCCCACCCTCCCTTCCCTCCCCCCTCCCCAAGATGGAAAGTAATCTGATATAGGTTATATATGTACAATCATATTAGACGTATTTATGCATTAGTCATATTGTGAAAGAAGCAGAACACAAGGGAAAAACCTAAGAAAAAAAAACAGCCCCAAAGTAGAAATAGTAAGGTTCAATCTGCATTCAGAATCCACAGTTCTTTTTTCTGAATATGGATAGCATTTTCTATTATGAGTTCTTTGAAATTGTTTTGGTTCATTGCATTGCCGAGAAGAGCCAAGTCTATCACAGTTGATCATCACACAATATTGCTGATACTGTGTATGACATTCTCCTGGTTCTGCTCACTTCACTCAGTATCAGTGCATGTAAGTCCAAGTTTTTCTGAAATCTGCCTGTTCATCATTTCTTACAACACAATAGTATTCCATCACATTCATATACCACAATTTCTTTAGCCACTCCCCAATTGATGGACAACCAGCACAATAATATTCTGTTCTGTCGACTACATTTTGTTCAGCCATTCCCTAATCAACAGGAACTACTTTGTTTCTAATTATTTGTTGCCACAATGAAGTTCTGCTGTGCCTATTGGGACATATATGGAGCTTTTTATTGTCTTTGACCTCTTTGGAGTTTTTGTCCAGTTGTGGAATAACTGGGTCAAAGAATATGAAAAATTTGGTCACATTTTTTAAAAAACCACATAATTCAAAATTGCTTTCTAGAATGGTTGGACCAATTCACAGACCCACTTAGTGAATTGGGAAGGAAAGAAAGGAATTTATTAAGCACCTATGATGTTCTAGGTACCAGGCTAATCACTTTATATATATTATCTCATTTGGTCCACCTATCTTCCCACAACCACTCTAATACTTTCTATTTCTGTCTTTTATTATCTTTCCTAGTTTCATAGGTATGATCCAAAACTTCAGAGTTCTTTTAATTTACTTTTCTCCTAATAGTGATTTGGAGCAATTTTATATAGTTGTTGATAGTTTTCATTTCTTCTTTCAAAAACATTCATATATCTTGCTTATTTATATACTTGGGAATTATACTGTATTTTTTTTTTTGTGAGGCAATTGGCCCAGGGTCACACAGCTAGTAAGTGTCAAGTGCCTGAGACCAGATTTGAACTCAGATCCTCCTGAATCCAGGGCCAGTGCTTTATCCACTGCACCACCTAGCTGCCCTATAATGTGTTTTTAAACAAGTATTTGTTTAACTTTTATTGATGCTTTTTGTATTAAAATCATTGCCATTTACAAACATATTCTTCCCTTCTTCCATATTCAGCAAGTCTTCCCTTGTAATTAATGAGAAAAAAAGTACTTGAGCAAAACTAACTAGTATGGTACAGTAGAAAGAATATGGGCTCTAGAGTTAGAGTACCTGGATTCAAATCTCGACTTAAAGATTTTTTTCTATGTGACTTTATGCAGATCATTTAACCTTCCTAGACCTTAGTTTCCTTGGATCTCAAGTATAAAATGAAGTGGGGGGGGGAGGCAGCTAGGTGGCACAGTGGATAGAGCACCAGCCCTGGATTCAGGAGGACCTGAGTTCAAGTCTGACCTCAGACATTTACTAGCTGTGTGACCCTGGGCAAGTCACTTAACCCCAATTGCCTCACTAAAAAAACCAAAACAAACAAAAACCCCCCAATATGTGCAATATTCTACATCCATAGTCCTCTACCTCTTCAATGAAAGGAGGGAATGAGATATGGTTTTTTTTCAATTCTTCTCTGGAGTAATGTTTGGTCATTATTTTTACACATCATTCAGTTTTATTTGTTCTTTTCATCTACATTGTTGCAGTCAATTTGTATATTATTTTCCTGTTTCTACTTATTTCTTCTGGATCAGTTTAGATGTCTTCCCATGCTTCTCTGAATTCCTCATATTCGTGATTTCTTACTCCATAATGATATTCTGTTACATCTATGTACCACAGTTTCTTTAGCTATTTCCCAATCAATCTACTTTGTTTCCAATTCTTTGCTACCACAAAATGTACTTCTATGAATATTTTGATGCAAATGGCACTTTTCTTCCTCTCTTTGACCACCTTAGGGAATATATGCCTGGAAATAGGATCTCTTGAGTCAAAGGGTTTATTCATTTTCATAATTTTATTTGCATAATTCCAAATTGCTTTCCAAAATGGTTGTACTGATTCATAGCTCCAATAACACTATATTGGTGTGCCTGTCTTCCCACAGTCTCTCCAACATTGATTATTTCTGTCTTTTATTACCTTTACTAATTTGATGGTTATCAGCTGAAATCTCAGAGTTGCTTAAATTTGCATTTTATCCTATGTAAGTGGTTTGGAGCATTGTAAATATCTGTGTGTTCATAGCTTACATTTCTGCTTTGGGGACTTTTTCCATCTCTGATTCACTTACCTATGGGGGGTGGGGGAGACGGACATTTACTCTCATTGAAGTCCCACAAGATGGAGGATGCATTCTTTAATATGCTGCTAAAGCAGCTTTGAGAGCCCCCCCCCCCCATCCATAATTCTCAGAAGGATACTGTCCTAAAGATCCCAGGACCCAGTCCCTAACTAGAGCAAGGGGAGAGAATCCTGCCATCTCTCAAAGCTGGAATAGCCTGGCCAGGAAACTTGCCCGGGGGGCTGAAAGCCAGGACTCTCTCCCCATCCCCCACTCTTTCCTTTCCCTCAGGCAGTCCAGGCTACCCCTCCAGTTCCCCAAAGCCCTGGTCAATCACCACTGATTGATTGATTGGGGAGGGGGAAGGGAAAGGGAGGGAGGATCGATGGAGGAAATCTCGATCTATTCACATTGGCTGCTAATGGTCCAGAGAGGAAAGGAGGAAAATTAATAGTGGGGTGGTAACACCCACACCCCCCAAACTAGTGTTCTCATCTAGGCTTTATAGCATTGGACTTCTCTTCTTTAAGAATCCCCTCAATCCCTCTGCCAAGAGAGGAGATGATAAGGGAGAGAGGCAGGAAGGGATAAAGCTCAGAACGTGAACCACCATTAGACTTGGTATCATGAGTTTTACTGCACTAGAGGAAGTCAAGGCAGATGCTCAGTACACCTTCTCCCTTTCATTCTCCACAGCCCGACCTTTCTCTATAGTCCAATTCTCTTCCCCAGGGTGGGAGGTGACAGTTGTCCCTTTTTTCTGCTCCAACTCTCTCTTCTCCCAGAACCAATCTATCCCTGTCTTTTTCTCAGTCTCTGTTTTTATCTCTACCCCCTGGCTCTGCTTCCCTATTTCTGTGTGTTGAGGATTTAAAGTCAGGGGGCCTGAGTTTGGATTCAAGTTTTACCCTGTACTTGCTGGGTGACCTTGGACATGGAACCTATGGGCCTCAGTTTATTTATCTGTTAAAGGGAGGGGAATCAAACTAGATGATTCCTAAGATCTTTTTGTAATCTAAATCTTGTGATTTATATGGGGGTACAGCATGATTTAGGGGATAGAAATACTATATTCTCTGGCTTCATCTCTGTCCTTTTATTTCTTCACTATAGTCTTCTGTTGTCCTTCTCATCTCTCTTTTTTTTTTCTTTCCTGTCCCTTTGTCTGTCTCTGTCTCTTCTCCTGAGTCCCCTGAGATGAGGTGATGACTGAACTAGAATGCTTGAATACAAGCCTAAATGAGATTTTTTTGGGGAGGGGGTTAGTTAAAAATGTAGTCCATACCCAATTTGTAGGCCAGCATTGTCTGGCCCATTGGATTTCATTGACCTCTTTGGCTGTGGAAGACCTCCCCCCAAATCAGACGATATATCTAGAGGCTCGATATTTGGCAGTGACAAGGATGTCAAATCCTGTCTGAATCCCTGCCTTTATTCCTATCTCTACTTATGTTCCTCTTTCCTTCTCCACCAACGCTGCTTTCCAGTTACACACCTGAGAAGTCTCCACCCTGAGACCAAACCCCCAGGGATAATATCCTGTCTGAACTCATTCCTCAATGATTAACAGATTCTCACCAGGTCATATCCTACTCATCCTAGTGATTCTGATCCCCCAGCTGTCATTGTTCAAGCCCCATTTACCATCCTTCAATGCCCCCTCCACCGGATGTTCCACTTTAAAGTTGCCTACCCCTTCCACTGTGCTCTCTGGAATACCAACTCCACAGGCAACAAAGTCGATTTCATCTTAAATTTTTTCCTTCCCCAGCCCTTCCATCTTCTTGTACTCACTGAGAACTGGCTGACCCTTTCCAGCACTGGTCGAACTTTCACTCATATACCCCCACACCCAGTCTTATTGGTTAAAAGCAAACTTTACTCACTCCCTATTGCCTCTTCTGGGCTCTCCCTCTCCCTTTAAACCTAAGTAACCTCTCCTTTGAAGATCATTCAATCCACTGTAAAGTTGCTATCTAGCTATACTGTCTAAAATATCTGAGTGATCACCAATAAATTATAAGCTTTAGCAAGAGTTTAGACTTTTAAGCATTTATTAAGGAGAATAAGAATTTGGTGAAGAGAGAGAAAGAGGCCTAGATGCCTACAGCTATCTATCTCAGGGAGTCGGGGTCTCTCGCTCCTCTCCCCCCTTGAGGTCCTCGTGAAAGAGAGAGAGCAAGCCTCGCCCCTTCTTCGTCCCACAAGCCTGCTCTGAAACTGAGAACATCACACACACACACACACACACACACACACACACACACACACACACACACACACAGCTCCAAGCTAATTGGCTGATAGCTTTGATAGACAGTACCCACGAGCAAACCTCACTTCCTGACTACAAGGAACTGACCTTCTAAGCGGCATGGCTTGCCCTCAGATGCCTTCTCCTCATGGCGGAGCTTTCCTACAGTAACTCTCCAGCAGGTGGCATCACTCCAATTGTTATACCACATTTTATACCCTATTAAGATTCTGGTAGTTGTTATCTATAGACCTCTCCTTCTTTCCTCAGTGAGTTTGGCATCTGGTTCACATTGTTTCTCTGATCCCCACCTCCTTCCCTCATACTAAGGGACTTCAACATACATATGTATGTTGATATTACCCAATTTCCCTAAACTTGCTTATTTCCCATGACCCACTCCACCATGCCTCAGCTATATACAGAGATGGTCATGGCCTTGATCTTGACATCACCCACAAGTGATTGCCATATCTGATGGCAACCTGTGGGCATTCCATCTCTCCTTCTATCTTGTGACCCCAAATCCTATTCCATGTTCTTACCATGACTTCCAAGCCCTTGACTCCTCTGTTTTTCCCAGGTCATCACCCCTGCACCCTCTCTTTCTCATATAGACCCTCTCGTGAACCAGTTCAATGCTACAGTCTTCTTCTCTTAAGTCTTGTGTTTCCATATCCTATTATGGAGCTGATCCTTGGATCACACTGACATCTGATGTCTTCATGCCTATCCATGTGCTGCTGAATGAAGCTGGAGAAAATAATGCAACTGTGTTGATTCTATCCACTGTATATTTGTTATATAACCTCAACTGGACCCTCACTGTAGTAAGGCAAAGCTTCTACATCTCCTTATTCAATTTACTATTGCACAGACCACAGAAGCTTTTAGAAATTTTCTCATCCCTCCTCCACCCTTCCATGTCTCCTTCTTGCCCCAGAATCTCAATTGAGAATCTTGTTTCATATTTCATTGAAAAAAAGATTTAAGACCATTCACAGAAAGCTTCCTTTTACCCCCATCTTCTTATCCCATATCACTCAGATGCCTTCTGCCATTATCTCCTGCTTCATCCCTTCCTTCCATAAAGAGGTGGCTCTTCTCTTTGCCAAGACAGATCTTTATATGCACAAGAGATTTTATTCCATCCCATTTTCCCCCAGGAGATTTTTCTCCTCTATCACTCCCAGTCTCTTACTTATCTTCAATCTCCTCCTCTCTCCCAGCTGCTTCCCTACTGTCTACAAACATTCCCACTCTCCCCATCCTCAAAAAAGCCTCACTTAATATCTCCATCCTTGCTAGCTATTGTTCTATATCTCTCCTCTCTTTTGTGGCTAAATTCCTTAAGAAGGCTGTCTAAAATCCATATGGTTACTTCCTTTCCTCTTACTTTCTTATTAACTCTCTGCATTCTAGCTTCCAACTTCATCATTAACCAAAACTGTCCTTTCCAAAATGACCAGTGCTCTATGGCTGCCAAATCTAATGACCCCTTTTCAATCCTCCTCCTTTTTGACCTCTCTGAAGCCTTTGACATTGTTGATCACCCTCTTCTGGAGATTTTCTTCTCTCTAGGTTTTCATGACACTACTCTCTCCTAGTTCTTTTCCTACCTAGCTGACTGCTCCTCTGTCTCTTTTTCTGGCTTTCCATCTATATTGTGCCCACTAACCTCAACTGTCCCCTAAGCCTCTGTTCTGGGTCTTCTTCTCCCTCTATCATATTTCACTTGGTGATCTCATCGGTTCATATGGATGCAATTATCAGCTCCATGAAGATGACTCTCAGATCTATTTACCCCAGCCCTAACCTCTCTTTGGACCTCTAGTCTAGTATCTCCAACTGGCTATTGAACATTGAGAAACGTTTATCCTGTCTTAAACTAAAAATGTTCAAAACTGAATTCTTTATTATTTCCCCCCCCCAACTCTTTCCTCTTTCTAACTCTGCCGTTACTGTCAAGAACACCACCATCTTCCCAGTCATCCAGGTTTACAACCTAAATGTCACTCCCCATAGCCAATTTATTGACAAGTGGTGCTGATTTTACATTCATTACATCTTTTCTATATGCTCCTCCACCCTTATACCCTTCTCTCCTCTAAAACTACCATTACCCTGTTATAAACCTTCATTACCTCAGGAATGGATTCTTTTAATAGATTGTTGATTAGATTCCCTTTCCCAAATCTCTCCCCACTCCAGTCCATTCTTCACTCAGTCATCAAAATGATCTCCCTGAAGCATAGGTCTGACCATGTCATAATCCCTCCCCCAGGAACAAGTATAAAAGCCTATTTAGTATTCAAAGCCCTTCATATCCTGTCCCCTCCTCTCTCCTTATTCAGTTGACTCCATCCTCCTTGCTGTTTCTCATGCAAGACATTCCATCTCCTGACTCCAGGCATCACTGACTGGCATTCTCTCTTTCCTCATTTTTATCTCCTAACTTCCCTGGCTTCCTTCAAGTTCCTACTAAAATCCCACCTTAATTCTAGGGCCTTCCTTCTGTTGATTATCTCCAATTTGTCCTGTATATATTGTTTGTAGACAGTCATTTCCATGCTGTCTCCCCCATTAGACTGTGAGCTCCTGGAGGGCAGGAATTAAGACAATCTTTGCCATTCTTTGTATCCCCAGCACTTGGCACAGTGCCTGGTGCATGGCATACATTTAATAAATACTTGTTGATTGACTGACTGACTCTTCCTTCTTTGCCTCTGTCTCTGTCCCTGTCCTTGCCTTTGCTTCTAGCCTTGTTTCTCTGTGTATGTCCTGTTCTTTGTCCTTGCCTCATATCTTCTTGACCCCTGGGCCAGAGTTCTTTGTAAACAATAAAGTAACAAGTACATGGAAACTATTTTAAAGTATTACATGAACTGCCTTAGAGTCATACAGTGTCAGAGAGAGAGAGAGAGAGAGAGAGAGAAGGGTCCTTAAAACATAGAATGTCAAAGGTGGAAAGGGTGGGGCAGCTAGGTGGCACAGTGGATAAAGCACCAGCCCTGGATTCAGGAGTACCTGAGTTCAAATCCAGCCTCAGACACTTGACACTTACTAGCTGTGTGACCCTGGGCAAGTCACTTAACCCCCATTGCCCCGCAAAACAAAAAAAAAAACCCACAACCCCCCCCTCCAAAACCAAAAACAAACAAAGGTAGAAAGGGTCTTGGACAATAGAATTTCAGAGCTGGAAAGGACCTTAGAATGTGTGATGCTGGGAGTGGAAAGGATCTTAGAACATGAAATGTCACTATGGTGGAAAGACTATTGCATTTGGGGTTTAGAGGCTTGGGCTCAAATATCACCTCTACTATTTTCTGACTATATGACCTTGGCCAAGTCATTTACTCCTCTGGACTTTTGTTCTTATTTACAAAAAGAGTACTAGGTGACCTCTAGTGTCTCCTTTAGCTCAAAATAAGTGATCCTGTGATAAAGAATGTCAGAGCTGATAGGGATTTCAAACTATAGAAAGTCAGAGATACAGGTTATGTTAGAGGTCATTTGGTCCAATAGCCTCCACTTGTTGTATTGATAATTATCTTTTCATGTTTGTGATCTGTCTCTCTTACTAGATATTCATCTTTGCATCTCTCTCAAAGGGCTCTAGGGGCAACTTGGTGGCACAGTGGATAAAGTGCTGGCCCTGGAGTCAGGAAGACCTGAGTTCAAATCTTCAGATGGCTATGTGATCCTAGGCAAGTCACTTCACCCTGTTTGCCTCAGTTTCCTCATCTGTCAAATCAAATGGAGAAGGAAATGGCAAACCACTCCAGTATCTCTGCGAAGAAAACCCAAAATGGGGTCACAAAGAGTCAGAAATTACTAAAAATGCCTGGGCAGAGGAACTATAGCTCATGGTAGGGCAAAGCTCAGAAGCTAGGAATACCCAAAGATGGAAACAGAAGACAGGGTTTTTATGGGGTAACAGAACAAAAAGGGAACCAAAAGATTGCTCCAGAGTGACATATAGCTACTTAATGTAAATGAACCTTTGACAAAAGAAATAATAGAACTGCTCCTAAGTTAAGTATAAGTGTTACTGACTCTGAATAGAAATTACTTAATGTAGGTGGACCCTTTTTACATAATAACAAAGTCCAGGGAGTAAGGTGGGGAACATTGGATGGGGATAAGTTGCTTGGGGGAAGGTCCATAAGTCCAGCAAGAGTCTGGAAATGACAAAGACAGTCAGCCCCAGGCAATTCATTTGCCTGGGAAAGAGGGGACTGGGTGGGGGAATCAGTTCCCAGTAAATTTTGTAGTTCTCAAGGATGAGTACTAAATTTTGACCTGGGACCTCATGGAGGGCAATGATGCTTATAGCTGACATCAATACAGTGTTTTATGGGAATCATTTCATTCGGTCTTTCCATATCTCAGCTTTAAACCATTTTGGATGTTTTCTGTTTCAGAAGCTTATTCAGGTGTTACAGTTCCTGGGGCTCACATACAGAGGGTCTCCCAAATATCTGTATTATTATTTCTCTCTTACGGATAAGCTTTAAAGAAGTTAAGCCACTTGCCTGGGGTCACATATCTAGTAAACATCAGAGATGAGATTTGAACTGAGGTTTCTCCCACTCCAAGTCTACCCCATCTCCTACTAGGCTATGCTGTTTCTCAGTATCACCAGCCAATGCTTGTAGGGAGGGGTGGGGATTCCCAAGTAGGACCATCTGTTAATAAGTTTACCAAAAATTACTTCATTCCTATGTTCTGAAATCCTTACTTCCTCCTTCTGATCACAGAGGTTCATCCTTGGTGCCAGGTAGGTTATAGAACCAGCAGGGGGTAGTCTGACCCATATCTCCCCAGCCAAGAAGCCTCAAGGTAGTTTGAAGAAAGTTTGACCCTTTCTCATCCCATTGACCTATGCTCTCCCTCGTGAACCTGAGCTCCCCACCTTTCCAAATATTCAGGATTGCTGGGAATCTGGTTTTTCCAGATTCTCCCCATGATGCTGCCTTAGGGAGTATATGGTCAAGGGATAGGTAAACCATTCAGAGATAACTTCTATCTCAACCTTTTTCTTCCCAATATCTGCTTATCAGGAAATTCAAAGCATTTTCCAGAAATTGAAGAATATGATGGATAATGGGACCCATAAATTCTGTCTTCTAGTTTTAAACCCTAACTAACCACCAAACCCAAGTAGGATTGTGGTGGTGGTGGTGGGGTCGAAATCATGATCAGAGATCCCAGGAGTAAAGGTTTAGAGTTAGAGGGGACCTTAAAAGTCATTTAATCTAATTCCCCTTTTTGACAGATGAGGAAATTGAGGCCTAGAGAGATTAAGTGACTTGCTTATAGTCACACAGTGTGTAAATGGCAGAGGTAGAATTTGAAACATGGATTCTCTGACTCCAAAGTAATCACTATTTTCATAGGAAAAAAGCAAAGACCTGACTATCTTGAGCTAAATCCCTGGAATGGAATCACTTGAGAGTTAATCCCTGCTGCTTTTTCCCCAATCACATGCACATATCTACACAGGGCTAACAAGTCAGAGGTCAGCTATGGTTTCCTGAACTCAAGTTGTGAGGAAATCACATTCCGATCTTAGCTCAGCCACTAAACTAGCTACGTGACCTCAGGCAACCCACTCCAGTCATCTGGGCCTTTATATCCTTATCTATAAAATTAGGGTTCAAAAGAGTGACCATTTCCATCTAGAAGTGATCAGATGAGTGACCTTGTGGTGAACTCAGTATTGTGAAAGACACTGGTATTCAAATCCAACCTTAGAAATTTTCTGGTTGTGTGATCATAAACAAGTCACTTAACTTCTTATAATCTCAATTTATTTATCTGCAAAATGGGGATAATACTTGAAATTCATACCTCACAAGGTTGTTCAATTAATCAAGCATTTATTAAGCCCTATTATGTGCCAGCCCTGGAACTTACGACAAAAAATGAAACTGTTCCTGCCCTCAAGGAGTTTATGTTCTGTCAAGGGGGAACAACACATACACATATAATAACATAGAAAATCCACATAACAATGTAATTTTGGGAAGTGGGAGAGAGGCACTATCAGGAGAGGGGGAATCTGGAAAGACTTCATGTAGGAAATGTCACTGATGCATGGTAGGCATTTGTATTACAAAGACAAAGAAATAGTCCCTTCCCTCAAAGAACTTATATGATATGAAGTAAAGGTGAGGAAGTACAATATCCCTGCCTGTGTAAAGGCACAGAAATGGGAATATTTGAGCAACAGCAAGAAGGCCAGATTACATTTTTGCTAAATTGTACTTCATTTTTTTCTGATTTGGAATATCCTTACTTATTAAACAGTTTCTTCATAGTAATTTACTTTATTGGTGTTGGTGTTTTTACAAAACCTAGTAATATGCAGCGTTAACCTGGAAATTAAGGAAACAATCAATATAGGAGAAATAAGGGGCAGAGGAACTATAGCTAGTGGCATCACAAAGCTCTGAAGCTAGGAATACCCAAAGATGGGAACAGAGGACAGGGTTTTTATGGGGTAACAGAACAAAAAGGGTAGGGAATCAGTCAGTTCTCAGTGAATTTGTAGTTCTCAGCAGTCATAACAACAACTGAGTAAATCTCTTTTTTCCCTCCATCCCCATGCCATGGGAGAGACTGAACTAATTGCAGAAAATGCATCTGGCCAAGAGCAGAGAAAGATATACTAAGAACAAATACAGGGGAAAAAATGGATGCATAAAGATAGCCACCTGAAGAAGGAAGCAACTTCAGGGACTGTGGCACCTTGCACCAGAGAAGAATGCCAGCTATGGATTTAAGAAAAGACTTCCAGATCACAAAACACCAAAAGTACTTTCAATGCTGTGAGAAAATAGGTAGTTGTCTCCTCTCAATGAGGCTATAACAGTCAATCATACTCCTCCTGACCTGTTTGTAGGACAAAGGTCTCAGATCCCCTCCTCCCCCTCAGGCTAACAAAATCACATGGTTCAAGGAGCCCTGGTCTCAATAAGATCTGCTCTGGAGTTGTGTACATATAAGGAAGTATAAGGTCCACTCCTGAGTTATGCCCATATAAGGAAGAAGGGTGGGAAGACTGCTTTCTGATTAGCTAGTCTTTTCCAGTAGATTGTAACCCTTGAGTAATTGGACCAATGATGAAAAAGGGGAGGATCCATTCATGTTAGGGACTAGGGTATAAAACAGGGCCTGCCATTTTCTGGCCTCCATTTTAGCTCAGCAGAAGCAGGACTGGCATGTCCGAGTTGCCACCATGCAGCTGTTTGTCCACGCACAGGCTCTGCACACCCTCGAGATGACTGGGCAGGAGACCATCGCCCAGATCAAGGCCCATGTGGCATCCCTAGAGGGCATTGCCCCTGAGGATCAGGTCCTGCTTCTAGGTGGCTCCCCACTGGAGGATGAAGCCATCTTGGGGCAGTGTGGGTTGAAGCCGTTGTCCACTCTGGAAGTGGCTGGCTGAATGCTAGGAGGTAAAGTCCATGGCTCTCTGGCCCGAGCTGGAAAAGTGAGGGGTCAGACTCCCAAGGTAGCCAAGCAGGAGAAGGAGAAGGAGAAGAAGGAGAAGAAAGAAGAAGGAGAAGAAAGAAGAAAAAGAAGGAGAAGAAAGAAGAAGGAGAAGAAAGAAGAAGAAGGAAGAAGAAGAAGAAGAAGAAGAAGAAGAAGAAGAAGAAGAAGAAGAAGAAAACAGACGATTTGTCAAGAAAAAGGGCCCCAATGCCAACTCCTAGGCCTGGGTAGTCTGTCCTTCATAGGGCCTTCAAGCCCTCTTTCTTGGCATCCACTAGCTGCACACTAAGGTGGCTCCTTTTCACAAGAAAGAAATAAAAGAGCCTTTGTCACATTGCTACTGAGTTCCTGAGAATTATGGAGAAGAGGATTGTTTTTTCCCTCACATATACCTTATACATATATCTCACTACTGTGGTACTTTAAGTTTCAGTCCACTCTTCTCATGGACATGCGTATTTGTGAAAGTGTTTTTGGTTTTGGCCAATTAAACAATTTTAATAAATAGTTTTGCTAAGAGCTGATTAAGAGTATTGACTGATTGCTAAAGGGAAACACTGGTAAGGGCTCATGGGTGACAGTTCTAGAAACCCTAGCCCCTCAGTTACTCCCAGAACCTTGAAGGGAGTGCTGCTCTTTGGGCTGGCCAGTATAAATGGGATATAGGGAAGCAATCCCAGAGAGGATATTATAATTGCATGCCCCAAAGTCAATAAAGACATCATTTTATGAGATGCATAGAGGCAGTACTGCACAGCCAAAGATATACTGTCTCTAGATTCAGCAGACTTAGGTTAAAATTCTGCCTCTGCTGCTTATTAGCCGAGTGACCTTGGGCAAATCAATCACCCTTCCTGGACCTCAGTTTCCACATATGTAAAATGAGGGGGTTGGACTAGATAGCTTCTAAGTTCATTTTGTTAACCTGGAAATTAAGGAAACAATCAATATAGGAGAAATAAGGTCTTTAATATGGGCAGAGGAGCTATAGCTAGGAATATATATATCACAAAAGCTAGGAATACCCAAAGATGGGAACAGAGGAAAGGGTTTTTAATGGGGTAACAGAACAAGAAGGGAACTAAAAGATTGCTCCAGAGTGACATATAGCTACTTAATGTAAATGAACCTTTGACAAAAGAAATAATAGAACTGCTCCTGAGTTAAGTATAGGTGTTACTGACTGAATAGAAACTACTTAATGTAGGTGGACCCTTTTTACATAATAAAGTCCCCGAGTAAGGTGGGGAACATTGGGAGGGGATAAGTTGCTTGGGGGAAGGTCCATAAGTCCAACAAGAGTCTGGAAATGAAAAAGACAGTCAGCCCCAGGCAATTCACCTGCCTGGGAAAGAGGGGACTGGGTGGGGAATCATTTCTCAGTAAATTTTGCAGTTCTCATTCCCTCCTCTTGGTCAAGACGAATTCTGGAATTCGTTGATGACCAAAAATAGTGTTGGGGCATGAAACAAGATTCTCAGGCCATGTCTGGACATCTTGGGACTAAGTAGTGTACACAGATGTTGTCTCCTTCTTTTTCCTGGTCAGGGGAAGCTTGGTGTTGTTGGTAGTGTGTCTGGCCATCCATTCAGGGGTCAGAGTCTTCTTCAGATCTGATAAGTAGATCCAGGATTCAGCCAAGGGATTGGTCAGCAGCACTGGGTAGGAAATCCTTTTCCAATAGACACAGTCTCCAGGTTCCAACTGTAGGTTAGACTGAATTAAAGTTGAGCTTCTAGAAAATGACTGGGAGACAAGATGATTAAGGTGATGAAGAGTTTGGGTGAGTCCTTTACAATAGGACAGAAGGGAGGCCTTGATGGAGAGGGAGTCACTTGAGGGAGAAAAGAGGCATAGGATACCCAGAGATGATTTCAAAATATGAAAGAGAATGTTTACCAAAAGGGTACCCTGGGGCAGCTAGGTGGCAGAGTGGATAGAGCACCGGCACTGGATTCAGGAGGACCTGAGTTCAAATCCAGCCTCAGACACTTGACACTTACTAGCTGTGTGACCCTGGGGAAGTCACTGAACCCCAATTGCCTCACCAAAAAAAACCAAAAAACAAACAAACAAACAAAACCCAAATATAAGCATGTTTAGATAACATGTTTTCATTCATTTGAAAGAAATCAATGGATTTCAGTGGATTGTAAACTGAGGCAATAGTGTGAAATAGTGAGATTAACTAAAAATTTGAGTGTAATCATAGCCTGCATTAAAAGAGGCACAAGGTTCAGAACAAGGGAAATCAAATATGCTTCCCTGGTGAAACTGTAAATGTAGAGCGTTGTGTTCAATTCTGAAGGACACAGTTTAGAATAGATCTTAAATAAAGTAGAGGGCATCTAGTAAAGGGTTTGAGATTGTGGCATACAAGGATCAGCTGAAGAGATCAGAAGACCTAGAGAGGATGTGATCATTATTCTCAAGTGTCTGAAGGACCCCCTGGATTTCGAGGACCTAGGTTCAAATTCTACCTCTGATGACCTTTGGCAAATCAATGAACCTCCTTGGACCTTAGTTTCCACTTATGCGGAAGGGGGGCTAGAAGAATGATTATCCTCTGGCCCAGACAACAGAATTAGGAGCAGTGGGTGCATGTGGCAAAAAACCAAGTTCAGTCTTTTTTTTTTCCTTTTTTAAAAAATTTTTTAATTTTTAATTTTTTTATTTTTTAGTGAGGCAATGGGGGTTAAGTGACTTGCCCAGGGTCACACAGCTAGTAAGTGTTAAGTGACTGAGGCTGGATTTGAACTCAGGTCCTCCTGACTCCAGGGCTGGTGCTCTATCCACTGTGCCACCTAGCTGCCCCCCAAATTCAGTCTTAATGTTAAGAAAAAACTGACAGTAGAATGGGCTGCCTTAGGAAGTAGTGAATTCTCCCTCATTATAGGTCTTCAAGAAAAGGCTCAATGATCACTTGCTGGAGATATTGAAGGGATGGGTGTGTGGTTTTTTTAAATTATTTATTTGTTCATCTATTTATTTATGTTTGTTTTGTGGGGCAATGAGGGTTAAGTGACTTGCCCAGGGTCACACAACTATTAAGTATCAAGTGTCTGAGGCTGGATTTGAACTCAGGTCCTCCTGAATCCATGGGGCAGTGCTTTATCCACTGTGCCGCCTAGCTGCCCCTGGGATGGCTCTTTTTTAAGCACAAGTTGGACCAGATGGCTTCTGAGATCCCTATCCATATTAAGGTTCTGTGATTTTGTGGGATTCTGTAAGGAGGTTGGGCCATGTAAGTCCCTTCTAGCTCTAATAATGTTTGGGGTTATGCTCTGATAGTCTATATTCTAAGGACCAGTACAGTAAGAGCTCTTCTAATTCTGATATTGGGTGTTCTAAAATCACTTCCAGTCTAACATTCTGGGTTCTGTGTAATTTAAAATTCTAAATGTGGGTTCTAATCTGTCCCCCCAGTTTTTGGGGGAAACTGACTAAAATTACTGATAAATGAGTTTAGGTTTTTTAAGAGTTTATTGAAAGATAGTAAAAGAAAGAGAAAGATTGAGAACAGATTTCTTATAGCCTGAAATCCTCGCTTTCCTAAACTCCCCTGTGAAGTTCCTGCCACCAAGAAGATGTCTCACAGCCAAAGAGGCTGAGCTCCCTCCACGGTGTCTGCTTCCTCCTTTCTGGTCTCCTCCCCCAAATGGGAGGTTCTTCAAGCTGATTGGCTAGTGTCATTCAAATTCATTGGTTCACTGGGTCCAAAGGTGTCAAAGTTCAAAGAACAATTCTGAGAACAATTACTTTCTTAAGTACCCTTAAGTACCAGCCAGGTGTGCTTAACTAGAAGTCAGCCAGTAATGCATTCAGCAGTCAGTCACCTTATCCAATTCAATCAGTTTAAATTAATCTTCAGGTGGGCCCCTGAGTATCTGCTAAATCTCATCTATCACATTCCATTATCTTGACACAGTTCTAAGACCCTCCCAACTCTGAAATTCTGGGTTCTAGGTGCTCCCCCGGCTCTAACATTCTAGGTTCTAAGGGCCCTCCCAGCTCTGACATTCTGTGTTCTAAGACCCCTCCCAGCTCTGACCTTCTGGGTTCTAAGAGCCCTTTCTAGCTCTGACATTCTATGTTTTAAGGCAACTTCTATCTCTGACATTCTGTGTTCTAAGGTCATTTCCATCTCTGACATTCTGTGTCCTAAAGTTATTTTCAGTTCTGACATTATATATTCTAAGGCTCCTTCCCAGCTCTGAAAATTTTTGTTCTAAGATCTTCTAATTTTATATGATTCTAGGTTTTTAGTATGTCTTAGCATCTATACTACTCATATGAATTATGTCTGTGTTTGTGGTAGATACCCTGACGTATTATTTGCTGGGAAGGAGAAACACATAGGTAACACAAAAAGCAGAAGGCAGTATGACACCCTCTGAGAGGGACTCCCTCAACTGGGCACTCATATTCATATTTTGAGACCCACAGACAGTGGGTGACTGACTTCCTTTTCTTGGGGTTCTAGGGGGAATCCTGAGAGGCTGCAGGTTTTCTAGGACTGTCACAAGCATATTTGGATTGTTCAGGTTTAAATTGTTATCTGATGAAGGGAGCATCTCTCTAGACAGAACCAGATAATCACCTCAGAGAGGTGAGAATTAGAAGCCCCATTAGCCTAGGTTTATATATAGAGAGAACAGTGATTTTTTCCCCCTCACATTGGCAGGAATGAAGGACAAAAATCAGCCAGCTCTACCATACCTCCCCTACTTCTGTTCTTTCTTTCTTTCTTTCTTTCTTTTTTTTTAGTGAGGCAATTGGGGTTAAGTGAGTTGCCCAGAGTCACACAGCTAGTAAGTGTTAAGTGTCTGAGGCCGGATTTGAACTCAGGTCCTCCTGACTCCAGGGCCGGTGCTCTATCCACTGCGCCACCTAGCTGCCCCTCCCCTACTTCTGTTAAGGAAGTTTTCAAGGTGATTTTCTGGGACCCAAGAAACAATTAGGAATTGAAGTAGGAATTGAAAGGAAGTTTCTTTTATGACCCAACTCTGAGTAAACTTCAAGAGAATTCAGGGTAGAATTCAAGGAATGGCAGAAGACAGTTCCAAAGAGATATTGAATATAAGCCTGAGGACTTTTATCATCTATCTTTAGCTATAATTTACCCAAAAGAGCACAGACAGACCTTGAGATTAAGGCTAGAAGAACCAAGGCACCACGAGAGTGACAGATCCAATTCAGCAGAATACCAGCAGATGGCAACAAAGATCAGTGGAGCTGTGGAAGAGTGCTACCCAGTGGAGACACTTTTGCAGAGACCAGCAGATGGCAGCATAGTGAAGAAGCTAAAACTAGCTCCCAGCACCATAGCTGAACATCAATAGACCAGTAGATAGATGGCCCTGGGCAGGGCCACAGTGTCAATAACAAGCAACAATGCTGCTAGAGACAGCATGATAAAGTACTAGATAAAGCATGGGATCTGGAGTAGGGAAGACCCGTGTTCAAAGCCAGTCTCAGAGACTTGCTTAGCTATGTGACTCAAGAAAAGTTACTGATACTCTTTGTTCCTCAGTTACTTCATCTATAAAAAATGAAGAAATTGGACTCAATGGCCTCTAAGATCCCTTCTAGCTTAAAATGTATGATTCTATGATCCTGAGGGGTCAAGACCCAACACAGCAATGTTGGTGACCATTGAAGATGTATAGTGCCCTTTTATATTGAGCAGTGGATCTCAAGTAAAAATTGTATTTGTCATTTCTTGAAATACACTTGCAAGGGGCAGCTAGGTGGCACAGTGGATAGAGCACCAGCCCTGGAGTCAGGAGTACCTGAGTTCAAATATGGCCTCAGACACTTAACACTTACTAGCTGTGTGACCCTGGCTAAGTCACTTAACCCCAATTGCCTCACTAAAAAAAAAATGCTTCAATGCCATTCTTCTTCTTCTTCTTCTTCTTCTTCTTCTTCTTCTTCTTCTTCTTCTTCTTCTTCTTCTTCTTCTTCTTCTTCTTCTTCTTCTTCTTCTCTTCCTCCTCCTCGTCCTCCTTGTCCTCCTCCTCTCTCTCTCTCTCTCTCTCTCTCTCTCTCTGGCTCCCATATCCCTAACCTTTTTCTTTCTTCCACCCTACCCCAAAAATGAAAAGAAAAAGGAAACCATTGTAACTATGTCTTGTCAAGCAAAATAAATTCCCATATTCATTGTGTCCAAAAATGTATGTCTCATGCATCTTGAGCCCATGACTCCTCAGTAATAACAGAGAGCATCAATCTCATTGGTCCTCTAAAGTTATAGCTGGTCATTGCATTGAGCATAGGTCATCAATCTTTTTATTTATTTATTTATTTATTTATTTATTTTTGGTGAGGCAATTAGGGTTCAGTGACTTGCCCAGGATCACATAGCTAATAAGTGTTAGAGGCCAGTGCTTTATCCACTGTGCCACCTAGCTGCCCCAGTCATAAGTCTTTTAAAGTTGTTTGTCTTTACAATGTTGCTGTTATTATAAGAATTGTGTTCACTTTACTCTGCATACAAGTTTTTCTGAAACTATACCTTTCATCATTTCTTTCTTTTTTTTTTTTTGCAGGGCAATGAGGGTTAAGTGACTTGCCCAAGGTCACACAGCTAGTGTCAAGTGTCTGAGGCTGGATTTGAACTCAGGTTCTCTTGAATTCAGGGCCTGTGCTTTATCTACTATGTCACCTAGCTGCTCCTCATCATTTCTTATAGTACAATTATATTCTGTTAAATTCATGGACTATAATTTGTTCAGACATTCTCCAATTGATTAGTTTTCAGTTCTGTGCTATAACAAAAAAAGAACTGCCATAAATGTTTGTGTGATATGGGTTCTTTTTTCTCTTTCTTTGACCTCTTTGGGGCAAAAGCCTAGTAGTATAACTGGGTTAAAGATGAGTTCACAATTTAGTAACTTGGGAGCATAGTTCTAAATTGCTTTCCACAATGGTTGGACTAATTCATATCTCCACCAATAGTACTAGTTTGCCTGTCTTCCCACAGCCCTTCCTGCATTTGTCATCTTTGCTAATCTGATGGATGTGAGGTAATACTTTGTAACATTTTTTTTTCCATTTGGTTGTTGATAGCTTAGATTTCTTCCTTTGAAAACTACCTGTTTCTATTCTTTGACCATTTATCTTCTGAGGAGTGCTTCTTTTTCTTATAACTTTGTAATTTGTTTTATGTATTCTTGTATGTACACATGTTATTTCCTCGAAGTAAGGGACTGATTTATTTTTCGTTTGTGTATTTCCAGTATATAGCATAGTGCCTGGCACTTTGGAGTGCTTTTTGATTGATTAGTTGATAGGTGGCACAATGCATGCAGTGTTGAACTCGGAATCAGCAAATGTGATCTTGGAAAATTGCCCTGTTGGAGAAAGAAGAACTAAGGAATCATTTGAAAGAATTCTTGACTGGGGGTACTGGCCCTGGATTCAGGAGGACCCAAGTTCAAATCCGGCCTCAGACACTTGACACTTACTAGCTGTGTGACCCTGGGCAATGAGGGTTAAGTGACTTGCCCAGGGTCACACAGCTAGTAAGTGTCAAGTGTCTGAGGATGGATTTGAACTCGGGTCCTCCTGAATCCAGGGCCAGTGCTTTATCCACTGCGCCACCTAGCTGCCCCCAGAAAGAATTCTTGACCCATGACATCCTCATGGAATCTCAACAGTGGTTTAATGGGAGACTTGAGAGATGCATGTGGATTAGAGTCCCTAGAACTGAAAGGGTCACCAGTACATCATACTATGAACTAAAGATACTCTGGCTTGTCTGTGAGGCAGTCAGTGTTTTTCAATGTTGAACTTGCACATTGGGTACTGCCAGATCCCCACTGCAGAGGAAGATGAAAAAAACATGATCTTCATCTACCTAGTAGGATTCTACCAGTTTGAGTACATGCTTTATGAAATTTCCAGATCCTATACTTTCTTACGACTTATGGAAAACGTAATTGGTCATTTGGATGATGAATCAGCTAGATGGCAGCACCGTGGATAGAAGGCTCTGGGTCTGGAGTCAGGAAGACCTAAGTTCAAATCTGGCTTCACACTTAATAGCTTGGGCAAGTCACTTAGCCTCTGTCCGCCTCAGTATCTTCAAATGCAAGATGGGGATGATAACAATAGCAGCTACCTCCCAGTACTGTTGTAAGAATTATTCAATTGGGGCGGCTAGGTGGCGCAGTGGATAAAGAACCGGCCTTGGATTCAGGCTACCTGAGTTAAAATCCAGCCTCAGACGCTTGACTTACTAGCTGTGTGACCCTGGGCAAGTCACTTAACCCCATTGCCCAGCAAAAAAAAAAAAAAAAAAAAAAGAATTATTCAATCAAGGGGCAGCTAGGTGGCGCAGAGGATAAAGCACTGGCCCTGGATTCAGGAGGACCTGAGTTCAGATCCGGCCTCAGACACTTGACACTTGCTAGCTGTGTGACCTTGGGCAAGTCACTTAACCCTCATTGCCCCACTAAAATAAAATAAAAAAAAAAGAATTAATCAATAAAGAAACATTATTAAGATCTACTATGCATCATTAACTATGAGTTGAGTGCTGGGGATATAAAAGGTGGCAAAAGATAGTCCCTGTCCTCAAGGATCTTACAATCTGATGGAAGAGATGAATGAGATGATATATGGAAAGGATCAAATGAAATTATATACTTAAGGGGGTAGCTAGGTAGCACAGTGGATAAAGCACCAGCCCTGGATTCCTCCTCAAGTGGAGGAGGAATAAGGAGAGTTAGAGGAGCAGAGGGGAGGGGAGTATGGAAAAGTAAGTTAAGAGAATGGTTGCCTTTTAGGGACCAGGGAAGGCAGAAAAGCCAAGTCCTCAGACAGGGAGTAAAGGAAGGAGAAAGAAAGAAAAGAAATTGACCCAACCCTTTGTCAAATGATGGAGACTCCTGAGAGGGGAGGCAGGTCAAAGTCCCTATCTTCAGGAGGTCCTTGATCTGAGACAAAGATACAGGTCCTAACCCTAGGAAGTCCCTGGTCTAATGGGATAGACAAAGGGAGTTGCAGGTTCTATGCTCCAGTCTCTCCCAAACTGAGCAACCCCCCACCCCGAACCTGAATCTGTTTGAAATTCCCTTTTTCAATATGGAGTTTGAACCCCTTCTCCCCAGCCCTTTCCAGAAGTTGATTCCTCCAACCCTACTACTGTTTTTAAGTGGGTTCACTTTCACATAAACCCCTCCTTTTATTCATTGGCCTTGGGGTTTTCCTGGAAACCAGGGAGTGGTAAATAAATGGGCTTCAAAGTCACCGCTGACCTCTCATGTTCGAAGGCAACAGCCTCTAAACCACCACAGAACATCCTCTGCCCAGCCCACTCCCACCCACAGTTCCCTCTGCAGAGAGGAGCAACTAGAAGGCCCACCCAGGGAAGGAGCTGGGGTAGGGTGAAAATGGGGTGGGGGAAGGGAGTTGAAAATGCACCCTATTTAGTGGATGCTAGGTGGGCGGCTCACTGAAAATGGAGGAGTTATTAGAATATAAACATGTCAGAGATGGGAGGGTCCTTAGAACACAGAATGTCAGACTTGTGAAGGTCCTTGGAACACAGAACATCAGAGTTATCCTATAGAATATAGAATGTCAGAGATGGGAGGATCCTCAGAACACAGGATGTCAGAGTTGGGAAGGTCCTTAAAACAAAAAATGTCAGAGCTTGAAGGGTCCTTAGAAAACAGAATCTCAGAGCTGGAATGACTCTTAGAACACAGAATGTCAGAGTTGGAAAGGTCCTTAGAACAGAGAATGTCAGAGCTGGGAGGCTCCTTAGAACACAGAAGGTCAGAGCTGGGAGGGTCCTTAGAACACAGAATGTCAGAGCTAGCCTGTAGAATATAGAATGTTAGAGCTGGGAGAACCCATAGAACACAGAATGTCAAGCCAGGAGGACCCTCAGAACAGAGAATGCCAGAGCTTGAGAGAAGAGGTGGTGTTTTTATGTAATGGGAAGAGCATTAAATTTGGAATTAAAAGGACATGGCTTCAAATCCTATCTCTGACATAAGATTTGTGACCCCTTGTTGTGCCTCAGTTTCCTTATCTGAAAAATGGAGATAACGATGGCATCCATCTCACAGGATAGATTACATGAGTATGCAGGGGGTAGCTAGGTGGCACAGTGGATAAAGCACTGGCCCTGGTTTCAAGAGGACCTGAGTTCAAATTTGCCTGAGACACTTGACACTTATTAGCTGTGTGACCCTGGGTAAATCACTTAACCTTCATTGCCCCACCAAAAAAAAATGAGTATGCTGGCAAAGTACTTTGTAAACTTTAAAGCACTACATAAAAGGTTGGATATTATCATTAAATTGAAATAAATTGATCAAAATATTTGAAAATCAAGTTCATACACCTCGGATTATGGATCTCTGCTCTAAGAACCAGGAGAACATTATACACAGTAACAGTAACATCGTGTGATGATCAACTGTGATAGACTTGGCTCTTCTCAGCGGTGCAATGATCCAAAACAATTTCAAAGAACTCATGATAGAAAATGTTCTCAACATGCAGAAAGAAAGAACCGTGGATTATGAATGCACATTGAACCATACTGTTTCTACTTTGGGCTGGTTTTGTTTTCCTTCTTTTTTGAGGTTTTTCCCTTGTGCTCTGATTTTTCTTTCACAACATGACTAATGCAGAAATATGTTTAATATGATTGTACATATATAACCTATATCAGATTGCTTTCTGTCTTGGGGAGGAGGGAGGGAAGGGAGGGTAGGAGAAAAATTTGGAACTAAAAATCCTATGAAAACAAATGTTGAAAGCTATCCTTACATGTAACTGGAAAATAATAAAATACTTTTATTTTATTTTTAAAAAAGAATCTCAGAGAGAGAGAGAGAGAGAGAGAGAGAGAGAGAGAGAGAGAGAGAGAGGTTGGTCCTCACAACTCTTCCCAGGGTTGGAGTCCCAGAAAATTATTCCACTGGCTGGGGAGGAGGGGGGTGGTGGCACAGAAACAGTGGTAGGAAAGACCCAGGGAAGACACCCACATCTTCTCCCAGTTCTTTTTAATTCCTTACAGAAGTAAGGACCATGGAAAAAACCCTCGATCTGGGAGACAGATCACTTCACTTAAGGCTAAAGGAACATTAGAAGTCAAAGAGTCTAACTCCCTGTTTTAAAAAAAAGAAGCAAGGGACAGTCACCAAGGTGATCTGTTCCCGGGACATATATTCCTCTCCTAATAAATCTGTTTTTATTTTACAAGAAAGAAAAAAAAAACGGAGGCAAAGGAAGCCCACCCAGGTTTGAGTTTGAGTTCTACCACTAACTGGCCATGTGACTTTGGGCAAGTCCCTTGAACTCTCTGGTCATCAGTTTCTTCATTTGTAAAACGAGAAGGTTGGACTATGGAGGCTGGGGGGTAGATGAGAGAAGAGTCAAAGAACTAGGCTCAGGGAGCTGTGAGGAGGGTGGAGACAGTGGTGTTCAGTATTAAGGATGCCAGCCCCACTATTGATTTACTGTGCAGCCTCAGGCAGAGAACCTATTCTCTCTGAGCTTCAATTTCTTTACCTATATCATTGGTATAAAAATTCCTGTTCAATCTCCTTCAAATGGTTTGTTTGAGAATCAAAAAGAAAATAGTTGGGCAAGTTTCCTGAAAGGGTTATCTGTTAGCTTAGGGTTAAGGAATATTGTTACTATTAATAACATTCATTTAGAGCTTCATGGTTACAAAGCACTTTATATCCTTTTTCTCATTTAGCCTACATACCATCTCCTTAAGTGAAGCAAGGTTAGCTATTAGAATCCCTGTTTTACGGATGAGGAAACTGAAGGTTATTATTAAGATGAGGTAGGGGCAGCTAGATGGCGCAGTGGATAGAGCACCAGCCCTGGAGTCAGGAGTACCTGAGTTCAAATCCGGCCTCAGACACTTAACACTTACTAGCTGTGTGACCCTGGGCAAGTCACTCAACCCCAATTGCCTCACAAAAAAAAAAAAAAATGATGAGGTTAGGAGCCAGTGTTGAGAGAAGCAAAGGAAGATAGAAGGGGACTTTATGCTTTAAGAAAATAATGCATGTTGAACCACCCACAGAAAGCCACTGCTTCCTCCCTCAAGAACCTAAAATACTCTACTACCCTCAACTCTGCCCAGTGACCTAAGCCTCAAGGACACAGCTTGAACACTGAATGCTCAGTCCCAAGGTGAAGGCCCTCTCTGGGACCTGGCCTTGTCCATGTAATGTGGAGGGTAGAAGGCACCTGGAGGAACCAGGCCTGGAAAGGGAGGCTGGGGGCTTGCCCAGGGATCCCAGTGTGCCCTTCTCCATGTCTGTCATGCAGAAGGCAGAGCTGTGGGGTCTAACCATTGCTGCCCCTACCCCATGTCCTTGTGGTTGGCACCTCCCTCAGCTTGACACCTTAGTCATTCAACACCCTTTTAGCCTGTCTATCATATCAAACAAAATGGTCCTGGCTTCACACCCCAGGGGTGGAGGGACCTGCGGTTTGGGGAGCAGGGAGGTCACTAAGATAGGTGTTGCTTCCATCTCAGATAGCTGCAAGAGCCACTTCAAAGTTATTGCATCTTCCACTGTCCATCCCCTGAGCCTCGGTGAGGAAACAGATTGCCAAGATAAGAGTGGAGCTTACCAGAGGGTTATCTTGCCCACCTTCCTACCCCTGCCCCTGCAATCAGCCAGGACAGGAAGTGGGGGGAGGAAGGAATGCATGTTCTTGGAGGATCCAGCTGTGGTATGGAGGAGGGGCACAGATCTGGGAGGAAGAAGGCCTAGGTTCAAATTCTGCCTTCTGTCTCTAGCTGGATCTGGAACCTTTTGCAAGGTCAAGTCTGATTTCCAACCTCAGCTTTCTGGTCCTTCAAATGAGGAGTTCAAACTAAATGATCCCTTCCAACTCCTGTACTCTGTGTTCTAATATTATCTCCATCTGTGACATTCTATGTTCCAAGGTACCTCCAAGCCCTGAAAATTTTATGTTCTAAGGACTTTCCCATCTCGACATTCTATGTTATAAGGTTCTTCCCTTCTCTGACATTCCATGTTTTGAGATACTTCCAATCTCTGACATTCTATGTTCTAAGGGCCCTCCAAGCACTGAACATTTTATGTTCTAAGGCCTTTCCCATCTCTGACATTTTATGTTTTCAGGTTCTTCCCATTCCATGTTCTGAGATACTTCCAATCTCTGACATTCTATGTTCTAAGGGCCCTCCAAGCACTGAACATTTTATGTTCTAAGGCCTTTCCCATCTCTGACATTTTATGTTTTAAGGTTCTTCCCATCTCTGACATTCTATGTTCTTTTTTGTTTGTTTTTGCAGGGCAATGAGGGTTAAGTGACTTGCCCAGGGTCACACAGCTAGTAAGTGTCAAGTGTCTGAGGTCAGATTTGAACTCAGGTCTTCCTGAATCCAGGGCTGGTGCTCTATCCACTGTGCCACCTAGCTGCCCTGACATTCTATGTGCTAAGACCCTTCCCATCTCTAACATTCTATGTCCTAAGGTCCTTCCCATCTCTGACACTTTATAGCCCAAGGTCCCCCCCCCCCCCAAGCTCTGAACATTCTCTGTCCTAAGGTCCCAGCCTGACCTGAACACCAGATGAAGTTGGCAGAGCCACTGGCCTCAGCCTGGCTTCTATGTCTCTGCCTTTTATTAAACTTATCCGTCTGCAGAAATCAGACAGTGCTGCCCTACAGAGGGCTTCTATCTATCGTGGTTTGATGGGTTCTCATGAGGAGGCTTTATGAACTCCATTTCAGTAACTGTGCAAGGTTTGCAAAAATCCTTTCCTTACAACAACCCTGTGGGGGTAGGTAGTTATAGTGGCATTGCCCCCAGCCGATAAGTATCTGAGCCAGGACTCAAACCCAGATTCCAACATCAATCTATCCCGTCACCTTCCTTAACCAGTCAAGGTGCCATTCCAAAAAATGAGTATTCCGGCCCAGGGTATTGGGTGAATAGGGTCAGCCTGTTGGAGGTGTCAACCACAGAGAGAGTAGAGGGGTTAGCACAGGGATCTGGCCTAGAACACGACTTTCTGCATGACAGGCTTAGAGAGGAGCACACAGGAATCCCTGCCTGAGTCAGTCCCCAGCCTCCCCCTCCAGGCATGGTCCTTCTGAGTGCCTTCTACAGTCCTCATTCCACGGACAAGTCCAAGGCCCAGAGAGGGCCTTAACTCCAGGACTGAGAAGCCACTGATCATGCTGTGTCCTTGAGGCAGAGCTGAGGGTGGGAGAGTCTCTTAGGTTGAGGGAGGAAGTGGTGGCTTCCGGCTCCGCTTCCTTATGAGATCTTGATAGAGAATCTGTTTCCACCGTCCCTTTCCATTGTCCTGCCCTTGCTCCAGCTCTCAAACCTTCTCTTGGGTTCATTTTCTTGAGATACTTACAGATCACTGGATCATACACCTAGAACAGAAAGGACCTTTGAGGTCATCCAGGGCTTGCTTGACATTGCAGCTGCCACATAGTAGGGGCTTAATAGATATTTGTTGATTGAGTCCAACCCCATCATTTTACAGATGAGGAAATGAAGTCCAGATGAGGGAAGGTCACTTACCCAAGGTCACACAGGGGATAAGAATCAGAGTGAGGATTTGAAACCAGGCTCAGGGATCTTTCTGCTTCACTAAAGCTGCCTGACCATCTCTGGTCTGCAAAGCTGAGGTATCTTTTATCCTCCATTCCCTCTGGAACTCATCATCATAGATTGTGATAGCTGGAGGGGGTCTTAAAGACATAAGCTTTAGAATATGTCAGAACTAGAAGGGACCTTAGAACAGGGAATGTCAGAGTTGGGAGGGCCCTTAGAACACAGTGATGCCAGAGTTGGGAGGACCCTTAGAACAGGGAATGTCAGGGGCAGCTAGATGGTGCAGTGGATAGAGCACCAGCCCTGGAGTCAGGAGTACCTGAATTCAAATCCGACCTCAGACACTTAACACTTACTAGCTGTGTGACCCTGGGCAAGTCACTTAACCCCAATTGCCTCACTAAAAAAATAAAAAGGAAAAGAAAAAAAAAGATAAAGAACAGGGAATGTCAGAGTTGGGAGAGCCCTTAGAACACAGAATGTCAGAGTTGGAATCCAACTCAATTCAAAAAGTTGTATTAAATGCTTATAGGGTCCCATTAAGCTTTTTTTTTTTTTTTTTGCGGGGCAATGGGGGTTAAGTGACTTGCCCAAGGTCACACAGCTAGTAAGTGTCTGAGGCCGGATTTGAACTCAGGTACTCCTGAATCCAGGGCCGGTGCTTTAGCCACTGTGCTACCTAGCTGCCCCCCCCCATTAAGCTTGCAAGTCCTTTAAAGGTTCTAGGTAACCAAGACAAAAACAAAACAATCCCTGCTTCCATTCTGGATCCTGGTGGGTAGGGATGATGTCTTAATAATCTTTCTACACCCCTCAGCTCCCCATGTCATGTTTTGCATATAACTCATTATAATTATTACATACATGTTAGTAATGAAGGTTCTATGCTAGGCATTATTAGAAAAGAACTTGGAAACCAGATTGACCCAGCTAAAGTCCCTTCCCCTCCATAAAGCTTTCTGGGACTAATCAAACCATGACAATCTCTCCTGTCTTTGAATTCCCAAAGTACTTAATGTCTTAACTCTGTTATCCAAGATGGATTGTGTACTTTGTCTAATATTGATACCATGGGGAACTCCTACTTCCCCTCTTAGCTGCTGCTCCAATCGTAGTCCCCTTCTCTGCCCTGGTCAGATCACACCTGGGGTACTGTATTTAGTTCTGGGTGCCACTTTTCAGAAAGGACATTGATAAACCGCAAAGTATACAATGGAGAGTGACCAGGTTGGTTTCACCTGAGAGAATGGAGTGGGGAAGATAAATTGGCCTAGAAGTCAAAAGACCTAGTTTTAAGAGTCACTATTAACTTCACTGCCTCTCCTCCTGGACCATTGCCTTGTTGTGGCTCATAGTATACTGTGCAGGGGTATCCAAGATGGACAGGTCATAGTGGAGAATTCTGACAAAATGATCCACTGGAGAAGGAAATGGCAAACCATCTAGTATCTGCCAAGAAAACCCCATGGATACTACTAAAATGATAAGAGTTGACATGAGAAGATGAGACCCTCTGGTTGGAAGCTGTTCAATACGCTATTGGGGAAGAGCAGAGCTTAACTACAAGTAGCTCCAGTAGTAATGAGGTGGCTGGGCCAAAGATGAAAGGAAGCTCAGCTGTGCATGTATCTGGTGATGAAAGGAAAGTCCAATGCTGTAAAGATCAGTATAGTATAGGAACCTAGAATGTAAGATCCATGTACCAAGGTAAGCTGAATGTGGTCACAGAGGAGATGGAAAGAGCAAACATTGACTTCTTGGGTGTCTGTGAACTTAAATGGAAAGGAATGGGTTAGTTTAGATGGGATTCATTGGAAAAGAGCCTGATGTTGGGAAAGATTGAAGGCAAAAGGAAAAGGGGATGGCAGGGGATGAGATGGTTGGATGGTGTCATGGAAGCAAGGAACATGAACTTGAACGGACTTCAGGAGATAGTCAAGAATAGAAGGGTCTGGTGTGCTATGGTGCATGGGGTCATGAAGAGTCATGATTGAACAATTAGCTTACTTTGTGCTGTTGGGCAAGTCACATCCCCCTTCTGAGCTTACACTCCCTTCCCTACCTTGTAAAATCAAGGAATCGTACATCTATGTTCTAGTTACAGAGGCAGCATGGTTGGTGCTGTGGATAGAGTCCTGGGCCTTGAGTCAGGAAAACCTCAGTTCAAATCTGGCCTCAGATACTTACTTGCTGTGTGACCCTGGGTAAGTCACTTAACCTCAGTTTCCTCAACTATCAAATGAGGATAATAATAGCACCTACCTTGCAGAGTTGTTGTGAGGATCAAATGAGCAAATATTTGCAAAACACAATTAGCACAGTGGCTGGCACATGGTAGGCACTATATAAATGCTTCCCCACCATATTCTTTGGGCCCCTTCCAGCTGTGGTCTATAGTCTTATCAAGGGAAGGAAATAAAAGCATTTCCTTCTAAGTCTTTAGAATATTTGTGTGAAAGGAAATAAATGCATTTCTTCGATCTCTAGAATATATGTATGAAAATCATTGTTGACGAGTCATCTTCAGGGGTCTTCCTGAAAAGGACAGCTTGTCTCTCTGTTTTTTTGAGTCAATCCTGCTCATCTCTTCTTGCAGGTTGCCCTGTAAATCATCCCTTCTCTTACCCTAAATTTCATCCTCTTCTAATCTACTGTCTCCTTCCTTAATCCCTAAAAACATGCCTACGTCTTCCCCATCCTCAAAAAGCCTTCCCATGATCCTATCCTATTGCCAAGATATCCTGCTATATTTTTCTTCCTTCTCAAAGCTTAGAAATAGCTACTGATGTTCATTGCCTCCACTTTCTTATCTCCTTCTCTCTTCATATCCCTCAGGATCTGGTTTCTGTCTTTATCTTTCAACTGACACTGCTCTAAGGTCACCAATGAACTCCTTATTGCCTAATCCAATGATTTATGTTCAGTTCTTGTTCTTATTTATTTATTTTTTGCAGGGCAGTGAGGGTTAAGTGACTTGCCCAGGGTCACACAGCCAGTAAGTGTCAAATGTCTGAGACTGGATTTGAACTCAGGTCCTCCTAAATCCAGGGCCAGTGCTCTATCTACTGCACTACCTAGCTGCCCCAGTTCTCATTCTTTTTTAACCCTTCGGAGTTGATACTTTTTATTGCCTTTCCTAGATACTGTATGTCCTACCACTTACACATGAGTAATGGTAACAGGCACCACTATAATAATATTAATAATAACAATCACCACCACCACCATAATAATGATATCTTTATATCTTTAAGGATATACCAAGCTGGGAATCTATTGCATCCATAAGAGTTGGCAATAATAATAACAGTTAGAATTTATACAACCCACTTTCTTTTTTTCTGCATTAGTCACCTTGTGAAAGAAGAATCAGAACAAAAGGGAAAAAGCTCACAAAAGAAAAAAACAAACAAAAAAGTAGAAACAATGTGGTTCAATCTGCATCTTGATTCCACAGCTGTTTTTTTCTGGATGTGGGGAGCATTTTCTATCATGAGTCCTTTAGAATTATGTTGGATCATTGTATTGCTGAGAAGAGCCAAGTCTATCACAGTTGATCATTACACAATGTTGTTAATACTGTGTACGATGTTCTCCTGGTTCTGTTCATTTCACTCAGCATCAATTCATGTAAATCTTTCCAGGTTTTACTGAAACCTGCCTGTTCATCATTTCTTTTTCTTTTTCTTTTTTTTTAGTGAGGCAATTGGGGTTAAGTGACTTGCCCAGGGTCACACAGCTAGTAAGTGTTAAGTGTCTGAGGCCAGATTTGAACTCAGGTACTCCTGACTCCAGGGCCGGTGCTCTATCCACTGCTCCACCTAGTTGCCCCATCATCATTTCTTATAGCACAATAGTCTTCCATTACATTCATATATCACAACTTGTTCAGCCATTCCCTAATTGATGGGCATCCCTTCAATTTCCAATTCTTTGCCACAACAAAAAGAGCAGCTATAAATATTTTTGTACAACCCACTTTCTACAAGAAGCCTTTCCTGATCCCCCTAACACTAGCGTCTTCCCTCTGTTGATCATCCCTAATTATCCCCTCTATATCTTATTTATACACAGTTCTTTACATGTTGTCTCTGCCCATTAGACTGTGAGCTCCTGGAGGGTAGGGACTGTCTTTTTTTTGTTTTTCTTTGTGTGTTAAAATTGTATCTTGTTTTGGCCCCCTGACTACCTCCCCCATTGGTTGGTATAGTAAGTAAATTTATAAGTAGTCAGTCTAAAAAGGCTATAGCAAGAAATATGATTGCAAAGGGGAATGATGTCTCATACAAACTCTCCCAAAGATCAAAGGAGCATTGTTTACAAATTGTATCATATGTTAACTAAAATTCACATCCTGGTAATATGGGCTAAATCAGCAGAAATCATCTAGGCACTGCTGTCAGGATTCTGGTTCTATGATATATAAATTCAGACAAATTCCAGATCTCCACAGTTCCAGACCAGTAGAACATTAAAAAGTGCTGATATGTCCATACCCTTTGACCCAGCAATACTACTTTTGGGTCTTTTTCCCAAAGAAATCATGGAAAGGGGAAAGGGACCCACATGTACAAAAATATTTATAGCTGCTCTTTATGTGGTGGCAAGGAATTGGAAGTTGAGCGAATGCCCATCAATTGGGGAATGGCTGGACAAGTTGTGGTATATGAATACAATGGAATACTATTGTGCTATAAGAAACGGTGAGCAGGAGGAGTTCAGAGAAACCTGGAGGGTCTTGTGTGGGCTGATGATGAGCAAGATGAGCAGAACCAGAAGAACATTGTACACAGTATCATCAACATTGAGTGTTGATCTACTGTGATGGACTATATTCTTCTCACCAATGCAATGGTACAGAAGAGTTCCAGAGAACTCATGATAGAAGAGCATTTCCAAATCCAAGAAAAAAAAAAAAAGAACTGTGGAGTATAGATGCTGAATGAACCATAACTATTTCTTTTGGTTTTGGTGCTGCTGTTTTTTCTATTTTGAGATTTTTCATCATTGCTCTGATTTTTTTCTTATAACATGACTAATGCAGAAATAGGATTAATGTTATTATGTGTATATATATATATATATGTATGTGTGTGTGTGTGTGTGTGTGTGTGTGTGTGTGTGTGTATAACCTATATCAGATTACCTGCTGTCTAGGGGAGGGGGGAGGGAGGGGAGGGAGGGAGAAAAATCTGAAATTGGAAAGCCTGTATAAACAAAAGTTGAGAACTATCTTTACATGTAACGGGAAAAAAATAAAATACTTTATTAATTAAAAAAAGAATAAAAGTTGAAGAGAAGCCAATAAAAAAGTCTGATAACTTTGAGATGACATGGATATATTGATTTTGAAGTTTTACTGATAACTTTGAAACCTGAGGTAATACAGATAGGGGTTGGTCTGTTTTCCCCAAGAAACCTATAAAAATGAGATCTCAAATTCCTGCCAGCCTTTTTCCATCTCCATCGGGTCTATACTGCTGAATGTTCCCAACTCTAATCCATATTTATATAAGTGATATTCTTTACTTCTCCCTACTCCCCATCCTTTCCCTCACAGTGCCTTCCTTCACCATCCCATTCCTCCTATCCCCAAGCCACACTGCCTGCCTCTATTCACCTGTGTCTAATTGTCTCTGTGCCTAATTAAAGTATGATTGTTGTCCCATTACCCTGCTGCCTATCATATCATGGTCTTTTCTGGCAAATACCAAAAAAATGGGGCATGCCTGCTCCCATTTCATGATTTCATAAATTAATTATCAACTCACTTTGCATTCCCAGCACTTAACATAGTGCCTGGTACATTGTAATTGCTTAATAAATGCTTGTTGGTTTGATTTTACACTTTTCCAAATGTGATCTAACCAGGGCAGAGTGAAGAGGTATTATTACCATATCCTTATTCCTAGAAACTGTACCCCTCTTAAGAAAGCCTTAAAGTACCCTTTGGCTGCCCTACAACAATTATATTGAACTTGAAGCTTAATAATATTCCATTACATTTATTTTATTTTATTTTTGTTTGCAGGGCAATGAGGGTTAAGTGACTTGCCCAGCTAGTAAGTGTCAAGTGTCTGAAGCTGGATTTGAACTCAGGTACTCCTGAATCCAGGGCTGGTGCTTTATCCACTGTACCACCTAGCTGCCCCCCCCCATTACATTTATATACCACAACTTGTTTAGCCATTCCTTGATGGGCATCCCCTCAATTTCCAATCTTTTGCCAACACAAAAAGAGCTGCTGTAAATATTTTTGCATGTATAGGTACTTTCTTTCTTTTTTAAAAAATCTCTTTGGAATATAGGCCTACTAGTGATATTGTTAGGTCAAAGAGTATGTACAATTTTATAGCCTTTTGGTCATAGTTCCAAACTGCTTTTCAGAATGGTTGGATGAGTTCACAATTCTACCAACAATGTATTAGTGTCCCAATTTTCTCACATCCCCTCTGACATTTGTCATTTTCCTTTTCTGTCATATAAGCCAATCTGATAGGTGTGAAGTGGCACCTCAGATTTGTTTTAATTTGCATTTATCTAATCAATAGTGATTTAGAGCATTTTTTTCATATAGGTATAGATAGCTTTGATTTCTTCTTTTGAAAACTGACTGTTCATATTCTTCGATCATTTATCAATTGGGGAATGACTTATATTCTTATAAATTTGACTCAATTCTTTATATATTTGAGAAATAAGAGCTTTATCAGAGAAACTTGCTGTAAAAAAATTCTCCCAGTTTTCTGCCCTCTTTCTAATCTTGCCTGCATTGGTTTTGTTTGTGCAAACCCCTTTTAATTTAATGTAATTAAAATTATCTTACACCCTATAATGCTCTCTCTCTCTCTTGTTTAATCATAAATTGTCCCAATTGGGTGGAATATGTAAACTCTAGGCCAGTAAGCTCGATTTCTATTCCTGGTAGAATTCTTATCATTGTTATTGTGGTTATCCCATTCTCATCTTTCTCAATGGGTTGAGACAGAAATGATCTGAGAATAAGTCACTGTCCTGTCATTATTATAATCAAAGGATAATTTGTGAACCCTTAGAAAGCGAAGGAGTGATTATTAAAAGCCAATATCATACAGGACTAACTCCATTTAATTTCTGTGGACATGGTATACCTAGATTTCAACAGCTCATTAGATAAAGACTTTCATACCATCCTTATTGACAAGATGGAATACTATGAGTCAGGTGATAGCACATTCTGGGAAATTTGAAACTATTGCAATGGTGAGACCAAAGAGTTGTCATTGATTGGCCACTGTAAACTTGGAGGAAAGTCTCTAGTGGAGTGCCCCAGAATTCTATCTTTGGCCTTAGTCTGTCTGACATTTCTATCAGTGACTTTGATAAAGTCATAGACAGTGTTCTTTTTTCCCCTTCAAAACAATTAATTAATTGACTGATTAATTGGTTTATTTCTTTCTTTTTCATGGACTGTATTCTTGTCAGCTTTGTAGATGATGCGAAGCTGGGAGGGACAACTAACACACTGGATAACATAGGATCCAAAAAGATCTTGGCAGCCTAGAAAATTGGACTTTCTCAAATAAGATAATAATAGTTAGCATTTATACAGCACCTACTATGTGCCAAGCACTCTGCTAAGAGCTTTACACATATTATCTCATTTGATCCTCATGACAACCCAGGAGGTAGGTGCTATTATTGTCCCCACTTTACAGATGAGAAAACTGAGGCAGACAGAGGTTAAATGACTTGCCTGAGGTCACACACACCAGGAGTGTCTGAGGTCATATTTATACTCAGGTCTTCCTGTCTTCTAGGCTCAGCTCTCTGTGCACTGTGGTGTCACCTAGCTAACTTATAATTAAAAATAGGATTAAGCGTAAAGTTCTACTTGAGCTTAAAATGTTCACTTCACCAGTGCAAGATGGGTGAAGATGTGGGTAGATAATGGCTTCTGCAAAATTTTCTGTGGGTTCTAGCAAGCTCAGTATGAATCAACAGTGCAGTAGAGCAGCCTCATGTGAGAGTCAGAATTTGAATTGAATTTTTTTTTTGCAGGGCAATGAGGGTTAAGTAACTTGCCCAGGCTCACATAACTAGTAAGTGTTAAGTGTCTGAGGCTGGATTTGAACTCAGGTACTCCTGACTCCAGGGCTGGTGCTCTATCCACTGCGCCACCTAGCTGCCCCCTGAATTGAATTTTAATGGACACTAGGGATTCTAAAAGGTAGTGGCACAGAGGATAGAGTACTAGGCCTGGGGTCAGGAGGACCTGACTTCGAATCTGGCCTCAGACACTGACTAGCTGTGTGACCCTGGTCAAGTCACTCAACCTAGTTTGCCTCAGTTTCTTCATCTGTAAAATGAGCTGGAGAAGGAGACGGCAAAGCACTCCATTATCTTTGCCAAGAAAACCCTGAAAGGGGTCATCAAGAGTCAGACATGACTAAAAAAAATAAGCAAGAGGAAAGAGTGCATTTCAGGCTGGGGGGACAGCCAATGTCAATACACAGAGGCGGGAGTTGGAATATGATGTATGAGGAACAGCAAGAAGATCATTTTGGCTGGACTGAAGATTGTGGGAAGGGGAGTAATGGATCATCAGTCCAGAAAAATGGGTGCTGAATAAAAATGCCAGGCAAGTGTCAAGCTCCCTTTGGTTCTGAGAGTAGATGACTTTCTCTAGCAAGTCTATCTCTTTCTAGGGCCCTGTGAAGACTCATTTTCTAAAGGAGTGTAGATTGGTATGGGCAAACCCAATACAATTCAGTTCCAAGCCCCCATGCTATTATAAAACATTACCTTGCTATATTTCCCAAGTCCTAATCAAGTCCTAACCTCAGCATAATGGAGTTAGCTCCTCATGGGAAGAGATGAAATATGTTTGGCTGTCTACAGAGACTTTACTCTTAGCACAGACTCCATAAAAGCAATAAGCATGGGGCAGCTAGGTGGCGCAGTGGATAGAGCACCAGCCCTGAATTCAGGAGGACCTGAGTTCAAATCCAGCTTCAGGCACTTGACACTTATTAGCTGTGTGACCCTGGGCAAGTCACTTAACCCCAATTGCCTCACCAAAAAAAAGAATAAATTTAAAAATTAAAATTAAAAAAGCAATAAGCACTATGCAATAAAAAATCTGCCACTAAGTTTTGCCTCTCAGGCTCTCCCAGTCACAGGCACTTTTCAGACCATTCACACCCTGTAGTTCTGCATGTTTCAGTTTCCTTGGTCTCCTAGGGTTCTCCTCTTGGGAACAGGCAACAGATAATCCAATAGTCTGCACCTGAAGCCTGACACACATTCAATAGGGACATTTAGATGAAACCTCAAGAGCTCTGGGCTCAGGGTCATAGCTCTCCCTCAGTGGTGCCCTCTGATTGGTCCCTACTGAAGCTAGTTTATCACTCACAGTGTGAGTGATTTCAATGGCCAAATCCAGCAAAGAGAAGCTTGTTGTCCCCATAGAGCCCCAGCATCTTCCTGACCTTGGAAGGTCTCATGTCACATCACTTCTGCTTACACACTCCCCCTTAATTACTCTCCACCAGCAGCTAAAACTCAGTTATTCTCAGACAGCCTGGGCAAACAGAACAAGAGGGCCCTATTTAAAGGAGGGAAGACTTGGGAGAGGGCGGTGTCATAATCATCCTCAAGTATTTGAGAAACTGTCATGTGCAAGAAGGGCTAGACCTGTTTTGCCCTAGAGGGCAGAAATAGCAACATTATGAGCCAGATAAATAGACTGGGAAAAGCTGTAGACTTGGTATCACAAGACATGGGTTCAAATCCTGCCTTTGAGGTGAATTGGTAGGAAGTCATCTTGTCTCTGAGAACCAAGGAAAACTTGACATTTGTCAAGTCTTTTTATTTATCAGTATGAATTTATCTTCAGATTAAGAATGGGATTAACACATTTCACATGGAACTAGTTCATCTCCCTGGACCTCAGTTTCCTTATCTGTCAAATGAAAGGGTTGGATAAGATTCTCCTCCGAGGTCCCTTCATGTTCAAGATCTACGATTCTGTGTTGGAATTGGCTGATTGAAGCTCTTTGGTAGGAAAAAAATCCAACAATTGGAATCATTAGAAAGTAGAAATGAGGGGCAGCTAGGTGGGGGCAGTGGATAGAGTACCGGCCTTGGATTCAGGAGGTCCTGAGTTCAAATCTGGACTCAGACACTTGACACTTACTAGCTGTGTGACCCTGGGCAAGTCACTTACCCTTCATTGCCTTGCCCCCCCCCCAATCTTTAAAAAAAAAATCCAAGAAAGAAAGTAGAAATGGGCTTTGAGTGGACTTCTTCTCACTGCATGTCCTTACATAGAATCCAGATGACCACTTATGGATACTATTGACTGGAGAATATGCAAATAGGACTAGATATTCTCTGAAGTCCCTTTTCAACTTTTAAATTATCTGGTGGGTTTGTGGGTCTGTGATTGTAAGCACATTGGGTGAGTAGATAAGAGTTAGCTTTTACCAATCGGGAATTCTAAAGCTGTGTGACATCATCCCTGGAGGTCCAGGTTTGCAAGGTGTAGCCGCATGTAAGATGGTAGCTAGTGGTCTGTAGTTTTAGGATTGCAGCTTTAAAGTTGGGAGGCCATTGGGTTCAACCTCCACATTTTACAGATGGGGGAGACTTACCCAGGTTCATATGGTTAGTAAGCATCTGTAGCAAGATTTGAACTCAGGTCTTCCTGACTCCATGCTCAGTGATCTATCCTTTGTGCCCCAGCTGCCTCCTACACAATCTTCCTCCAGCAACCATTCTCTCTTTTTTAGGCATCATCAATTTCCTGGCAGAATCACAGAATTTAAGAGCGCATCTACTCTAATTCATACATGAAAAAGATTCTCTTTGCAACTATACCTGGCACCAAACATCTAAGAATAGGAATGAAGACTTCTTAGGTGACTTGAGATTTATTAGGAGGTTCTGAGTCTCCTCTAAAACAAACCCTCCAGTTCCTTCTAACTTTGCTCAGAAGTGATGGTCTATGGGGCAGCTAGATGGCGCAGTGGTTAAAGCACCGGCCCTGGATTCAGGAGTACCTGAGTTCAAATCCGGCCTCAGACACTTGACACTTACTAGCTGTGTGACCCTGGGCAAGTCACTTAACCCCCATTGCCTAAAAAAAAAAAAAAAAAAAAAGAAGTGATGGTTTAAAAGCCCTTCCCCATTCTTGTTGTCCTCTCTGGGGACTCTCGAGATTATTGATGTCCTTTCTAAAACATGGTGCTCAGCACCAGATGCAATACTAGCAGAGTGCCTTTTATATGTAGGCCCTTAATAAATATTTGTTGAGTTGAATCCAGTTCTAACTGGACAAGACTAATACTTTCTTTGTTTTGGACACTGGACTGCTGGATAACTAGGTGGAACAATGGATAGAGCATGGGACTTGGAATCAAGAAGACCTGAATTCATATCCTGTCTTAGATGCTTACCAACTCTGTGACCCTGAACAAGTCACTTCAACTCTCTGTGTCTCAGTTTCCTTTATGTCAAATAGAGATAACAACAACACTTACTGTTCAGTGTCATCATGAGGATCAAATACCTTGAAGTGCTATATAAATACTAGTTACTACTACCACCGCCACCACCGCCACCCCCAACCTTGGGCAAACCAACTTTTCTAGCTCCATTTCCACTTTTCCATACCCATACTGTCTCTTTCATCATCTCTTTCTGGGTCTCCTTTTCCCCATCTCCTCATCACACATCCTTTTGTTCCCATCTCACCCTGTCCCTGTCTCCATTTATGCTGGTCCCCGTTCAGGCAAGCCATTCTATCTCTAGGCCTCAGTTTCTCCATGAGTTAAATGAGATGACCTCTAATCAGGGTCTATTCTGGCTTTAAATATGTTTTCTAACTTCTTTCTCCTATTTCCATTATTCCTGGCCCTACCTTTTCCTTTTTCCATTTCTGCCTCTTTCAATCCCTGTCTGTCCCTGTCTTTCACCCTCATCAACTCAGCTGCTTGGATCCCACCCTGCCCAATTGGCTGCTTGGGGCCCCACAATGTCTCTTGAAACCTTGGTGCTGCTGGTCCCAGGAAGCTTGCCATCCAGAACACAGAAAGTTTCCACTGTAGAGTTGTCATGGCAACCTGGGAGGCATTTTAGAACAGGACACATCTTTGAAGTTAGAGGAGGGGGGCAGGATGTCATCCCCCCTCTCTGGGTCTCATTGGAACCTCTGAGACTGCCCCCCCTCTTCCTCTCCACTTAAAATGTAGCCAGCCTCCTAGCTCCGTTCAGGGGCCCTTTCCTGTTTCGCCATAGAGGGATCTCAGCCCAGAGGCAGCTGCTGCTAACCAGTTTAATCAGGGTCTGTAAGTGAAGACAGCACCTCCTTGTCACCCCCACCTCCATAAATATATATATGTGTGTGTGTGTGTGTGTGTGTGTGTGTGTGTGAATATATATGTGTGTGTGTGTGTGTGTGTGTATATATACATATATACACATATATATGTGTATGTGTATAGATAGATAGATAGTCTCCTCTTTTACCAGGATGTAGACTGGGGGGGTTTTCTCTACAGACTTCAGCCTTCCTTAGTCCAGCTCAGAATGTTGGAGGTGGAGGGAGGAGGAAAGCAGCTGGTTCATGTCTTTGGGACTGTGTGTGTGATGGGGACCTTGGGAGCAAGGAACACTGGGAATGAGAGGAGCCGAGGCCAAGGGAGGAGAGAGAAGTCCATGGCTGTCTAGCTCCTCAAGTAAGGGTGGGCACTATTTCTTTGTCTTAATGCCCCTCTCTCCAACATTCCTCTGCTCCAGTCGACCAGCCTTGGCCCAATTCTCTCTGTGTCTGAGGCCTTGCATTCTGAACAGGAATGGAGATGGGTTGGAGGAGGGGAGGGAGAGGAATGGGTCAAGTCTGGGAAGATGGGGAAGGACTTCTCTGGAATCCAGAAGGTTTTTTCTAGGGGGAACAACTATTGTCAGAAGAGGGGATTTGGGAAGGGACAGAAAATACTAGATTTGGTGGAGTGGGTCATGCCCCAAGGGCAAGGTGGGGAGAGGGCATCCTAAAAGGATGGAAGATGTGGCCAGTGGGGGCAAAAGCACCCTTGGGAGACTGCCCTGCTCTGTGTCTGAACCGTGTCCAGCTCTGATAGCCTTTTCCCAGACTCATATGGGACCATCAACCCCCCCCCCAACTGGCTCACACACAAGGGTTTCTCCCTACCCCCCTCTTAGCACTGACCTGTTTCTCCACAGGAAGGGGCAGAATGAAGGGGGAACTAGAGGAAGACTTCCCCTTTGCCCTGTGCCAGCACCAGACATGCCAGGGTCAGACAGATGTGGGGGGTCCTGGTACTGCCCTATCCCTTACCCCCAGCCTGGACCAACAGCAGGGCCAGGGTAGCCAGGTGAGTCTGGGGTGCTTCCCCCTTCTCTTGGGTCATCCAGCTTGGACCCAGGGTGGGTGCAGGAGTTAGTGTCTCTGAGAAGCAGGGGAGAGAGGGGGACAGGGAGGGGAGCCCTGGGTCTGGAATCACAAGACACAGATTTGAATCTCATTTTCTAGCCACAGGACCTTTGCTCACCATCCCTTCTCTGAGACTCAGTTGCTTCATCTGTACAATACGTGTGCTGAGTCCTCTAGAGACTTATGGGGAAGAAAGCCCTTTGCAAAATGTGGGGTTGGTATAGTGACTAGACTTGTGAGTTCAGTGGCTCAGGGAACTCCTATGGGAGGAAAATATTTCTACTCCTTCAGGTTGGCATCTTCTCTGCCTCTTATGGTGCAGACTTACCCAGGGTCACAGGGTATGTGTCAACAGTGGCTCTGTTCTGGTACCAAGGCCAAGGCTAGCTCTCTTGTCATGTTTCAACGTATAGAAATGTGAGTTCATGTTATTATTAGAAAGGATGAGGACGTCTAGTGGGGCTGAGGCTATCCAGGACACATTTGGAGGGCGTAGAGGGCAATCTGTCTCTTCAGAGGCCTTCAGCAGAAGCATTGTGTCGAGGGGACTCCTGGGATCTCTTTCCCCTGGGTATAGGCCCACTTTCCCCCCGGTGCTCTCTGCCCATTCATGCTCAGAGAACCCAGTGGGGAGCAAAGATAACCCGGTTGGTGTGGACACGGCCAATCATGACAGCATGTCTGAAGAATGTTTGGAGGAAGGACATGGCAGGGCCGGTGGGGATGGGGGCAGGCTTGTCTTCCTGGGGCCTTGCTGGCTCTTAGGGAAGCAGATTTTAAAATTCCCTCCTCTGAAGGAAGGGAGGGTGGGAGAAAAATTTGGAACTAAAAATCTGATGAAAAAAACAAAAACAAAAATAAATAAAAAATTTAAAAACCCAAAATAATAAAAATTCCCTTCTCTGTCTAAAGATGGCTGAGCTGGGGGAGGGGTGGGACACAGTGAAATCAGGATGGTAAAAAAGTTCAGAAGTGGGGACCACAAGAAAACAAGTTATGGGATCTGTCTCCTTCCTTCCACGCTTAGGTGTGACAGAGTAGGGAGGGAATAAGCATTTATATAATGCCTACTATGTTCCAGGCATTTTGCTAAGCACTTTACAAATATCTCATTTTCCATCTTCATAACAACTCTAGGAAGTATGTGCTATTATCGTTCACATTTTACAGTTGAGGAAACTGAGGCAAAGAGAGGTTAAGTGACTTGCCTTGCTAGTGAGTATCTGAAGCAGGATTTGAACCCAGGGCTTCCTGATTCCAGGCTCAGTGCTCCATATTCACTGTGCTACCTAGCTGCCTATAGATAGCAAGCCTGAGGCCTTCTCATCCGGGAAATGGATTTGAATGGGAAGGAGCCAGTGCCCAAGTCCATGGCCCTCCATTCTTCCCATCCCTCCGGTCTGTGTTAGTGAGGTTACTGGCAAAGGAAGGGTCTCTGCTCTAGCTGTGGGTGGAGGTTGGGAGGGGAGATCCTTTAGGTGGTGAGAGGCTCTGAAGTTTGGAGAGGCGGGAGGGAGGTTGTTAGAGAATGAGGGGAGGGGGAGAAAAGGTTCTTGAGGAAGTGGAAGGTTTTGGGAGGAAGGACAAGGAGCTCTAGAAGAAGACAAGGATGTCTTAGTGGGGAGAAAGATGTTCTCAGAGGGATGAGAGGTCTTGGAAAACAGAGATCCAGAGGAATCTCAGGAAGGATGTGAAGGTCTGGGGCTGGAAGAGGAGGCTGCAGGGGGTCTTCATAGTGAAGGATGGAGGAGGATTAGGGATGGGAGGTCTGAGGGTGGCAAGGTCCTAGAGAGTTTCTTGGAAATTGTGAGAAAGATAGTCCTAGAAAGGAAAAATGGGAAGTCTGAGGGGGAGAAGGAAGGACCTTGTGGGAGATGTTCCTAGAGCAATGGGGAGATCTGGTTGGAGGAAGTGATACCTGGGTGGAGACAGGAATAGAGAGGTCCCAAGGTGTGGTTGTCTTCCCATTACCCAATCTCCCTCCCCTTCACTTCCATCTCAGGAGCTAATAACTCCTGCAGAGATCTGTGAAGATGGGGATGTCAGGAGAAGAAAGGGCTTCTAAGGAGAGCTAAGTCCTTGCTGGCCCTTGTCCAGGGCCTTCGAAAATGCCCAGGGGGCCCAGATGTGCAAACCACCCAGACTCAATGTTCCCCTCCCCTCTGCTTTCAGGTTTACTGGTCCTTTAAGGAATTCCTTCCTGGGGCACATGCTTCAAACTCTCATTGTGCTAACTGGACACACTCTCCAAAGCCAGCCTCTGCTTTGCCCACCCTGCTGGCCTGCCCACAGCACCTGGACCTCTACACCTGCAACCTGAAGCCCAACCCCCTGGCTTCTGCCCTGGGAGGTCAGACTCTGAGTAAGGACTCTGTTAGCCATAGAGAGGGCTGCTGGGAGAATCAAGGAAGAGCATTGGAAGGAATTATTGGATGGAGGAGAATCTGGGGCTCCAGGCTCAGTGAGGGGACAGGCTCAGTGTGAGAACGGGGACTTGAGAGTGAACAGTAGCTCATTGGATGAATCAGGAGCATGTTGAGGGAAAAGGAGGCACAATGAGACTTGCAAAATGTCATTCTGATTCCTTGGCTGGGTCCATGACCCACATTCATTTCCTTTCTTCTGGGTTGGGGAGTAGGGAAGGAGCATCTTAGAATAGACTATCAGACCTGGGGCGTGGGGGCTCTTAGAACATAGAATGTCAGAGTTGGGAGGATCCTTAGGGAATAGAATGTTAGAGCCAGGAGAGATCTAGAACACAGTGATTTTAGAACATAGAATGCCTGAGCTGAAAAGGCCTTTGGAACATAGAATGTAAGAGTTGGGAGGGACTTTAGAACATAGAATGTTAGAGCTGGGAGGGTCCTTAGGAATAGAATGTTAGAGCCAGGAGAGATCTAGAACACAGTGTTCTTAGAACATAGAATGTCAGAGCTGAAAAGGCCTTTAGAACATAGACTGTCAGAGCTAGAGATCTAGAACACAGTGATCTTAGAACATGGAATGTCAAAGTAGGGAAATTGAATTTAGAAAAAAGGACATAGAATGTGAAAGCTGGACACGATCTTAGTATTTAGAATGTCAGAATTGGGAGGAACCTTAGGGAGTGGAAGCTATCTAAGGTTCCTGAATTGGTTTGTTGCAGAGGCAGGGCTACAATCCTGGTCTCCAGACTTCTATTGAACTGGAATGGACTGATTTGGGGGGTGGGATGGACACAGGCAAGGGGAATGCTTCCCCATGGAGTCATTAGCTCTGACCACCATGTTTCTTGTCTACCCCAGCCCTTTCTCATTCAGTGCCTCCTCTTCCCCTAGAACGCAAGACCTCAGGGCCAATTCTGGGCTCCACTGCTGACCCTAAAACCACAGCCAAGAACCTTCTGGGCAAGAAGAAGGCAGAGGGTGAATCTGGTGCCCTGGGCCCAGCCATGGAGATGGTCCAAAGGAGCCCCAGCCCTCCCGCTTCACATCCAAACCCAGCTCCCATCCCCCTCCACATGAAGCTCCCATTGAGTCCCCACCCCCTGTGCTCTTCCTTCCCCCTTCTCTTACCCATTAAGCCCTTCCCCTCAATGGAGACATGCCTCTTTGCCTATGGTCCCCACTACCCCCTCATCTTTCTCCCATCCCTGGCTGCCCCTTATCCTGGCAGGGCTGACCAGCTGATGCTTCCTGATGGGCCATACTCCCTTGGTGCCCACTCCTCTCTGCAGCTAGGGCTTTCAAAGACCCTCTCTTCACCCTTACCGGCTGGGCTGTGGCCCACAGCTGAGGCTAGGGATGAGAGATCTTCACCTCTCCAGTGCTTCTCGACAGGCTTGGACTCGAAGGCCATTGCAGGCAAAGCTCGCAGGATGCCCACCTTAGGCACCACAGTCCTGCCCTATCTGCTGAAGAAAGAGAATGGCAGCATCTTGTACAAGTGTAATATTTGTGACAAGAGTTTCAGGCAGCTCTCCAATCTCAAGGTAGCACACAGTACCACTCCCTTCCCTATTCCAACTTCTCTTCTTCCTCCTTGGATCCCAGTACCATTTCTAGAGACTGACCATCCCAAACCAGCTGAATATATCATCCTCTACCCTTCCTGCTCTCTACTTCCAACCTCCAACAAGGAGAATTCTGAAAAAGGAGAATAAAGATGAGAGAGGAAAAGCGAGGGAGGATTGGAGGGGGTAGATGCTACAACATGAAATTGAAAGGCTATGGGTGGCATGGAAGAACTGGAAGTATAGAGGTCAATCCTGGTTGGGGAGGTCCTGAGATGTGGGATCAGCAGGGAATGGGTGCTATGGATGCAAGAGGATGTCTTCATAAATGATTAGAGCTAGAAGCAAGGGTGTGCTGGAGAAATCAGAGTTTGATTTACTGTTTTCATCATCTAGACTTAAGAGAGTAATGGAGGAAAATGTTAATAATGCAGAGCAAATATCCATGTATACTTTTTTCCTCTCAGAAAGCCAGTTGTTAAACATTTACCAGCACTCCCTTCACTGGAAGTTAATCTAGAGATCATAGGCTCATAGATTTCAAGATAGAAAGGATTTTAGAGGTCAGTGAATCAAACCCTCTCATTTTATAATTGAGAAAATTCAGGCCCAGAAAAGTCAAGCTCTGTCCGGACAGAGCTATCTAGAGGCAGAGGTGGGATTTGAACACAGGGCTTCCAAAATCCAAATCCTGTGCTCTTTCCACTTGGCCTCACTATATCATCTGGCCTTGCTCCATCGACCACTAACCAGGATATAGTAAAGTGTTCTGCACATAGTAGGTGCTTAATAAATGTTTATGGAATTTAGTCATTTAATTGGATTGAATTAAACTAGCTATGTGACCCTGAACATGTCACATAACTTTTCTGATCATCATTTTCCCTCAATTGTTACAAAAAAAGAGGATAGAGGGTTCCCAGGGGCAGCTGGGAGGTCGTGGAAGAATGAAGATAGGAAAGAAGGATGCTCAGGAGGAAGGGAAGGCCAAGAGATTGGGGGCTCATAAAGAGGGGAGGAAATAGAGGTTTGTTGGGCAGAGAGGGCCTGGGGAAACCTCTAGGGCAGGACTGGCCCCCAGAGCAGCCTGTCTCTGGCCGTTCACAGCCTGCCCTCATCCCTCCCGCAGGTCCACTTTCGGGTCCATAGTGGAGAACGCCCCTTCCAATGTCCCCTTTGTAAGAAGAGCTTCATCCAGCTGGCCCACCTGCAGAAACACCAGCTGGTTCACTCAGGGGAGCGGCCCTACCAGTGCTCGGTGAGATTCTCTGCCCTCCACCCTTCTTCTCCTTGGGACTTAGTCTCCCCATCTGTAAAATGAGAGGGTTGGGGTAGGTGGCCTCTGAGGTCGCTTCTGGCTCTAGACCACCCACACAGCTTCCTCCTCTCCCACCCATCAGGCAGCTGGAAGGGAGGATGGGGGAGGGGTCAGGTTAATCAAGGAAGGCCTCCTGGAGGAGGCACAATCGAGTGGAGAAGGAAAGGAGACAGAAAGGAGTAGAGGAGAAGGAGGGCTTCTCAGAGCTGGGAGCTTGGAGGAGACAGGGATGACAAGTGGGTGACGTCCATGCCCTCTGCCCCCATACCAGGTTTGCCACAAATGTTTCAGCAGCAGCAGCAGCCTCAAGACTCACCTCCGGTTGCACTCGGGAGCTCAGCCTTTCCTTTACAGGCTGGGCCCCAGGCAAGGCCACCAGCCCATGGGGCACTAGCTGCACGGGCATTCTGGCTAGACTGTCCCACGTCCTTGCTGCCTGCTGGTCCTGTGTCTGGGAGGTGACCGGACACTGGAGAGGATGGCACCAACTGTTGTAGCCAGTGGGCAGTAGTAAGTAAGCCCACGAGTGCCGGGGAAGCCCTCTGAATTTCAGGATCACAACAGCCTGGAAGCAGCAGCTGGGGAAGAGGCAGACTGCTAAAGCACCTGTGGTGTAGCAGGCCAGGCCCTTCTGAGTTGGTCTGGAGGGCACGGAACCCCTGTGCACAATCAATCCTTCCTAGGGGCCATGCTTTGATGCTTTCTGACTGTAAGCCTCTAGTGGGGAAGTCCTGGGGAAGGAATGTGCTATAAAAATGGCTGGTAGCTACTGAGGGCCCTATGGGTTAGATTCGACAACCTCAAATATCCCTCCCACCTCTGACATCCTGTGTTCTAAGGGCCCTCCCAGCCCTGACATCCTGTGTTCCAAGGGCCCTCCCAGCTCTGATGTTCTGTATTCTAAGGTCCCTCCCACCTGTGATGTTCTGTGTTCTAAGGGCCCTCCCAGCTCTGACGTCCTGTGTTCTAAGGGCCCTCCCAGCCTTGACATCCTGTGTTCTAAGGGCCCTCCCAGCTCTGATGTTCTGTATTCTAAGGTCCCTCCCACCTGTGATGTTCTGTGTTCTAAGGGCCCTCCCAGCTCTGACGTCCTGTGTTCTAAGGGCCCTCCCAGCCTTGACATTCTATATTCCATTATGGATCTTCAAAGGCCAGAAGGGGGTCCTCTGTCACTTAGAGACTACCTGTAGCTCACCTTCACAGCCTTCCCTTACATCTCAGCTAGTGCCCAGAGGACAATGAAGGGCAGCTGGTTGTCACCTTCTAGACAGCTAGATGAGGGACATTACAGTCCAGTGTTCCTCTGCCCCACAACTGACTAACTGAGACATTAGAGGGAACATCTCCAAGTGGACCACAGTCCCTCCTTTTCCTACCTCTCTCACCACCCAGGAGAAGTGGGGAGGAGGCTACCGTATTATCAGTCTTTGTACAATAAAGGGTACATGGAAACAACAACAACAAAAAAGGTAAAAACAACTACTTGTTGAGTTCTGTTGACTTTGAGGGGCCTTGTCTCACAGCCGTTTAGAATTGGAAAGCACTTTAGAGGGCTGCTCTTCTATCCTTGCTTATTGGACAGAGGAGGGGCTAAGTTGTAGAGATAGGGGCTTTCCCTAGGTCAGGAGACCAGAACAGCTAGTGGCCTGGCTCTTCCACACTGCCTCCTACTGGTCACAACCCAAATCATCAGCAATATCAACAAACTTCTAAAGCAGCTAGAATGGAGGAGAAACGGGGTGGATTGATGGTGAAAGAACTAGCTTGGGAAATACGAAGACCTGAGTTCAAATCCTCCATCTAATAAATGCTGGCTGTGTAATTCTGGGCAAGTCAATGAATTGCTAAATGCCCCAGATGACTCTTTAAGATCCTAAGTTGCAGAGAAGGCACCAACTTACATGGGTAGAGTGAGTTTCCTCAACATTATCTGCTCTTTCTATGGTCTGGCCCTACAACATCCCCCCTTTCTTTCCCTGGGTCTTTTCCAGTTCATTTTACAGATGAGGAAACTGAGGCAAACAGTGCTAAGTGACTTACCCAGGGTCACACAACTAGTCAGTGTCTGAAGCTGGATTTGAACTCAAGAAAATGAGTCTTCCTGACTCCAGGACTGGCACTTTATCTGTTATACCACCTAACTGTCCTGAGGGGAGTCATGATGGTTGGTGACTCCCTGCTGAGGGCCAGGCACTGGGGTAAATGCTTTGCAGTTATTATCTCATTTAATCCTTACAACCCCAGCACATAAGTGCTGTTATCCTCATTTTTGTTTTGTTTTTGGCCAGGCAGTGACGGTTAAGTGACTTGCCCAGGGTCACACAGCTAGTGTCAAATGTCTGAGTCTGGATTTGAACTCAGGTCCTGCTGAATCTAGGGCTAGTGCTTTATCCACTGAGCCACCTAGCTGCCCTCTAAAAGTAGTATACTCTTTCAACATTTATTTCTTTTTTCTTTTTCCTTCTTTCTTTCTTTTTTTTTTTGAGGGGGCAGTGAGGGTTAAGTGACTTTCCCAGGGTCACACAGCTAGTAAGTGTCAAGTGTCTGAGGCCAGATTTGAATATCCTCATTTTACAGTTGAGAAAACTGAGGCAGACAGAGATGAAGTGACTTCCCCAAGGTTACACAGCTAGTAAGTATTTGAGACCAGATTAGAACTCAGGTCTTCTTGACTCCAAGACTGTACTCTATGTACTCTATTTGTTGTACAATCTAGCTGTTTCTAGGTATCTATCCAACTGTCTTATCATTTATCTGCCTATGCTGTTGTTGTTGAGTCATTTTTCAGTTATGTCTAACTCTGTGACCCCATTTGGCATTTTCTTGGCAAACGTTCTAGAGTATTTTGCTATTTCCTTCTCTAATTCATTTTACAGATGAGGAAACTGAGGCAAACAGAATTAAGCGAGTTGCCCAGTGTCACCCAGCTAGTAAATGTCTGAGGGGGGATTTGAACTCAGAAGGGGGCGGGGGTCTTCCTGACTCCAGGTCTGGCATTCTATGTACTACGGTGCCACCTAGCTGTCCTGCCTGTTTATGTACATAAATTTATATGTACATAGATGCAAGTTGGGCCCAAAGTCACAAAGGGGTCTAATGTTTCAATAACTTTTTGAAAATTATTCTTTCTTTATTTTTTGCCATTTACAAGATTTGATTTTTCCACACAGAATGTACATTTATTTCCTTTTTGTACTGTAAATGATGCTATGGTATAGTCAATAAAAAATAACAAATAAAAGAGTTGTTAAATATTCATGACTTTTGGTCCAGCCTGTACATGTAAAAAAGAATCTCCCAAGATGTTTCAAGACCAATTACTATTAGCCACATGGGACCATTTCTATCACCAGGAAGAACTTAGAAAGTATTTCTAGGTATTATAGAAAGAAACTGCAGACCACAGAAATATAGGGGGTGTATTTCTTTTTTCTCTTTTTTTCTTCTTTTTTTTTTTTTGCAGGGCAATGAAGGTTAAGTGATTTGCCCAGGGTCACACAGCTAGTAAGTATCAAGGGTCTGATGCCGGATTTGAACTCAGATCCTCCTGAACCCAGGGCCGGTGCTCTATCCACTGCGCCACCTAGCTGCCCCTGGTGTATTTCTTTAAAAAAATTTATTGGTATCTTTTGTTTTTATTCACCTTGATTTCCAGCTATACCTCCCCCTTCTCTCTTTCCCTCCTGCTCTCAGGGGAGCCAGCCCTAACAAAGACAAAAGAAAGGGGGCTTGGGACTAAAGAAACTGCTCAGGAAAACAAAGCAAGATATCAGTGGAGTCTGCCAGGTGTGCAATGGTCCACACCTGAATTGTCCCACTATGGTTGATGTTTTTATTCCTGCTGCCAAGAGAGGCAATGGTTTCAAAAGAGCAAGAAGTATACTGGTTAGGAAGCTAGCATGACTTCACACATAGGAATTCTTGGCTAGATAAAGGGATAGAGTAGACCTGGTGAGGGCAGGAAAAGATCTCTTTAAGGTCAAGACCTGAGCCCATACTATTTCTGTGTGTGTGTGTGTGTGTGTGTGTGTGTGTGTGTGTGAGTTTGTGGGGCAATGAGGGTTAAGTGACTTGCCCAGGGTCACACAGCTAGTGTCAAGTGTCTGAGGTCAGATTTGAACTCAGGTCCTCCTGAATCCAGGGCCAGCTCTCTATCCCCTGCGCCACCTAGCTGCCCCTCCCCAATTACATTTTTTTTTTTTTTTAGTGAGGCAATTGGGGTTAAGTGACTTGCCCAGGGTCACACAGCTAGTAAGTGTTAAGTGTCTGAGGTCGGATTTGAACTCAGGTATTCCTGACTCCAGGGCCGGTGCTCTATCCACTGCGCCACCTAGCTGCCCCCCCCCATTACATTTTAACCTGCTTTGGACTCAGTCACAAGTTTCACAGGTCTCATGGGATCTAACAGGACCTGAGTTCAGTACTGTAACGATTGGAATGACGCCACCTGCTGGATACTTACTGTAGAAGAGTTCTTGGCAGGAGGAAGTGACGCAACTAGTGGGAGGAGGAAGGAAGAGACTGGCGCTGACTCTGGGGCTCTTTCCTGGGGACGCTGGCGGAGAAGGGAGCTAGAAATGTGCTCTCCCTTTAATAGATAGGAATCTAGGCCTTTCTCTCTCTTTACCAAATTCTTATTCTCCTTAATAAATGCTTAAAAGTCTAACTCTTGCTAAAGCTTATAATTTATTGGCGACCACTCATTAGATATTTTAGACAGACTAGCTAGAATTTTAGCCCTTAACAGTACCTCTCCACAACATTGTTGCCTCTCAGACATATTTAGTAGAAATAAGTATCTTATCATTGATGGAGGCTGGTTATACAAATTGTGGCAGAATACAAGGGAAACCTGGGAAGATTTATGTGAACTGACAGCCAGAAGAACCATTTATACAATGACCAACATCGTAAAGGCAAATGCCTTCGAAAGACTTAAGAATGTTAATCAATGCAATGAACAGTGATGAATCTAGAAGACAGATAATGAGGAAGACCAATGCTTCTCATATCTTAGTGCAGAGGTGATGCTTTGTGAGTACAAAATGAGCTGTCCATTTTCAGACATGGTCATTACAAAACAGGTTTGCTTTGATTAACTGTGCTTACAGAGAAGGCTTAATTTGGGTGTGGGGGGGATAATGGAAGAAGTGATAGTAATGCAAACAAAAAGAAGAAATGAATACACAAAATACACAGAAGAAACTGAAAAGTTCAGCAGGGGATATAGACAAGGACAATGTTGCTACTCAAATAGTCAATTATCTATCTACACATACATATATGTCATATATATTTTATTTTTTTGTTTATTTTTTATTTTTTTTAGTGAGGCAATTGGGGTTAAGTGACTTGCCCAGGGTCACACAGCTAGTAAGTGTTAAGGGTCTGAGGCCGGATTTGAACTCAGGTACTCCTGAATCCAGGGCCGGTGCTTTATCCACTGCGCCACCTAGCCACCCCTGTCATATATGTTTTTAAACAACCTATATGTAATGGGTTTACAATGTCATATACAACCCCTGTTTTCTGGCCTTTGTAAATGCAGATCACTTGTTGATTTCCTAGTTCATAATATGAAACAACACAAGTCATGGTCCATGAATATAATGAAATATTACTGTGCTGAAAAGAATGATGAATATAACTAATTCAGGAAAGCATAAGAAGACATAGCAACTTATGCAAAAAATCAGCAAGACCATATATATGAAGGGAAATAAGTAGAATTGGGAAAACAATATATACACAATGATTCTAATAATCATAGCTCACATTTATATAGTGCTTTATAGTTAGGTGGTGCAGTGGATAGAATGCAAGTCCTGGAGTCAGGAAGACTCATCTTCCTGAATTCAAATCCTGCCTCAGACAGTTACTAGTCATGTGACCCTGGGCAAGTCACTTTACCCTGTCTGCCTCAGTTTCCTCATCTGTAGAATGAGCTGAAGAAGGAAGTGTCAAAACCACTCTAGTATCTTTGCTAAGAAAATCCCAAGTTGGGTTCCAAAGAGTCAAACACGACTAGAACAACTGAACAACAAAAGTTTTGCAAAATACTTACAAATATTTTCTCATTTTATTCTTCCAACAAACCAAGAATGTAGATTTTATTACTATCCCATTTTACAGACCTTGCCCAAAGTCACACAGTGTTTAATGCAGAATTCAAATTCAGGATTTCCTGACTCCAGGTCTCCTGCGCCATCTAGTGGACATTATTTACAAAATAGTTGTTCTCGAAGAGGACCATGACATCAGGGTGATGTTATGACTTCTTTTTTTTTTGTTTTGTTTTGTTTTTAGTGAGGCAATTGGGGTTAAGTGACTTGCCCAGGGTCACACAGCTAGTTAAGTATTAAGTGTCTGAGGCCGAATTTGAACTCAGGAACTCCTGACTCCAGGGCTGGTGCTCTATCCACTGCGCCATCTAGCTGCCCCTTGATGTTATGACTTCTAGTGAACTAGATTTAAATGAAACAGAGCTGTGCAAAGTCACCAGCCTCACTCTCTCCTCCAGAGCCATCTGGGTCCAGTGGCAGGACTACTGGAGATGGCTTCGGATGCAGTGGGATGTAAATGGAAAGAACAATAAGACCATTTAAACTGAAAGCTTAGAAGTTATAACAGAGGGGCAGCTAGGTAGCACAGTGGATAGGATGCCAGCCCTGGATTCAGGAGGACCTGAGTTCAAATCCGACCTCAGACACTTGACACTTACTAGCTGTGTGACCCTGGGCAAGTCACTTAACCCTCATTGCCCCGAAACCCCCCCCCCAAAAAAAACAATAACAAAAACAACAAAAAAAGAATTTATAATAACCAGATTTTGTCCATCAGAGATATGAGATGGCATCTCCTTTACTGCTTTGCAGAGGTGAGGGACTTTGGGTGTGGAATACTGAATTAGACTTTTCAATATGTTGGTTGGTTGTGCTAAGCTCACAGAATCACAAAATTTGATCATTGTAAGGGAGCCCAGCTCCCATCTATTAAAACTCTTATTAGAAAGCACCCCCCCCCATTATATATTCCCCAGCAAGTGACCATCACACTTTGTCTTGAAGCCCAAGGAGGGGAAAGCCCCCTACCTCCCAAGGCAACCCATTCCATTTTGGAACAGTTCGAACTGATAAGGAATTTTTCCTGACATCAAGCCTCAATTTGCCTCTTTGAAAGCAGTTTTGCTTTCTACAAACAAACAGTACAACCCCAATCCCTCTTCCACAGGACAAACTCTCAAATACTTGACTGCTCTCCTATCCTCACCTAGTTGCCCTCTATTTACATATATCTATGTATAAATTTGTGACTGCATGTGTAATAGGAGTGATCTGGTCTATGGGGATGGGGAGGGGAAGGGGAAGGAAGGAGCCAGTCTTTAAAGTATGCATAAATATTCCCATAACCCACCACCTGTGAGGGGGTGAATGGGAAGCCTGATAGGGCTTCTGGAACCGGAACTGACAGCTCAGGGTTGCTGAGTCTGAAATGATAGGTCTGCAAAAGGGGACCTCTAACTTGGCTCTTCATCATTCTTTTTTCTTTTCCACTTAGGGAGTGGGCCACAATCTCCCTCCCATGACTGCTCTCTCTCCCAAACTCACGAGGTCACCTGGACACTCCCTTCCGGGAAGTGTCATTCACCTAAGATCAGAAAAGAAGAAACTCAAAAAACACAGAGGCATCAGCCATGGCCAGGTGGGAGACAAGGTGGCTGCCTTGCATCACCAGAGGACTGATGCTCCTCTTAGCTGGGAAGGAGTATAGAACAATAAAGGGGTATATGACAGGTTGTCTCTTTTGAATATCCTCCAACTTCAAGGCTCAGAAATCCCTGAGTCATCCGTTCTTTTTAATTTACAACCAATAAAAAAGCTTTTTGTCACTGCCTACTACTGAAAGGATCAGGAACCATTGTCAGCCAATGACAAGCAGTAATTAAACACCTACCATGTGCCAAGCACTAAGGAGACAAAAGAAGGCAACCCCCCCAAAAAAAAACAACAACAACAACAACACCAACAACAACCACAAAACTCAGTCTTTGCTCTCAAGGAACAAATAGGCTACTGAGGGAAATAACACGTAAATACCTATGTACGAACAAGACAAATACAGGATAAATTGGAGATGGTGGTGACTTGATCTGAAACCAGGCCAGGAATGTTCCAAGGACTGGCTCCCTTCCCCCTACCCCCCAGGCCAGGCCACCTATTACATATGTTTATATATTAGAGCAAACAGTGTTGGTTCATTTACACTCCTCAAAGGGAAGGTGGAACTTACAATGGGAAAATTCTAAGAAGCAAACATGCCCTTCTCCACATTATTGGTAGGGGTATAGAGACCAGACATGATGGAAAGCATTGCAGTAGTTAAAGTGTTGTTAGTCTCATCACAGAGGACCACCTGATTTGGGGTCTCCTAATTTTAAATCTGGTATTCTTTCACCTAGGGCTGCTAGGTGGCAAAGTGGATATTACTCTGGGCCTGGAGTCAGGAAGACCTGAGGTGAAATCTGGCCTCAGAAACTTAGTAGCTGGGTAACCCTGGGCAAGACACTTAACCCTATTTGCCTCAGTTTCTTCATCTGTAAAATGAGCTGGAAAAGGAAATGGCAAATCACTCCAGCATCTATGCCAAGAAAACCCCAAATGGGGTCATGAAGAGTCAGACACAATGGAACAACAATATTCTTTCACCTACATGGGACTGTCTCCTCTGGCTCAAAGCACATTTCTCTGTGGCACTAAGATTCCTGCTATTCTTGAGCCCTGGAAATCTCCATTTTTGTTTGAGATTAGTTTCCTCTGTAATTAGTTGAGTTCAACAAATGTTTATTGGGTCTCTACTCTGTTCAGGATCTTTTGCAGGGGTGTGCTGGTAAATATTTAACAACCAGCTCTTGGGGAGGGGTAGGTATATATATTACAGCACACTTTTTTTTTTTTTAGTGAGGCAATTGGGGTTAAGTGACTTGCCCAGGGTCACACAGCTAGTAAGTGTTAGTGTCTGAGGTCGGATTTGAACTCAGGTACTCCTGACTCCAGGGCCGGTGCTCTATCCCCTGCCCCACCTAGCTGCCCCACACTTTTAAATTTAATCTATATTATTAACATTTTCTCTATCACTTTTTTAGGCCTGGACAATCAACAAAACAATGAATCAAGTCCTGATTTATAGCATTTGTCAATTTTTGAGGTGGGCATACTGGAAATTTAACAATCAGCTTTCTGGAGCCTGGATGAGCTGGATCCAGCTCATTGCTTTATGCTAGGGGAAAAACCCCTCCCCTACCTTCAAGTAGCTAGCAGTCTAGTGGAGGGGATACATCTACACAAATCAGAATGAGAAAAGTGTGGAGAAATCAGAGGATTTTTGGAAATGGGATGGAAGGGTCTATTTACTCTAACAAGGAAATTAGGGAAGGCTTTATGGAAGATGTGCCAATTGAGTTGAGCCTTGAAGGAAGAGCAGGATTTCAACAGGCAGAGATTGAAGACTAGGAGACCAGTACTGTAGTAGAATACTGTATAGTACAATAGTCGAGGGGAGAGGTGATGAGAGATGGGACCAGGACAGTAGAAAGAATAGCAAATGCATTGCTGGTGGGGCTGGCTCTTGATCAGGCTGCAAGGTACAGCACCTGCTCATCTTTGTCTCCCCCTAGTGCTCATCATGGCATCCTACGCACCAAGCTCCTGGGTTTGTGAAGGAACCAAATTTACTGCACAGAAACAAATCCTCCCCTTCCTTCCTAGAGGGCCCTCTTCCTCTGCCTGCTGATTGTCCATAGACTTTCAGGTGTTTCTGCCGTCTTTCCCAGGAGGGAAGAACCCCTGGAAACTCTCTCTAGATCTCTGCCTCAGAGAGCCAGTTATAGGTATAAGTCTGTTTATGTGTGCCCACACCTTTGTGAGGGGGCAGCTAGGTGAGGTGATAGATGCAGCATGGGCCCTGGAGTCAGGAAGACCTGAGTTCAAATCTGGCCTCAGAAACTTACTAGCTGGGTGATCCTGGGCAAGTCACTTTACCTTGTTTGCCAGTTTCCTCATATGTAAAATGAGCTGGAGAAAGAAATGACAAACCACTCCAGTACCTTTGTCAAGAAAACCCCAGGGGCAGCTAGGTGGCACAGTGGGTAAAGCACTGGCCTTGGATTCAGGAGGACCTGAGTTCAAATCCGGCCTCAGACACTTAACACTTACTAGCTGTGTGACCCTGGGCAAGTCACTTAACCCCAATTGCCTCACCAAAAAAATTTAAAAAAAGAAAACCCCAAATGGGGTCACACAAAGAGTCAAATACGATTGAAACAATTCAAAAACAACAAAGAACAATGTGCCTTTGTGAACATGTGTGTCTGAGCACATCTACATGCATGGTGGTGTCTCTGTGCATATGGATTTTGTGGGTTTTTGAAATTTGGGCTCAGATACCCCAGGTTCCACTTCCCCGTGATGCCCAAAGTTGCTTCAAAAATAACTTTGGGGGACAGCTAGATGGCGCAGTGGTAGAGCACCAGCCTTGGATTCAGGAGTACCTGAGTTCAGATCTGGCCTCGGACACTTGACACTTACTAGCTGTGTGACCCTGGGCAAGTCACTTAACCCCCATTGCCCCGCAAAAAAAAAAAAAAAAAAAACTTTGTGTTGGAATCAAGCAATGAATCAAGAAGCATTTATTAAGTGCCTACTATTTGCCAAGCACTGCATTAGGCATTGGTATCTTTAAAACAGGAATAATAACATTCACCACCTACTTCATAGGGTTTTAGGAGGAATGAACTTTGTAAAACTTAAAGCTAGAGAAATAATAAGAGTAATATGCATTATGACATTTGGGCAGTAGTTTATGGCTTGTGTACATTATTTCATTTGATCCTTGGGTCGGTGTCTGACTGTCCATTATCTCCTGACTCTCTATCCCCCTCCATACTTTTGGCTGTAGTGGATGAGCTATTCTGCTTGGGACTGCAAGGGGTCACCTGGAAAGGGGTTGTGGGCCAGAGTTAAGGACAAAGGCAGGAAGAAGAGAAAAAGGAGAGCTGAGCCTGAAGGACAGTTTTGCAGTTAAGTACTACAGGTAATATTTATTATTTCCCAGTACAATGTAAGTCCTTTGAGGGCAGAAGCTGGTTGTATAAAAGAGCAGGGCTCCCATTGGCTGATCCTGATAAACATGTATGGCATGCCATGTCAGGCAACTTTCCCCACCCCTGCTTCCACATAGGAGATTTTGGGGATAGTCTGTGATTGTTTTCCATCTGCTGAGTGTGTCAAAAAGGGAACTTTTTGATTGGCTGTCTCCTGGGAAATAGGCATGCATACCAAACACAGGAACTGTTCTTTCTTGGTGGTGATCTAGGCAATAAATGCTGTAAACCTCTGGGTGGGGAGAGGAAGTTCTGAAGCCAGTGGCTCTCCCCACCCATGTCCACATGTATCTGTGAATAATAATAAACAAATTATAGCCAGCATTTATAGATCACTTAAAGATTTCCAAGGTGATTTACAAACATCATTTCATTTCATCCACACAATAGCCCTGAGAAGTAGTCATCATGATCCTCGTTTTACAGATGAGAAAAAAACGTGAACCTCTGTTCTTTGCCTCTGAGTTTGTTCTTCCCTGATCCTAGGTGAAGGAGCATTAGAGACGGCTGGGACCTTAGGAGCCTTAAGTCGTCAGAAGTCCACATTAGAGTTTGCCTTTAGAAGTAGAGCCCGGGGAAGTCCCAACAACCTGCTTGAAGAGTTGGGAGAAGGATCCCCCAATTTTTTTGTGTGTGTGAGGCAATTGGGGTTAAGTGACTTGCCTAGGGTCACACAGCTAGTAAGTGTTAAGTGTCTGAGGCCGGATTTGAACTCAGGTCCTCCTGAATCCAGGGCTGGTGCTCTATCCACTGAGCCACCTAGCTACCCCGACCCCCTAATTTTTAAAGGCTCTATTTGGGTTTTGTCTGATATTCTGATCAGCACAGCACCCTGGCCAGAGCAGGCTCTAAACGGAGCCTCCCTTAAGTCACTTAGTCTCTGATGTTTGGTCCTTTCCATGCCTGGAAATCCCTCCCTGTCTCTGCCTTTGGATTCCCAGGTTTCCTTCAAAATTCAGCTCAGGTTTCTGCATAAGGCTTTTCCAGGCTCCCCCCAGGGCGATTACATTCCCCCAAGGTTACTTTATATCAGCCTTGTATGTGTTTTCTATGTTGTGCAAGTTGTTGCCCCTGTAGAATGTGTTTCTTTTTTTATTTTTATTTTTAATTTTTTTGGGGGTGGCAGGGCAATGAGGGTTAAGTGACTTGCTAATAAGTGTCAAGTGTCTGAGGTTGGATTTGAACTCAGGTCCTCCTGAATCCAGGACCAGTGCTCTATCCACTGCGCCACCTAGCTGCCCCAGAATGTGTTTCTTGAGGGCAGAAACAATTTCCTATTTTGTCTTTATTGTTTCTCTGAGTACAATGCCTGGAGAATAATAGATATTTAATAAAGGCTTGTCGTTTGATGAATACGTGTTTAATTGAATCTCTACTTTCCGGAGGAGGAAACAAATTCAGAGATTAAGTAACTTTCCTAAGACTAGTTAGGTGTCCAGTAGAAAGTGATTTGAGGGATCATAGTACAATTAGACTATACACTCTTCTAGGGCCGGGACTATCTTTTGTCTTTCTTTGTCTCCTCAGAATTTAGCACAGTGCCTGACACGTGGTAGATGTTTAATAAATGTTCATCGACTATGAAAAGAGTGGCAGATTTGTCAGTCATCGAACAAGCATTTATTGAGCTAAGCTCAGAGTATACAAAGAAGGACAAAAACTGCTCCTGCCTTCAAGGAGCTTACAGTCTAACGGAGACGACATGAAAATGAGGTACATACAAGGTATATGCTGAATAGATGGGAGGTAATCTCTTCCGCTGGAGGGACCGGGAAAGATCTAAGGTGAAATATGAGCTGTCTTGAAAGAAGGCAGGGAAACCAACAGGCGGAGATGACAGGGAAAGCCTTTCAAGAGAGGGGGGAGGGGGGAGGGGAATCTCCTCTAACCCCGCCTTCCCCGCCAGCCAGAAGCATAGAGACCTAAGTATCTACAGCCGGTGCGGCCTTGAACTAGTTCCACTACGAACTCGGGATTTCAGTTTCCTTATCTTTAACTGGAGGGGTTGGACCACACAGGTTCTAAAGTCCCTTCCAGCGCTAGATCAATGATTTCAGGGCATGGATTATTTCTGTCTTGTATCCCCATCTGCTAACGCCATACGGGGTGCATAGCGCTAAAGTTGCTGGATAGAATCGAATGCCGCGTTCAAATACAAGTTTGAATGGAATAGAAGTCTAGACGTGGTGCTGTCCAGACCCCTTCCAAGTTCTAACATTGTTTGAGTTTCTTAGAACGGCTCCAGACCTCACGATTTCACTCGTGTAGCTCATTCACCTCCAACGTCCCTCCTACCTCCTCCTCCGACCCTTGTCCCCAACTCTGGCCCCTGGTCCTTCTCTTCTCTTAGAGGCCCAAAGCAGAATCGCCTACCGACCTCAGCGCCATAGGTGGTGGTGGTGGGGGCTAGAGAAACGGGAAGAACTAGGAGATCCGCAGCCCAGCCCCAAGGAATGCGGGACTAGAGCCGAGGGAGCCTTTAGGGAGGGGAGACCCGGCCCCTCCACTACCCCAGTCCTACGGGTTAAGTCCCTAGAATCTAAATGAGGACCTGATCCGGTGACTGCCACTACGCTTCCTCCGCCCCCCACCTTCGACCGTCGGTTGATCTCGGCCAGGCTCCTGTTTACTTAGTGGGCGGAGGAAAGTGGATGAGGGGTGTTTTTTCAATAAACACGGCGGGAATCCGGGTGACACACATATTTCCACCCCGCTGCTCAGCTGTCCTGGAAGCCCAGCTCCGGGAGGAAGGAAGGAGCGTCCAAGGAAAGCTACCTCTCCAACGGCCCCCTGCCCTGCCATGGCCGAGCGGCCCCGGCTGCGGCCGCGGCTCCGGGATCTGGGGGCCCGCCTGGCCCGGGTCCTGGGGAGATTGGGGGACCGGAGAGACAAGAGGGGCAGAGAGCCACCTCTGCCGGGAGAGCCCAGAGTCCCAGACAGGTGAGGGAAGTAAAGACTTGGCATTGGGGAAGGACTTTGATGGAGGGTCACACGAGTCGTGCGTGGGAGCTGGTCGGGGGTGGCTCAGTGCTGGGTGCCGGTGGTATGCACAGAATGTTAGAGCTAGAGGGACCTGGGAACATTAGACATTAGACATCGAATTCAGATCATTAATTAACGAGGTCGTTGGATTTTAGAGCTGGTAGGGAACCTTAGAACATAGAATGCTGGAAGGAGCCTTAGATTAATTCCTAGTCTTCTAGAGGATTTAGAGGCGGAAGGGACTTTCAGGGTCATAGAATACAGCTCTGAGAGGCAGCATATGGTCTTGGAATCAAGATGACCTGGGTTCAAGTCATGCTTGACACGTAAGTAGTTGTGGGTTGTAGCCTGGTACAGGCATTGCAGTCCGAACACCTGACTGGGTTCAAATCCCTCCTGCACGTAATGCTTATTAGCAGCAGGAATTTGGGCAAGTCACTTAATACCTCCCGGCCTCAGTTTCCTTATCTGTAAAATGACTGGGTCAGATTAAATGACTTCTGAGGTCCCTTCTATCTCTAGATTTATGATCCTCTCCATGACCCGGGTTAAGTTATCAACCTCTTAGTGCTCCAGGAAGCCGTTCTTTAAGACCCAGGGGCTCTCAAATTCAGGTCTGGGGGCCTGGAAGTCAAAGCTCTTTTCATGATAAAACTAAGACATTTGAATTTCTACTGCTGTAAACATCAGTAGATGTAAGACACATAAGCAAAAGCTCTTCGAGAGATTCCCAATCATTTTTAAGAGTGTAAAGGGGTCCCGAGATCCCAAAGTGGAAGACTGCTGCTCTATGTGGACCCGGGAAGTTTCCTTATCAGATGTTCTCTACATAGATAAAATCTCGAATCTGGGCCAAAAGAAAAATAAATAAATAAAAGGATAATCCAATGTACTCGTTTGGGGGTAGCTAGGTGGCACAGTGGATAAAGCACCGGCCCTGGATTCGGGAGGACTTGAGTTCAAATCCAGCCTCAGACACTTGACACTTAACTAGCTGGGCAAGTCACTTAACCCTCATTGCCCTGCAAAAACAACAACAACAACAACAAAAACACACAATGTACTCGTTTGAAGATGGAAAAGCTGAGGCCCAGAGAGGGAAAGACAACGAATACATGGCAAGTTAGTTGTATAACCAATATTAAAATATGTTCACTTTTATTCCAAGTAAAATTAGAGAATTTAACAATCATCATTTAAATTTAATAACTCTTACAATCATTCATCTCTCAGAGTCAGCTAGGTTGTGCAGTGGACAAAACTCTGGGCCTGGGTTCAGGAAGACCCGCGTTCAAATGTGGTCTCAGACACATGTGACCCTGGGCAAGTCACTTCATCCCATCTGCCTTAGTTTCCTTAACTGTAAAATGGAGGCAATGATACTTCCCAAGCTTCTTATGAGGTTTAAATGAGATAATATTTGTAAAGCACTTATTTAGCATAGTGCCTGGATGCTTAATAAATGTTTGTGACATCCCTTCCTCCTTCTAACACCCAGACTCCCAAGGGGGCATGATTTTAGAAGACTGAAACTCTAGACATTAGAGCTATAAAGGGCCTCTGAGACATATATTCTTTTTTTTTTTTTTTGCAGGGCAATGAGGGTTAAGTGACTTACCCAGGGTCACACAGCTAGTGAGTATCAAGTGTCTGAGACTGGATTTGAACTCAGGTCCTCCTGAATCCAGGGCTGATGCTTTATCCACTGTGCCACCTAGCTGCCCTGGAGACATATATTCTAATTCAAGCCCCCTATTTTATAGATGGAGAAACTGAGGGCCAGAGAAAGGAAGCAATTTGCCCAGGGTCACATAGCCATAAGACAGTGAAAATAACAAAACCTCACAACAACAATAACATTTCTTATAGCACCTACAGGTTTGCAAAGCATTATACGTGTGTTAGTTCATTTGATCCTCACAAAAAGCCTTGGAAGTAAGTGCTACTATTATCCCCATTTTACAGACGAGGAAGCTGAGGCAGAAAAGCTCAATGGATCTGGAATCAAAAGTCCTGAATTCAAATCCTACTTTTCCACTTTCTGACTCTGTGACCTGTTTCCTCATCTGTAAAATGAGGAGTTGGACCTCTGAGGTCACTTTCAGCTGTAAATGTATGATTCTATTATCCTTGTATGATTTTTGAGTTCCTAAACTTTAACCCTTTCCACATTCCTGCCTTGGGCCTGTGGGTGTGGTGGGAATGAGCATGGGTAGACTTCAGCTGTACCATCCCAAGTCCTTGGTCTCTTTTGTCACAGTCAGTGAGCTGGAACTCTAGAGTCTAATAATGCCTTTGCCACTGATTCCCTGGATGATCCTGGGGAAGGCTTTATAAGGCAGTGAAAATCGAACTCACTTCATTTAGTTAAACATCAGGTACCATGTTAGCTAGGAAAAGACAAGAAAACAAGTCCCTGCTCTCTCAAGGAGTTTAAATTCTATTAGGGGTTGAGGAGGACACAACTTGGACACAAGTAAGTAAACAGGTGACTGATACAGTCCTTTCCAGCTCTAAATCTTTGATCTGGCAGGCCTGTTTCCCTAGCTGTAATGTGAAGGAAGTTGGACTGGGTGATGTTCGAGGCACCTTCCAGCACCGACAGTCTGTTCGTGTATGAGTCCATGTCGGACCCACCCTCCTTGGAGTCTGAATTCTCCATCCTCTAAGCTCCCCCGACATGATTAAAAGCCCTGCACGGGGGCACAGGGGTGTAGAATGTGCTTAGTCTCTGAATGTTTGTACGAAGTCATAGCTGCAATTTGTTTAGATCTTATCTCCGGCCCAGCTGTCAGCAGCCAGCCTCCTGGCCAGCTGTGTGTGCTCTAGGCCTGAGGCTGGGAGGAGAGGGGATCGTGGGGATAAAGAGAAAGTAAGGAGATAGGATGGCTAAGGTGGAAGGAGAGGGGTCAGGGGGTGACTGGATGGAAGCTGGACTGGGACCTTCAATCAGCACTTGAAGGACCCCCCCACCCCCCACTATAGAATGTTAGTGCTGGGAGGGACATTAGAACACAGAGCGTCAGAGCATTAAATAGTCTAACATTCTGTGGAAGGTAGGAAGGAGGGGTGGGGTGTTGGATGCTGACCCTCCAGGGCCTCCTGGAGTCCTGTGTGGGAGAAATGCAAATGGAAGACGTTCTTATCTCCCTGAATGCCTGATAAATACCAGTGGAACCTTTAACCCTACTGCCAGGAGCCTTGCCCGCCCCCTTTGGCACGATCTATGTACCGTGCCTCCTTTCCACCTCTCTCTACCCCAATCTGGGTGCTCAGTCTCCTACCCCAACCTACCTGATAGAAGGCGGGGTCAGAGAGGAGTGAGTCAGGACTAAGGGAATTGGATGACAGGCTCTGCATGTATGTGCCTGTTCATAGGTCTGGACCCTGTTCTCATAAGGCCGTGGGAATGCAGGGGCCTGGGCGTCCTGTGGGCCAGGATATGGCTCCTTCCCCATCCCACGGTCTCCAGGGCCTGGTCAAGGCAGAAGCCATGGAGGAAGTGGGCCTAACTAGGGGGAAGAGTGTGGGATTCTGTCTCTGGCTCCCTCCCTGTTCTTGTGTGTCTATCTGTCTCTGCCTCCTTTCCCTGTCTGTATCTATTTGTGTCTGTCTTCATTCATTCTTGGTTTCTCAGTTTCTAAATCTCTAAAATGAAGATGAAGTAGATGTTCTACAAGGCTCCTTCCAGCTTTGACATTTAGTGTTCTTAGGTTCCTCCCAGTTCTGACATATCATGTTCCAATGTTATTTCCAGTCCTGACATTCCATGTCTAAGGCCTCTGCCAGCTCTAACATTCTGTGTTCTAAGGGCCTTCCCAGTTCTGATGTTCTGTGTTTTAAGGTCGATTCTAGCTGCAACTTTCCATGTTCTTGGTTCCCTCCCAGTTTTGACATTCTGTGTACTTAGTTCACTCCCAGCTGGGACATTCTTGTTCTGAGGTCATTTCCAACTCCAACAATCTGTGATTCTCTCCCTCTTTCTGTTCCTGTTCCAATCCCTGGCCAGATTTGAGTTCAGTGGGTCTGTAAGGGATGGAGAAGAGGTGATGTGTGTGTGTGTGTGTGTGTGTGTGTGTGTGTGTATGTTGGAGCGAATGGAGTAGAGGCAAAATCATTCCTTTTCTGATTCCAATGGACCAGAGCCTTCCCTTGCCCACCCTTTGGTAGGAGTAATACTTGGATTCCAAAGCAGGGTTTCTTAACCATTTTTGTATCATGGGCCCCTTTCATGGTCTGATGGAACCTATGGACTCCTCAGAGTAGGTTTTTGGTTTTGGTTTTGTTTTTTTGTGAGGCAATTGGGGTTAAGTGACTTGCCCAGGGTCACACAGCTAGTAAGTGTTAAGTGTCTGAGGCCGGATTTGAACTCAGGTCCTCCTGAATCCAGGGCTGGTACTCTATCCACTGCACCACCTAGCTGCCCCTACCCCCAGAATAGTTTTTAAATGCATAAAATAAAATATATAACATTACAAAGAAAACCAATTATATTGAAATACAGTTATCAGAATTTTTCAAGTTCATGGACCCTCAGGTTAAGAACCCCTGCTTTAAAGGAAGGGGGTAGGAGGCAGCTAGGTAGCACAGTGGATAAAGCACCAGCCCTGGATTCAGGAGGGTCTGAGTTCAAATCCAGCTTCAGACACTTGACACTTACTAGATGTGTGACCCTGGGCAAGTCACTTAATCCTCATTGCCCCCACCCAAAGAAAACCCCTTTAAATAAAAAAAACTCAATAATAAATAAATAAAATAAAGGAAGGGGGTGGAGGGAGGCTGAGCTGTAATGAGGATAAGGTGAACAGGGCCTTGCCCCAGGGTGATTACACAGGGGAGCATGTACTTCCTCCCTCTTAGAGAGCACTTGTTTTCTGAGGTGACTGCTGTCCCCCTCACCTCTGATAAGGTATTTCTGATGGATGCAACCAGTCCTGAGCTATCTCCCTAGGGTCTCTTGCCATGGCACCCCTCTTCTGGGCCCTGCCTTTCTCCCCAAATATCCAAGTGGGTAAGGGTTGGGCTACACCCAAAGTCTGACTGTCTTTTATGCTGCCCCTGACTCCTCCCATAATGCCCCCCCCTCCAAATTGGTTTGCCCCAGATGAAAATATTTTTATGGGAGGAAGTGGACCTTGAGGGAGTTTGAGGAGATGAAGGGGTCAAGAGAAATTTCACCATTACGTTCGCCTGGTACTCTCTTCCTAGGCCCTGGGGAGGTCAGAGTTGTCCAGACCTGGTTCAGAGCAGCAGCGTCAACCACAACAGCAAGGTAATGATCGTGTTAGTACTTGTTATTTATAACAACAACAACAGTAATAATAATAATGCTACGTAGTTGGGCTCTTTTGTGTCAGGGACTTCCTACTGGTGCCCCATGGCACCTGTGTCCCCACTTCCAGAGAATTTTGCTTGTTCCAAAATACTTTCCTTTCTACCTCCCTTCAAGGTGGGTAATGAAAGTTCTATTATCCCCATTTTTCAGGGAGGAAACTGGAGAGGGGAAGTTCTTTCTCAAGAATATACATTGATTCTTCTCTTTGGAGGCTCGTGAGGTGGAGGGGCTCACCGCAGAGACAGGGACTAAGGGCTGGGACCTCCGGCACCGCAGGTGTCCCAGGCTAAGGTTCCCTATGGGAGTCACCTGCATGGGCTGGAGAAATGGGGCAGCCCTGAGTTTAAGGCCGCTGCCCCAGGATGCTCCCCCATGTGCCTTCTGGGTCAATCCTAACCAATGGATCAACAAGTTTTCATTAAGTCCGAGTTTGTGCTAGGCACTGTGCTAGGCGCTGGAGACAGAGATACCAAAAATGAAACCATGCCTACCCTCAAAGAGCTTCCATCCTATCCAATGTCAGTCTTCCCTCAGTGCCCAAACTCTGCCCCTTCCTTAGAATTGTTCCTGCGTACTCGGCTCCTGTGTACGATCACCACCACCTCAGTTACAGACACCCACCCATCCTCCCAAACACACACATACACACACCCACGCACAAACACTTCCCCCCTCCCTATGGGGCATCACCCAGTACTGACCACTTTGCCCAGGCTGAGGGTTCACCTCGTCCCCCAAATGGGACACAGCTTTTTAGTATCCAACATTGTTCTTGGGGGAGCATTCTCCTCCCATCCCAAATGATGGTCTGACCCTGACTTTGACCTTTGACAAGTAGGTCATTTCTTTGGACTCCAGTTCTCCAAAGCCAGCCTCTTCCCTGCCCTGCTGCCGGAAAGGGCTGTCGTAAGGACTATGCCTCACTGGCAGAGCACTTGGCACCTCCTACCCCCTAACAACAACAACAACCAAACAGCAGTCAGTGGCTGTGGGCGGGGGTGCCGGGGAAGAGGGGCAGAGTCCAGGCCCTGCCTGTGGGGAAGGTGCGGCTGTACCTCATCAGGGGACAGAGCCAAGTCAGTCAGGACTGGGTCACTGCCTCTGGGCTCAAGGCCCAGGCCCCTCAGTCCAAGGGGAATCGGGCATCCTCTGCCAAGGTTGTATATATACCTAAGGGTCCCCTCCTTGGTAACCCTAAGGCCCAGGACCTGTGCCAAGCAGAAGGCAAAGGAGATCATAAGATCTGAAAGGATTTAGAACCCCCTCTTACTTTGCGGGGGTTGGGAGGTGGGGAACTAAGGCTCAGAAAGGGAAATGATTGGCTTTGGGTCACACAGCCAAGTGAGTGGGAGAGCTGGGGTTTGAACCAGGGTATTCTGACTGCAGGTTGAGTGTTCCTTCCATTTCACTGTAGGTTGGGACAATGGCAGGAGTGGGAGGGAGATTTCTAGGGAAACATGTGCACACAGCCTCCCTGAGCCCCGTTGGTCCATCACTGGGGAGAGGGGTGGTCCAGCTGGGCTTGACCGTGGCTCCCAAGACATATTCCCTCTTCCAAACTGTCCTTCAGACACTCAAGGAATTGATTATGTTCACTCTTAAGGGTTCTCTTATCCAGGCTGACCATGCTTCAGGTCCTTCATCCAGGACACAGACTCAAGAACTTTCACCATCTAGATTATCCTTCTCAGGATGAGGTCTAGCTCATCGACGGCCTTCCCAGAACCCAGTGTGTTCTGACCTGATCTGGGAAGACAGGGAGTCAAGGCTGATGGAGCTGGCCCCTGGTGCCCCTGGGGTGTGATGGCCTGTGATTATTGTGCCCCTAGGTAGACGTCCGGAGCAGCTCGGAATGGGACCTGCAGAAGTGGGGCCTGGGCCGATGGCTCCCAAGAAGAAGCCTGGGGGCGTCCACTCACTCCCTAGGGCGACTACAGAGACCAGCTGTGGGCAGTGCCTCCGACCTGGCCAGCTGCACCCCCACCCACCTGGAGGGCTCAGGGCTTGCAGGAACCCCAGAATCTCTCTCCCTGGTACAATCCCAAGAGGGGGAAACATCTGTATCTGGTCTCCTCAGACAACCCTTGACCTGCCATGGGGTAGATGGGCAGGAAAGGGGGCCTTTTGATGTGGCTCCTCTGAGTCCTAGGGGTGCTGCTCTTGAGGGCCTCCTGGAGGAGGCAGACCCTAGCCCAAGTGAGGAGATAGCAGGCCACTGTGCCCAGGGGGGCACCACGGACACTTCCAATACTCCCCAGCCCCAAGATTTGGGGAGGTCTGAGGCTGCCCTCAGCCTTCCAGTTCTGTCTCTCACTCCTCAGCAAGCAAAGGGAGACAGCCATCAGAACCACTGGACAGAGACCCCTGCCTTGGGGAAGCCAGGGCTACCCCCTGCTGGCCCACTGCCAGCCAGGACCACCTGCTACCTTGTCACCATTACCCTACAAGGAAAGAGAGGCGTGACTCCCGGGGAGGGCGGAGGAGAGCCAGAGTTAGTGCCGCCAGTGCCGTGGGAGCTGAAACCGGCCCAACCAGCTCCTTGCCCAGGCGGCCCTGAAGAATTCCGGGGCTGCCGGGCGAGGGTGCAGGCCCCTCCCCAGGAGCCACGCCCCATCACGGGGTGCCCCAACTCCCGGCCCTGGGAACCCCAGTTGAAACAGGACCAGAGGCCAAGGAGAGCTGGCGAGCCTGCTGGGAGCCGGGCCACCAAGCCACTGCGTTCTCTGGACAGAAGGTAAGTAGGGGAGGGCTCTGGTCGGAGAGAGACACAGTTGGTTTTCTTTGACCTCATTCTCTGGGCCCTGCCTTCTCCTCCTAACTAGGGATTCATTCATTCCTCTCCTCCAGCTCTGAGCTCTGTCCTTCTTCACCCCACCATCATCCCAACCCCCAGCCTGAGATTTGGCCATACCTCTTTCCCTGCTCCCTTCCCGCTGGCTCATCTGTGCTGTCTTTCCTTCCCATCCCCCTCGGGACTTGTCCCTGTCTTGATCTCCCCTCTGCGTGGCCAGCCAAGGCAGTGCCCAGTGTCAGAAGGGAGTCATCTCGTCCCCACCCTCTGAAGGGATCAAGCGCCCAAATCCTGACCTGGGAACCTGCTTCTAAGTCTTATTTCAGCTGCCAAGGCGCTGGGTGTCCTGGGGCAAGTTGTTCAACCTTTCTGAGCCTCAAACTGTCAAGTGGATTTGGGGCTGGTTTGGGAAGGAGGCGGCAGGAAGCTGCTTTGAAGTCCTGGGAAGCCCAAGCTGTAGGCACCCAGCTTCAGAAGTCAGGAAGGTGCTTAGCTGTCACTGAGCCCTGCTCCCTCATTTTACAGAATGACTGGGGCGGGAGGCGGGGGGTGGGGGGGTTCTTCATTGCAAGAATTATAATAACATATTATAGTTAACCATGGATGCTCTGGCCTAATGGAGGGAGATGGTGGCACCCAGGACCCCTGAACCCAAGTAGGTAGGCAGCCCTGGAGGTAGAAGAGAGAGGGGGAGCTTTGGAGTTTCCTTTGGCCAATAGTGGGAAACCCACTGAGTCAGATCCTATGACTGTAAAAAAAAAATAATAAACTGAGAGCTTAAAAATATTGATTCTCAAGAATCTTTGCATTCTGAGGTTTCCCTCAGGTGGTGACCACCTGCCATCTTGGGGGACCTCAGGGACCATGGTCATAGAGGATAGCTGGAAGGGACTCTCTGGGCCCATCTAGTTCATTTTATGGATGAGGAAACTGAGGCCCAGAGAGGTAAAGTGATTGATCCAAGGTCATTCAGGGAGTAAAGGCCAGAGGCAGAATCTGGAGGCAGAGTTCTTTTTTTGGTTTATTTTTCCCTAGTTGTCTTCCTAAGAGAGGGTCCTATCTGCATTTCTCCAGCTCCTGTTGCCATAGGGTTTCAAGTCATCTGAGAAAATGGATGAATAAATGAATGAATGAATGAAAAAAAAAAAGATTTAAACACTTACTAGGTACCAACTCAAACGTGAGATAGTCCCTGCCTCAAGGGGCTTATGGCCCAACAGGGGAAAGACAATGCATAGGAGGAAATAGTGGTGGAGGAAGGGGGTTTTGACCTGAGAGGCAGTGTAGTCTAGCATCCTGGTCACGGATTCTGGAGGGCCGTCTGTAAATCCTGCCTCAGATGTTTACTAGCCATGGAACCAGGGGAATGTCACTGGTGCTCCTCAAAATCTTAGTTCCCTCATCTGTAAGATGAGCCAGAGCATCTACTTTGCAGGATTTGGGGGAAGATCGAATAAGATCATATAATGATAGAAATCATGTAATAATAGAAATACCAGTTTCTTCTTCTTCACTATTATTATTATTATTATTTTGTTCATCCTTCACCCCAGGCTAGGAAGCTCTTGAAGACTCCCTTTCCCTTATCCCCATATTGCCCCCTCCACCCCCAGAAAAGAGTATAAAAGACTCTAAAAGACTTCTGGGTAAGGGGATTCTGAAGAGATCTGGGTCTGGGTCCTGGCCTTGACTATTTCTGCCTTGCCACCCACTTCACATATCTGGACCTGTTTCCTCATCTGTTAAATGATGGGGTTGAACCTGGAGGCCTCTAAGGTCCACTCCAGCTTGGGATCTTTGATCCTAAGTACTAGGTGCCAGATACCAAACCGATACTCTCTTCTCTCACTCCTGATTGTGAGGACAGTGGGTGTGTTTATTGTTAGGGGAAGCACAGAGATCATTTAATCATTATAGTCACAAGGAGTTAGCACTCTTATCTAAATGGCACCTTAAGGTTTACAAAGGACTTTCACATCTCACTTTGCAGGTGGGGAAACCGAGGCTAAGAGAAGCATTTTATTAATGCTCTGGTGGGGAAAAAAAACAAAACACAAGCCCAACCAAACAACAGAACACTGGACTGGTAACTAGAAGGTCTGGATTAGAGACCAAATCCTTCCAATAACTTGTTGTATGATCTTAGAGAAGCTCCTTTACCATTTTTCCATCTCTGAGCCTCAGTTTCTCCATCTGTAAAATAAGATAGTAATACTTAGGTCATCCACCTCAGGAGTGCTGTTAGGAAAACCAAAGGGCAGATCACATAGAGATTTAGAGTTAGAAAAGACTTTAAAGTCAATTAGTCCAATCTCTTCCTTTTTTTTTTTTTTAAGATGAGGAACTGACCTCCAGAGAGGTCATGACTTGTTCAAGTTCACACAGGTAGTAATCAATTGGTAAATACTTAATGATATACCAGGTACTCTGCAAAGTGCTGGGAGTGCAAGGACAAAGATGGAACAATTCTTGACCTCAAGACATCTGCATTCTATTGGGGAAAACGAAATACACATATCATATACTATATACACGATATGCACAGTATATATACACAGTACAGTAACATATACATATATGCTATATCGAGTACATACATATACAGTATATACTTGTCTACAGTATAAACAAAGTAAATACATTGTAATTTCTTGGGCAGGTATTGATTGCCAGCTGGGGGAAGGGAGGGAATAAGAAAAGGATGAATGTAGGAGGTGACATGTGAGCTAATCTGGGATTCTAAGAGATGGAGGTGAGGAAGAAGTGTATTCCAGGTTTGGGGGACAGCCTATAGGAAGGCACGGAGATGAGAGAAGAACTAAGAGAAAGAACAGAAAGAAAGTCCATTTGATTGGACCAGAGAGGGCATGAAGAGGATTAATATGTGATAAGCCTGGAATGGTAGATCGGAGCCAGATTGTGAGGACCTTTAAATGCCAAACAGAGAAATTTTGTATTTGCTTCAAGAGGGAATAGGGAGCCACTGAAGGCTGTTGAGGAGGAGAGATGATATCGTCAAACCAGCACTTTAGGAAAATCACTTTGCCTGCTACGTGGAAGATGGAGTGGGGAGAGAGGAGGCAGGGAGGCCTATTAGGAGGCTGTCGCAATAGTCTGGGTGAAAGGTGAGGAGAGCCTGAAGTAGGGCGGTAACTGATTAAGTGGGGAGAAGAGGAGGGATATGAGAAATGTTTTGCAGGTAGAATCAATACGACTTGAAAATGAATTGGATATGGTGTTGTTGTTGTTGTTGTTGTTGTTGTTGTTATTGGTCCTAAGAGGGTGATGTCTTCACTTGCACCAGAGTTGGATTTAAGTGAGGCAGAGCTGAACAAAGTCTTCAGCGTCACTCTCTCTTCTAGTGTCTTGCCCCAGGATAGCTATCAATGCAGATATGAAAAGTGAAGGAGAATGTGGATTGAGAATGAAATTACAGTTGGGAGCCTGGGGCGACCAGAAGAATGGTGGTGTTCTCTACAGAAGAAGTAGCAGAACGGAGATTTGAACCCAGGTCCACTAGGCTTGGAGTCAGAGGACTTGGATTTGAATCTTGTCTCTTCTACTTACTAACTGTATAAATCACCATGGGCAGCTCCCTTAACCTCTCTCAACCTCAGTTCTTCATTTATAAAATGAAACGATTGGATGGCCTCAAAATCAATATTTATATTATATATTAATCTATATTACACATAAATATGTGTATGGTATGCAATCTATTCATATCGTTAATATATAATATTAACATATTATATATTGATATGTGACATCAACCTAGATTCTACAATAGATTATTCTAATTTCAAAAGCCTTGTGAGGGGGGCAGCTAGGTGGCGCAGTGGATAAAGCACCGGCCCTGAATTCAGGAGTACCTGAGTTCAAATCCGGCCTCAGACACTTAACACTTACTAGCTGTGTGACCCTGGGCAAGTCACTTAACCCCAATTGCCTCACTAAAAAAAAAAAAAAAAAAAAAAAAAGCCTTGTGAGGTAGGCAGAGCAAATAATGATCATTGCCCTCCTGTTATAGATGGGGAAAATCAGATCCAGAGAAGTAGTTTGTCTAAGGTCATAACGCATCAAGTTATTGGTAGACTTTGGACTCCATCCAAGGTTCTCATTACCATTCCAATGCTTTTTTTCCACTGGAGTATTAACAAATACCTCCCTGAACCTCCATTTCCCCATGGGCAAAATGAACTGGTAAGATTAGACGGTCTCTTAGCCTCCTTCTCGCTCCCATATTCTATATTCTAAAGTTCTTTCCAGATCTTCACATTTTATGTTTTAAGGTCCCTCCCAACTCTAATATTCTGTGCATCCACTTTCCCTGGTCTTACAAGGTGGAGGCAGGTGTTGGAGGAAACTCAAAAGGAGATGCAATAGGGCAACTGAAGAGATTAGACGATGTTCTCGTCTCCTAAGGCATTCAGTATCCCACTTCTAGCATTTTGTGTTCCAAGGTCCCATCCAGAACTAACATTCTATGTTCTAAGGTCCCTCCCAGCTCTGACGTTCTACAATTGTTTTTTGTTTTTTGGGTTTTTTTGGCGGGGCAATGGGGGTTAAGTGACTTGCCCAGGGTCACACAGCTAGTAAGTGTCAAGTGTCTGAGGCCGGATTTGAACTCAGGTACGACTGAATCCAGGGCCAGTGCTTTATCCACTGCGCCACCTAGCTGCCCCTACAACTGTTTTTTTTAATGAATGCTTTCGATTCCTAGAAAGGACCTGCTCTTTTTCTACTTCCCCTTCCTTTCCCTGTGCCCACCCACACCCCCGCTCCCCATAGCAGATGGTAACTACTGGGTTTAAGAATAACCTTGATTAGTGCCTGGGTCAGGCTGCTTCTCAAATCAGTGGGGACTCAGCTTTGGATAAGGAGAGAGAAGGGTCAGGGAAAAGGGAAGAGAGGTCAAAATAGGGAAGGAGCTGGGGTGAGGCTGTGGGTGGCCCCCACCCAAGTCCTCTCCCTATCTATTTTTGGTCCCAGATGCATAATGATAGACTCTATGGAGTCCCAGCTGGAGTCTGGGGAGTTAAGTTGCTGCCCCCCCTCCCACTTTTATGCCCCTTACTTTGACAACTCCCTTAAGAAAGTCCTTGAGGCCAGGAGTGGAAGCCATTGGAAAAAAAAAAGAGAGGCGTGTGTGGTAATTGGGGGGGGGTGACAAGGACAGATGGGTTTCGGTTGGATCTGTAGTAGTGTATGGGTGTGTGTGAGTGCGGGTGTGCGTAGAGACAGGCTTGGCCCAGTTTTGGGGGTGACTCACAGGTGAGTTGAGGGTTTTGTTTGACTTGCTGGATTAGGCATCACTTCCCCACCCCCTCCACTTCCCAGTCCCACAGGCAATGTTTTGAGGGTATGGGTTATCTTGTCCATCCTTCTTCCTCCCCCCCAACATATATCACTCTAGGCTAATCAACCCCAAGGATGCAATCCAAGGTTCACGTGAGAGTGAGTGAGATTCCAAGATAGCCTCCTGACTCCTGCCTGCTGCTCCTGAAAGAGATTTGGACAGTCAGGAAGCTCTCTCATGAAGCTGCGTCCCATTCCCTTGTTACCTTTCTTAAACCCTGCCCCCAGCCTGAGCCCCCTTTCCCTTCCCTTCCCCCCCTCCCGTCCCATGCACCGATGGTAGAAAGCTCAATCCCGCATGTCAGCCATCAGCTCTCCTCTTTTTCTGACCTTATGGGTCTTCAAAGGACTCTTTCCTCCTGATGTGCCTTCTTTCTCTTTGTTTCTGAGGCATTAATTCACCCTTTTCCTGGATTGAGTTATCTACTGTCAGTGCATGACATGGGAGAGGTGAAGGGGGCTCAGGGTAGGGTGCAGGGTTCAAGAAGAGTAATGGGAGACTTGGTGAGGGAATGGGCCTTAGGAATGAGAGGCACATCCAGGGGAGGGAGGCTCAGCAAGGGGATGGAGGTCAGGGAGGGAAATGGTGCTCAGTGAGGGCATGGATACCCAGGGAATCAGTTCAGTGAGGTTGCTCATTGAATTGAAGCTCGGTGAGAAGATGGGGCCCAATGAAGGGATGGGAAGCTCAAAAAGGAGTACAGAGGTCTCCATAAAAAGGATGCAAATTTTCTAGAGAATCAAGGAGTCCCGCTGTGCCCCAAGCTTAGAGATTCCTGGGCTAGGCCCCGATGGTCACCCTTTTCTCTCCACCCACTTCTTTGAAGGCCGGCTTATTGCCAAAGAGATAGAGGCGTCAGGCTTGGGGCTGGGCCCGTATCCCCTTTTTATTCCCCCCAACCCCCCACCCCTGGCATCTAGTCTGACAAGTCTTGAGGCTGAGACTGGCTTTCCACAGCTTCTTCTCTGCCCTAGCCCCTTTCATCTCAGCCCCTCATAAAATACTGACTCATGTCTGGGGACTGTCAAAGCAGGGCCAAAGTCCCGAGGCCCCGAGCCAGCTCTGTAGGGAGTGGGTGGAATGATGAGATTCTGGGGACAGGAGAAGGCTATCCCTGGGATGGATCTGAGACTTGAGGGGCAGATGGTTGCAGGAATGACTGAATGAATGAATGAAAGGCAGGCCAGCAGGGAAGAGATCAGAACAAGATCCAAAGAGGCAAGACTAGAAACAGCCAATTTCCTTCTCTCTGACTAGGACCAGGGGGATAGACAAGTTGATCTCTCAAAGCCCTCAGGAACTGGCTTAGAGAGGTCTCCCGAATCCCATTTCTTGCCTTCTCAGTGGGTGAGAGAGGGGTAGAAAGTGGGAGAAAATTTATAATTGAAAATAATTTTTTTATATTAGAAAACAGAAAGGGGGCATCTCTTAAGGCAGGGAAATGGATGGAATTACTTCTCTGGGACAGGTCTACCCTGAGTTAAGCAAATACAATATGTGGAAAGCCAGATTTTGGGAAGAGGTAACTGGGAGTAGTGGGTAGAGGACGGGCCTGGGAAAGACTTGAATCTTACTCCCTCCTCTGACATACTGGCCGTGGGATGCTGGATGAGTCACTTACCCTAGAAGATTTGAAGTTATAGAACAGTTGCTCATTTACATTAATTTGCAAATCAGTTTTCTTAAGAAAACCAGGACTTTCCTCAATGAACTCATAGGTCTGGACAATTGATACCAATATGAGGGGGGAATTTCCTTGATTCACTCCAGTATCCTTTAAGCATCAATGTCTATGAAGTCTTTAAGATGAGTCTTGCTTTCATTATTTTTTGTTGTTTGGTTGTTTCAGTCAGGTCCAAGAGTTCAAGACCCCATTTGGGGTTTTCTTGGCAAAGATACTGAAGTTGTTTGCTATTTCCTTCTCTGGCTCATTTTACAGATAAGTGAAGCTGAGGCAAACAGGGTGAAGTAACTTGGCCAGGGTCACACAGTTAGTAAATGTCTAAATCTGAATTTGAATTCAGGTCTTCCTGACTCCAAGCCCAGTGCTCTATCCACTGTGCCACCCAGCTGCCCTTACTTCCATTAAAGCTAGCTTTAATGTTCGTGAAGCATTTTATACATTTTCTCTTGTTTCATCCTCATAATAACCCTGGAAGGTAGGGACGATTACTATACCCATTTTATAGCAGGATAAGTGACTTGTCCAGGACCATACAGCTAGTAAGTGTCTGAGACAAGTTTTGAACTCAGGTCTTTCAGACTTTAGCTCTAGCCCTCTATCCATTTTTTATCATCTAGCTATTTTTATAGTGGAAACAGTATTGGTTCTAAGTCAAAGGCCCTGGGTTCAAATCCCATTTATGCTAATGACTTCCTGTGTGACCTTGGGCTGGTGACCACCTCTCTGGCTTAGTTTCCTCATCTATAAAATAAAGGGGTCAGACAGATGAGATGGCTTCGATAAAGCTCTAGCCTTATCCAATGATGTTTCTTTAAAAACTGAGCCATTGGGTTAAGGCCAAGCTCTCAAAATCAGAATGATACTAACAATAATAACTCACATTTATCAAACTCCTCATTTGGTCCATATGACATACCCAGAAAGGAGGTAAAACCTGATATTCTCATCCCCATTTTCCAGATGAAGAAACCGAGGCTCTGAAATTAATTAATTCTCCCAGAGTTGCCCAGTGAGTCAATGGCACAGTTTGTTAGTGAGTTAAGAATGTTTATTTCCCTACTGTGTGGGAGGCAGTCTACCAGACCAAAGACAGTTCCTAACCTCCATTTAAAGGAGGGGCCCTTAAACTGGGCTTCTTGAGTTTGCTCCCGGTTTTGTTTTTGGTAACTGTGTTTCTTCCTTCCTTCCTTCCTTCCTTCCTTCCTTCCTTCCTTCCTTCCTTTCTTTCTTTCTTCCTTTCTTTTTTTCTTTCTCCCTTCCTTCCTTCCTTCCTTCCTTCCTTCCTTCCTTCCTTCCTTCCTTCCTTCCTTCCTTCCTTCCTTCCTTCCTTCCTTCCTTCCTTCCTTCCTTCCTTCCTTCCTTCCTTCCTTTCTTTCTTTCTTTCTTTCTTTCTTTCTTTCTTTCTTTCTTTCTTTCTTTCTTTCTTTCTTTCTTTCTTTCTTTCTTTCTTTCTTTCTTTCTTTCTTTCTTTCTTTCTTTCTTTCTTTTGGGGCAATGGGGGGTTAAGTGACTTGCTCAAGGTCACACAGCTAGTAAGTGTCAAGTGTCTGAGGCCAGATTGAACTCAGGTACTCCTAAATCCAGAGCCGGTGCTTTATCCACTGTGCCACCTAGCTGCCCCGGTGACTGTTTCAATAGAATTCATTTCCTATAACCCTACAGATTTTATTTTATTCATTTAAAAACCTTATTGTGAGAAGGGGTCTGTAGACTTCATCAGACACTGCCCAAGGGGTCCAGGACCCAAAACAGGTTAAGAACCCCTGATTTAGAGAAACCACAAGCATTCCATTCTCAATTTTATTGTTGAAATAGGGGCCTGGAGGGGCAACTAGGTAGCGCAGTGGATAGAGCACCGGCCCTGGAGTCAGGAGTACCTGAGTTCAAATCCAGCCTCAGACACTTGACACTTACTAGCTGTGTGACCCTGGGCAAGTCACTTAACCCCAATTGCCTTGCTTAAAAAAAAAAAAAAGAAATAGGGGCCTGGAGAGAGGGGTCAAATCACAACAACAACAACAACAACAACAAATAGTGATAGCTTACATTTTTTTTTTTTTTTTTTTTTTTGCTGGGCAATGGGGGTTAAGTGACTTGCCCAGGGTCACACAGCTAGTAAGTCAAGTGTCTGAGGCCGGATTTGAACTCAGGTACTCCTGAATCCAAGGCCGGTGCTTTATCCACTGCGCCACCTAGCCGCCCCCGATAGCTTACATTTAAATAGTGCTTTGGGGTTTTAAAGTATCTTCACATACTTTGTACCATTTGAACCCTATCACAGTCCTTGAATGCAGATCCCACAGGAATTATTTCCATTTTACAGATCAGGAAACTGGGACTCGGAGGTTAAATGATTGGTCTACTGTCACCTTGCCAGTAAGTGTCAGAGCTGGGATCTGAACTCAGTTCTTCTGATTCCAGTATTTTCTACTATGTCAGCACAGGTATAACATGGGTGTACCGGGAGGGGGGATCACCCAAAACATGTACGTCTATATGTGGAAATATACATGTGTTTACTGGCTTATTCTACCTTTTCTGTTTGTTAACCCTGGCCAGGATTTCTTCCCTTTTGGCCCTTGGTGGGGTGTGGGGGATGGGCCTCAGACACTTACTAGCTGTGTGTTCCTGGGCAAGTCATTTAACCTCTGTGTGCCTCCATTTCCCCAGCTGTGAAATGGGGATCATTGTAGCACCTACCTTGCAGGGTTATTGTGAGGATCAAATGAGATGATATTTGTAAAGTGCCTGGCATATAATAGGCACCCTAGAAATCCCTTCCTCTCCTCCCTTCCCCTTCTGCCTGGCTTTGTCTCTTTCCCATCCCACATCTATATTTCTCGCATCCTTGTCCTTTATACTGGAGCACCAGAGCACCAATCCCACATCTCCCCCTGTGCTAGGCAGGCTGGCCTCCCCAAGGTCCTCCCACCCATGGATTCTACTTCCACCCATCTTTCAAGGCCATGCTCAAAGTTCACCACCCTCAGGAAACCTTTTTTAATTGAGGGCACTTTATGAACATCACTCTCACTTTCCAATATTCTTCCACTATGGAAGATTGTCTTTTAGCAAAGTAAAATTAAGAAAAACAAATGATCCAGTGACCACATCTGACAGTGTAGGCCTTATCCCCTCCCTCTAGTCTCCTGCCCTCTGGAGGAGAGCCAGTAATAGGCTATTCTCAGTCTTTTGGAGTCAAGATTGGGCACTGCCTTGGATCTGAGCTCTGATGTTTCAGGGATGTTATTTACATTATAACAATATTGTGGCCGTGGGGTATATTATATTGTTCTCTTTTTTTCTGCTTTCTTTGTCTCAGCACAGACAGAGCTGTCCGGCTCCTCTGAATTCTACATATTTACTGTTTCTTATAAGGTCCGGCCCTTTGCATTCATACACCAGTTTGTTTAATCAGTTCCCAATCAATGGCCACCCGATTTGTTTCCAACTTTGCCACCATGAAAAATGTCGGCATAAGTATTTTGGTGGATAGTTAGACAGACAGACGGAAATAGATAGACGGATGGATGGATGGATGGATAGACAGAGATAGACAGACAGACAGAGAAAAAGATGGATGAATGGATGGGTAGGTAGGTAGACAAACAGTTAGATGATAGCTAGCTGGACAGACAGATAAACAGAGACAGATAAATAGATGGATGGGCAGACAGACCAGTACACAGAGATACGTGGGAAGATAGATGGATGGATGGCTAGACAGGCACATTGGTTTATTTGCATATATATACACATCTGTATATTGTGCATATGCTATATCTATATACACATACATACATATATACTGCACATGTCCATATACATATGCACACAAAGTTGCATTTGCTTTTCTTAACTATGCTTTGCTAAAGGAGAACATTCTGTAGTGGAGGCATATTGGAAAGTGAGAACAATGTTCATAAAGAACCCTCAAATAGAAAAGGCTTCCTGGGGGGGGGTGACTTTCAGCGTGGCCTTGAAAGACAGGTAGAAGTAGAATCCATGTGGGTGGGAGGACTTTGGATGAGTTGGTGATAGTTATGGAAAAGATTCTCCCAGACCTTTCCATAGGCTTATGGTCCAGATTCTTTCTCTGGGAGCTGCTTCTGTTCCTGTGTCTGCCTCTCACTTGATCTCTCTGTCTCTGTCTCTTCCTCCAATTCTTTACCTTCTATCATTCCTTCATTCTCCTCCTGCTTCTTCCCTTTTCCACTGCTTGGCCTCCAAGCTCATTCCAAATCTACCCTCTTAGGGATCATAGGCCATTGACTAGCTGAGCTAGGAGGACCCTTAGAACACAGAACTTTAGAGCTGGGAGGGACCTTAGAAATGGAGTGTTGGAAGTGGAAGAAACCCTAGATCGTAGCATGTCAGAGTTGGAAGGTTCCTTGAAACCACATAGCCCAACCTTTTACAGAGGAGGGAACTAAGATTCCGAGAGATGACCCTGACTAAAGGTCAAAGATCTATCTAGGAACAGGATATATACTTCAGATGTGGGTGAGGCCCTTAGAGGCAGGGGGGTGGGCAAGATTACTTTTAGAGAAGGGTCAGTCTAAATAAAAAATATACGTTAGTCATGTCAGCTTCTTACTACTATTACCACCACCGCCACTTCTAGATGAGGAAACTGAGCCTTAAGCAGGTAAAGTGATCTTTTTTGTTTTGTTTTGTTTTTTTGTTTTTTTTTGTTTTTTTCTGCGGGGCAATGGGGGTTAAGTGACTTGCCCAGGGTCACACAGCTGGTAAGTGTCAAGTGTCTGAGGCTGGATTTGAACTCAGGTACTCCTGAATCCAGGGCTGGTGCTTTATCCACTGCGCCACCTAGCCGCCCCCAGGTAAAGTGATCTTAAGGGTGCACAGGGCATCAATGACTGACTGATGCCTCTCTCCTTTGCAGTGTTCTGGGGGTGCTGAGCAGTGAGGACATAAAGAGCCCTCAGGGCACAGTGCCAGGCCCTGGCATGGAAGAAGCGGGCACACACCCGGTCCGGCCAGAATCTCGTGTGGTGAGTGCCACCCTGACCTGGCGGCATCGGCCCCCTGCCCAGGAGGAGGTCCGGCACCGCTTACATAAGGTCTCACTGGTCTCACAAGGAGGAAGTGCTGCCCCCCCTGAGGAATCCTATTCATATACCTACCATCGAGAGGAGGTCAATGGTGTTACCACATGTGAAGAGGAGACTGTGAATTCTCAGGTGCCCAAGATCAGAGTTGGGGAGAGGCAGGATGCACCTGAGGACCTAACTCTAGGTGATACAAAGAAATTCCTCAGTCACGAGCCCATCTTCTCCAAGAAGTACACGCCACTCCCAAAGGATAAGAAGCAACATGGGAGGCCAAAGGAGACCAGTGGCCAGGTCTCCAGCAGCTCCCCTATTCCTCAGGCAGAGACATCAAGGCTCGGGGTCGCCGCTGGTGCACGGGGAGAGGGCCCCATGGTGGGGCCCCGGGAGGCAAGCCCTCACCCTGGCCTGGGCTTCTCCAGCGGAATTTGTCGGGGCGCTGAGGAGAGGCGGGTGACTCGGACTGTGCGCACCACGACAATGGTGGGAGGGCATATAGAGAGGCGGACAAGCAGCAGCAGCTCTGTAGTGACTGGGCCCACGGGGGCTGAAGGTCTACCCCGGGGCCGACACCTCGCCCGGACTGTCCGAGCCCCCATCCTGAGGGTGGTAGGCTCCTGTGCTGAGGGCTCCCCTTCACCCAGTCGGAGCCAGGCCCTGGAAATCCTCACCAGTCTAGTACCCCCTGAGCCTCACCCCCCAAAAGCTGAGGCCCTGAGACAGAGTCGGCTACCCCGGGCCATCCCCAGGTTCCAAGGGCCCCCCTCAGGCCAGGTGGGAGTGCCTGGGACTCAAGGACAGCTGCCAAAGTTTGTGGAGGCTAGCCAAGAAGAAGGTAGTGTCCCTGGGGCTGCTGGCATCATTACAGATGCCTGTGACCCCAAAGAGAGGGAAGCACCAGCTACTAGGCTGTCTGAGTCTAGAGGTGGCCCTATACCTCCTGAGCTTCCTCCTCAGGCTCCCCCCAGCAGGACCTCAGTCCCATCTTCCCCTGGACTCCAGCACCTCAGCACCCTCACTGCCCCAGAGCCACCTACAATGTGTCATGGCCCCAGTGTCAAACTCTGCCTGGAGTCTAGAGTATCCCCCACCATATCCCAGGTGAAAAGTGAGGTTGTCTTAAGCCCAGGGGCTCCCCAGTATTCATCCTCCAAGGGAACCGAGGTGGTCATGAGCTCTGAAACCTCTCTTGTACCATTCCCCCAAAGGGACAAAACTGTCCTAGAACCTAGACCTTCTCTTACCCCATCACCCCAAAAGAATGAGATTGACCTGGGTTCTAGAGAACCTTTTGTCCCATCCCCAACAAAGATTGAGGTTGTCCTAGAACCTGGAACCCCTCTTGTCTCGTCTCCAGTGAAGACTAAGATTGTCCTGGAACCTGGAACCCCTCTTGTCTCATCCCTAGTGAAGACAAAAATTGTCCTGGAACCTAGAACTCCTCTTGTCCCACCCCCGACAGAGACTGATCTTGTCCCAGGACCTGGAATCCCCCATGTCCTATCCCCAGTGAAGACTGAGGTTGTCCCAGAATCTGGAACCCCTCTTGTCCCACTCCTAACAAAGACTGAGCTTGATGCAGGAGCTGGAACCCCTCTTGTCCCACCCCCAACAAAGACTGAGGATGTCCTGGAACCTGGAATCCCTCTTGTCCCATCCCCAGCAAAGACTGAGCTTGTCCCAGGACCTGAAACCCCTCTTGTCCCACCCCCAACAAAGACTGAGCTTGTCCCAGGACCTGAAGCCCCTCTTGTCCCACCCCCAACAAAGACTGAGGTTGTCCTGGAACCTGGAACCCCCCTTGTCCCATCTCTGACAAAGACTGAGGTTGCGCTTGGGCCCAAAGACCCTAATGCCCTATCTCCCTTGGAGGCCGGGGCTTCCCTCCACCTTGGGCCCTCTCAGGCCCCTGCCCAGGAGTCCGTGGGAGAAGAAGAAGTAGATCTATCCGCTGACCTGGAGCTTTTCCTGGACACCCTTCGGAACATGGAAGCCCCGGAGATCCTGCGCACCCACAGGCTGCCCCGGGCACCCCGTTCCTCCTATCTGGCTATGTATGCCACGCTGCCCGCCATCGACGAGGACCAGACCTCAACTTGGACTGCAGCACCTGGACCGGAACCAGAGCCTGAGGCAGAGGCTGAGTCAGATGAGGAGCCCGAGAACCCCTACCTCAGTGACGATGAGAAGCTGCAACGGCGCCAGGAGAAGGCCAGCCCTGGGCCAGGATTCTTCTGGGAAACCCGACCCTCGAGGCAGCCCTCGGCAGCCCGCTCCCCACTGGACATGATGAAGCTGCACGTGGCTGATGTTCAGGGGCCACAGGCCACTGAGCCAGGCCCACGGGGCAGGGCTCCCGGGGCTCCTCCTTCCCGCCTTGAGGGCAGCCTCCTGTTTGGAGGAGGGGAAGTGCCAGCTCCTGCCACTCTGGGAGCTAAGTTATCTTCCCTGCGACCCCAGGCATCCCCTGTCCTGGAGAAGGGCCCTGGGCGCATACCCCTGCTCTCCAGCCAAGGAAAGCCACAGGCCCAGGCTGAAACCAAGGCTTCCACTCAACTTCCTGAGGGCAGGGTAAGAGAACACAATGATGGTGGTGGTGGTGGTGGTGGTGATAGCAGCAACCTCTACCTGTTATTATATAGCACTTTATGGTTTGCAAAACCTTATGTTATTATAATTGTTATAATATTATTATGTTACATGCAAATATTATCTCATTTGATCCTTACAACCACCCTGGGAAAGAGGTGCTATTATTATACACATTTTAAAGCTAAGAAAACAAAGACAGACAGAGGTTAAATGACTTTCCCAGGGTCACAAAGCCAGAAAGTATTTGAAACTGGATTTGGACTCAGGTCTTCCTGACTCTAGGTTCAGCGCTCTGACCACTGCATCACCTAGCTGCTTTTTTTTTTTCTTTTGGAGGTACAACAGTGGGTATTAGGCTGGCCATGGGACAAAGGGGCACAGGATGCTGGGAAAGGAGAAAGAGTTCTCAGCATGCCAAGGGGAGTAAGGAGGTAGGGTAGGGAGGGGGAATCTCATGTAATAGAATGGGAAAAGCATTGGTTTAAGAGTCAAAAGACTTAGGTTTAAATCCCGGCTCTGGAGAACTTCTTGGCCCATCCTGTGTGACCTTGGGTAAGTCACTGCCCCTCATGGGCCTTTGTTTTCTTACTCTGATAAATAAGGGGATTAGTCAAAACCCAGTGTTTACAACCTTTTTTTGGTGTTGTATTTCCCTTTGAAAGCCTGTGGACCCATTCTCAGAATAATGTTTTTAAATGCACAATATAATAAAGTCTATGGTCCTACAAAGGCCAATTATATTGAAATATAGTTATCAACATAATAGAACCTAAGTTAACCCCTGCCCCCTGATTAAATGATTTGTGTGTGTGTGTGTGTGTGTGTGTGTGTGAGGCAACTGGGGTTAAATGACTTGTCCAGGGTCACACAGCTAGTAAGTGTCAAGTGTCTGAGGCCGGATTTGAACTCAGGTCCTTCTGACTCTAGGGCTGGTGCTCTATCCAGTGTGCCACCTAGCTGTCCCAACTAAATGATTTATAAGATCACTTTCAGCTCTAAATCCCACAATCCTATTAGAGTGGTGTGATCCTGTGTGATCCTGAGCAAGCTACTTCTCCCTGGATCTCATCTACTCATCTATAAAATGGGCATACTAATATCTCTACCATCTTTAGTTCCATAGAAATGGGAGCTGCTGGTATTGTAATAATAATCTGAGTGCCCAGGGGCTCTGTGGCCTTAGGCTCTCAGAGTAGTGGGGTCCGGGGATTGGAGGGGCTTGCCCAAGAGTGATCTTTCTTGTCTCCTTTCCCTACCTTGCTAGAGTTGGGAAGAGAAGAAACAAGGAAAACGAAACACCAGACCAGGAAAGGTACTGAGGGTGAAGGGGGGATGAGGAGGCCACGTGGGGAGGGATGTGGCTGGGTGAGGATTCTCCTTCTATCCCTCAGGCTGCCTGGTCCACAGTAGACAATTTGTAAATGCTTATTAATGGACAGAAGGGAGTAGGCCAGTGCAGCAGGAGAGGGGAAGGGATCAGGCCTGCCAGAGGGGTCAGCGGGTTGAGCTTGGAGCATAACGGTTAAAGGTCTGAGCATAATCAAAGGTAGAGGGGAATCAATAGTCAGTGGTGCAGGGAGAAAGGCAGAAGGGCCAGTGGGCTGGAATGGGCCAGGGCAGAGGGAGGGTGGGGTGCATGCACCAGAGGGAGAGGTGGTGACCCATTTGGGAGGGACTGGCCCTTCTGTTGACCTGTTCCCTCTCTCATCCCTAGATCATCCTCTTCTCAGAGCCGGGCTGCCAGGGTGAAGCCCAGGAGGTCTGGGATGATGTCGCTGATGCCACAGGCTGGCTTCCCCCTCCAGCTTCCCTCCGGGTGCTACGAGGAGTGTAAGCGTAGGGGCCATAGCTGAGAGGGGTGAGACCGAGAAGCATTGAGGGCAGACATTGTGCCTCAGGCTGATTCCCCAGCCAGGGAAATAAGGGTTTCCTCTGCAAAAGGGGCTGCTAGTGTGGCCGTGTTCACTGAGGGTGGAAGTAGGATACAGGCACTGACAAACAGGAGTGTGAGCCCCGTTGGCATCCTGAGAACTGGATGGATGAGTCCTAGGATGTAGTGGTCTCTGGGTCAGGCTTTGGTGGAAGGCCCCTGTAGCCCATGGGCCCCTTCCCAGGTGTCCAATGTGCCCGCAGGTGGCTGCTATATGAGAAGGCTGGATTCCAAGGTCAGAAGCTGGTCCTCCCCGAGGGGGACATGGAGCTCAGGGTATCAGGCACAGCATGGAGTCCTCTGACCATCGGCTCCCTCAGGAGGATTGTCAGGGTGAGTAAAGCAGCCTAATGGAGGGTGAGAGCTGAGAGTTGGTCAGTGACTGTTCTTCCTTATCCTTTCCCACCCTTTATCCTCCTATCCATAGAGCCTGGGGGATGGGGAGCATTAAATCTCAGTAGGATCCAAAGACAGCAAGAGGCATAATCTCTGCTTACAGGGAGCCCCGAATCTGAATGGGGAGACATACCTCCTGTCCTCAGGTAGCTCCTAATCTGAAGAGGGAAGTATGACTGCCCCTCACGCTTTTAGAAATAAAAGTTGGAATGGAATGGAGGTAGATGCTATTATCATTCCCATTTTCCAGTCGAAGAAACTGAGGCAGAACAGAGGCGAAGTGATCTGCCCAGAGTCATACAGCTAGTAAATGTCTGAGGCCAGTTTTGAACTCAGCACTCTGATGGCAGCCCCAGCCCTCTATCCACTACTTTGGCTGGCTGGAGCTGGGGTGGGGTTGGCATCCAAGTATATGATCAGGATTGAGGAGGGGAAGTAGAATATCCCTTTCTTGTTTCCTCTACTTACCTGGCTAGAGTTAGGATTTCAGACTGCAGATGTACCCCCAGAGGTAATAGGGAACCACCATGGGCCTCCCGAGACTGAAGGAGCTAGTTCAGGAAGTTGGGTAGAGCTCAGTGAAGGGCTGAGGTCGGGTGGAGGCCAAGGGGTCTGGACACTGACCCTCATTGTTCTGGGCTGGGCCTGAAAGAGTAACCAGGAGAAGTTTTCAGGGGAAATTTGGGGCAGGAGGAAGAAGCAGGAACAGATTGTAATTGTTTTAGGGGCCTCCACAATGTAACTCCCCCATGTCCTCCAGACTCCAGGTCTGTGATGAAATCCAAAGGGAGGGGGCAGGGCAGGACATTTACTCATTCACCAGTTATTTGTGATAAACTTTACTTTTAGAGGGGCAGTAGTGGAAAGGGGTCAGGACTTTGGAGTCAAATATACTGGGTTGGAATCTTGTCTCTGGAACTTGCTGGATGACCTTGGACAAATCATTTTCCTCATCTGTAAAGTGAGGATAATACCGTACAGAGCTGTCGGGCACACACCTTAATTTTCATTGTTGCTCTGTATCCAGCTCAGTGGTAGGCATGGAGGAGGATACCAAAAGGGCTGTAGCCCCTCCAAAGGCTTACAGTCTACTTAGTGCAGGCAGTCAGGCTCGAGGAAGCCTCCATTCAGAGAAGGAGATGGAGGAGAGTATTTGGGAAAAGCATCACTTGGGCGGGACCTTGAAGGAGCTCCAGGCTCAGGGGAGGAAAATGAGGGATGTATTTGGGAGATAGGAAGTAGTTCCATTGTGTGAATGAGGTTGGAAAGGTAGAATGGAGCCAAACTATAGAGTGCTATCAAGTGTCTGGGAACTGTTCCTCACAAACCTCATTCCATGAGCTTCCTACTGGGCAGGTTATTTCTCCCAGAAGAATGTAAGCATCTTGAGGGCAGGGACTGTTTCATTTCTGTCTGATAGAAAGACACATAGCAGCACTTAAATGTTTTTTTAAACATTTAATTTTTGTTTTATTTTGTTCTTGATTACATATAAACACAAAATTTTAACATTTGTTTTTCAAAACTGAGTTCCAACTTTTCTCCCTTCCTACCCTCTCTCCTCCTTGAAAAGGCAAGCAATTTAGGGGCAGCTAGGTGGTGCAGTGGATGGAGCACTGGCCCTGGAGTCAGGAGGACCTGAGTTCAGATCTGGCCTCAGACACTTGACACTTACTAGCTGTGTGACCCTGGGCAAGTCACTTAACCCCAATTGCCTCACTAAAAAAAAGAAAAGAAAGAAAGAAAAGGCAAGCAATTTGATATAGAATCTATGCGAGGCACTTAAATGTTGGTGTAATTCTAGGAGCAAGTTAGAAAGAGCACTGATTTTTCCAGTCATAAAATGATTAATGGGTCTGTTGCGTAAGATCTGTGTGATCTTGGGCAAGTCACTTGTCCATTCTGAGCCTTATTTTCCTCACCTGCAAAATGAATCAATGTGGTATAGTAGAATGAGTACTGTGGATTTGGAATTGGGTGATCTGACTTTGAATTTCAACTCATCCTTCCACTTCTGCCTCTATAAACCTCAGTTGCCTCTTCTATAAAATGGGCATAAATAATATCTTTGCTGTCTGTCCTGGAGAAAATATGAGGATCGAAAGAGATAATCGCTCAGTCGATCAACATTTATTAAGCACCTAATATGTGTCAGGCACTGTGCTAAGAGCCAGGTGATACAAAAAGAAGCAAAAGGCAGTCCCTGGGGCAGCTAGGTGGCACAGTGGATAGAGCAACTGCCCTGGAGTCAGGAGGACCTGAGTTCAAGCACTTAACACTTACTAGCTGTGTGGCCCTGAACAAGTCACTTAACCCCAATTGCCTCACCAAAAAAAAAAAAAAAGGCAGTCCCTGCCTTCAAGGAGATTACAATCTAATGGGTGAGGAGGGAGACAACAGACAGATATGTGCAAACAAGTCCATTTACAGGATAAATAGGGAATAATTAACAGAGAGAAGGCACTGGAATTAAGAGGGGTTGGGGAAGGCTTCCTGTAGAAGGTGGTAATTTAATTGGCACCTAAAGGAGGCCAAAGAGGTCAGTAGTCAGAGCAGAGAAAGGAGGGCATTCTAAGGATGGGGGTCAGCTAGAGAGAATATATAATGATAATAGTTAGGAAGCCTCACTAGAGTGCCCAAAGGCAGTGGGTCAGAGGAGGTACCAATGAGGGTCCCCTTCATCAGTCTGAGGAGCTCCTGGAGCTGAGAAGTTGGCTGGGTCTTTCAGAGGTCATCTTTTTTTTTTTGCGGGGCAATTGGGGTTAAGTGACTTGCCCAGGGTCACACAGTTAGTAAGTGTCAAGTGTCTGAGGCCGGATTTGAACTCAGGTCCTCCTGAATCCAGGGCCAGTGCTCTATCCACTGCACCACCTAGCTGCCCCAGAGGTCATCTTATCCACCCCCTTGCCTCTGGGCAAGAAGACCCCAGACCCAGGCACCAGGGAGGCCTTAGAGTCTGGGCATCTTGTCTGCTACTCATGTCCCTCCCTCTATCCTAGGATTACGTCACCCCGGAGATCATCCTATTCTCAAAGGAGGGCAATGAGGGTGTCCAGGTGAAGTTGACGGAAGCCTTAGAGGATACCCAGGGGCAGGGCCAGCCCTTACTTGCATCATCTGTCACTGTCACTGCTGGATTGTAAGATGGAGATGACTCAGGATTCTACTCCCTTCCTACTCCTTAATTCCATCCACCTGCCCGTGTCCCTGCCCCAGAGAAGAACTCATGGGAATAACAGTGTTCCCTCCTCTCTCTCACAGCCCCAGTATATCCCAACAGGACTCTTGGATTTGCCCTTTCCACAGACTTACAACCCCTTTCTTGCTTCAGCCCCTGCACATTCCCTCGTCCTGTGCTCCTGTATTTCCTGGGACCATATCAAGGACACTCTTGCTCTTCCCCAGGTGGTTGCTGTACTCCAAATCCTACTATGCTGGGGTTCCCTGCATCCTGGAACCTGGAGTCTATCCTACCTCGGAAGCCTGGGGTTCTTCTGACCCTCACGTCAACTCTCTGAAGCCTTTGAGACTGGTGAGGTTCAGAGCCAAGAGAGCAGTAACCCATCAGTCTCAGCTGTTACTCAGTCATTGCCCCTTCTGCTCAGGGAGCCAGAGAGGTTCATGGCCTAATCATCAGATGAAGGGCGATGGAGAGGGGAAAGAGAGGAAGAGAAGGGAGAGCCTGGAGGAACTGGGGGTGGTCATCTTTGTGGGAAAAGTCTCCCGGGGTGGGGGGGGAGCATCTACTTTATAGAATGGAAAGGCCAGGGGGAAAGAGGGGAAAGGTCAGCAGAGGCTACCCCATAAGAGGTGGCCCTCTCTGGGCTTTCCTTGGCCTCGTCTCTGTTCTCCTCTCTGCAGCCTAGGTTTTGCTTTGTCACCCCTACAGGGTTGTCCCACTGTGGAGAAGCCAGGGGAGCCCAAGGTAAGACCTGAAACCTACCTCCAGGGGCCTACTCTGTGGCAGGGAGCTGTGAGGAAGGAACGACCGGGGTGGCTTTGGAGATGAAAGAGAGAAGCAGAGGGGAGCCTAGGGGTACAGGGGCCAGGGCCTTGTGGACAAGGGTTTCCTCTGACCCCTCTGAGATCCTCTGGGAAGCAGCTTCTAATATACCCAACTTAGGCTTCAGCAAAGAGGATGGAGGTTTTGAATGGGTGATGGAGGCTTAGTGAGAGAATAAATAATCAGTGAGAGTAAAGGCACTCAGTGAAAAGGATGGGGCCTCATGTAGGGCATGGATTCTCAGTGATAAGAAGGATGGGAGCTTAGTGTGGGGATAGGAACACCCCCAAAATGGGGAGGGGGGTGGGGGATGTATGTGTGTATGTGTGTGTATGTGTGTGTGTGAGGAGAGGAATAGGAGCCTCAGTGAGGGGGATGAGAAGGCTTAGCAAAGGGATGGAGAACCCATGTGAGGGCTTAGGGCTCAGTGAGTGGCATAGGGGTTCAGAGAAGCAGGATGATCCTTCTGTATTGGAGGGCCACAGGCATCCTATTTCTGGCCCTGAAAAGGAGGCGGGGTAGGGGCTAACTTCAGGACCATGGTTGGGATCCATGACCCAATGTCTTGATCCTCCCCATAAAACTGGCATTCCCCCCGCCCCCCATTCCCAGGCCCTGGTGTATGAAGCCAAAGACTTCCAGGGACACTGCTGGGAAGTGAGCCGAGACATCTATGATCTGAGGAGGCCAGAAGATGGGCAGAGCCCCAGCTTGGGCACTGTGGGCTCCCTGTGCATCCTTGGGGGCTGGTAAGGGGCTGGGCTTATGGACTGGGGACCCATTCTCTCCACTCAACATTACAGAGGGTTGACCTCTGACATCCCTGCTGAACTCCCTCCCCACTTTCATACTGGCCACTGTCTCCCTCTACACTCTTGATCCCTTAGTTTAGTCTTGGCCTCTTCCCCCTAGCCCCAGGTGGTGCCCCACTATCCTCTGAGCTCTAGATCCTAGATGCCACAAAGCTCTAGTGGCACTAACTTCCCCAGTGGCCCTCCCTTGGATAACTCTTGTGGTCTGTCCCCTGATTTAGTTGGGTAGGCTATGAGAAGGAAGGTTTCAGAGGACACCAGTACCTGCTGGAGGAAGGCGAGTATCCAGATTGGTACCACTGGGGTGGCTACGACGAATCCCTGACCTCCCTAAGGGTCATCCGCACGGTAAGGGAGCATCTCTGGAGGTGATTTTGTCCATCCCCTTGCCTCTCTTTCATTTGGAGAAGGCATTCTTGCCCACATATGTGGACCTTCCCCCCTCCTCCCACCCCCAGAGCACTGGGCCAGGTCTCCTTGATAGCCCCTTTCCCTATAACCAATAGCTTTCTACCTGGACCAGCCCCTCCTCATCAGAGGCCAGAATGAGAACTGGAGTTGTGGGGAGGGCTTACAGGAATGGGAATGGACAGGGCTGACTGTCTGTCTGTGTGCAGGACTTCTCGGACCCCGCTGTGATGCTGTTTGAGGCTGCGGACTTTGAGGGTCAGAGTGTGGGACTGAGTGAGGCGCTGCCGGACGTGCAGCTGGCTGGACATGGCCTCACCACTCAAGCCATCCATGTTCTGAGTGGCGTGTGAGTGGCCAGTGGGAGGGGACAAGGGAGGAACAAAGGGAATATGGGCAGAGGGAACCAAAGGGGGAAGGACCCTGGTGTCATGGACTGGCAGAGTCAGGCTGAGAGTGTCTGATGGAAGATGACCTTGGGGCAGCTAGGTGGTGCAGTGGATAGAGCACTGGCCCTGGATTCAGGAGTACCTGAGTTCAAATCCGGCCTCAGACACTTGACTTACTAGCTGTGTGACCCTGGGAAAGTCACTTAACCCCCATTGCCCAGCAAAAAAAAAAAAGAAAAAAGATGACCCTAAGAGAGAGATGTGCGTGTGAGATATATATCGAGAGAGAGAGAGAGAGAGAGAGAGAGGACAAATGAGAGATAGAAAGAGACAGAAACAGAAAAGAGAGACGGAAGAGACAGAGGAGGAAGAGGAGAGAGAGAGAAAGAAAGATTGAGAGAAGACAGAAAAAAGAGACAAGGGGACAGAAAAAGAAGGGGATCCTAGGGTGTGTCCGTGTGTGACAGAGGTAGAGACAGAGAGGAAAAGGACAAGAGAAATAGAAAGAAAAAGAATGAGGAAAAAAAGGTAGGGGATCTAAGGTGTGTATGAGAGAGAGAGAAGGTAAGAGCAAGATAGAGACAGGGAGAAGGGGAGGGGTCCTCAGGGTGTGTGGTGGCCATGGGACCAGGAGACTAGGTTCAAAGACCTGACTTTGGCACATAGTAGCTGTCTGACCTTGAGTAAGTTATTTGCCCTCTCTGAACCTCAGTTTCCCTATTTGAAAAGGGGGACTGATAGAACTTATACAACTTACCCCACATTGCTATTGACAAGCCTTACATTGCTTAAAAAGAAGAGTTCTCATTCCTTTTCCCTGTTCCCATGAATAGAATCCCCAGTTTCTCAGTAGTTCCATTGTGGCCACTCAGCACCTCTTGTCCAGACTTCTTACCCTGGTCTCTCCTCACAAACACACACACTCCTTTGCTGTGTATCTGACCCTCAGCCGGGTCCCCCCTTGCTCGTTCTGGACAATCTCAGGGCCTAAGGCCTACAGTCCTGCTTTGTTACGTATTCCCAGGCTCTCCCTCCCTCACAGCCTGTTTTCGCCTACAGGTGGGTGGCCTATGAACAGGTGGGCTTCTCTGGGGAGCAGTATGTACTCGAGAAGGGCGTCTACCGAAATTGTGATGACTGGGGGGCTGGCAACAGCACCATCACCTCCCTGCAGCCCATTTTGCAGGTTAGTGAGGTGTCCAGATTGGGGGACAAGAGGGGCAACCATCTTTGGGGGGAGGAGCAGGACTGTGGGTAGGGGCTTGGAGGGATATTGGGGATGGGACCTTTCCTGGTGGGCTAGGCAGGGCTGAGGGTTAGGGGGTCTCCAAGTAGAAGGGACAGAGTTGGAGGTCATGCCTCTGAGGAACCTGGGGTTAGGGAGGAGGCTCAGTTGGGAAGCTGGGCATCACCTAATGAACTGGGTAGGTTGAGAATGTTGACGTGTATATGACGTGGGGGAGTAGGGTGAGGAATTCCCTCCTGGCTGGAGGGGCAGGGCCAAGGGTGGGGGTAGGGTGTCTCTGTGGGTGGGACAATGACTTAGGAAGAGCCAGAGGCTATGGAAGAGACCTGGGCCTGTCCTGGTATGCTCTGAGAGGGAGGAGCCTCCCTTGCTTTGTTGGACAGGCCAGGGGGGCAGAGCCTTTGGTTTAGAGAGGACTATGACCTGGACACAGATGGGGTGGGCCAAAGCTTCTCTTAAAGAGATGAGATTGGAACAGAGCCAAACGCAGGAAGGGGCCTCCGGTGGGGATGGGCTCAGAACGGAACCTAGAAGCGGCAGCTAGGAACCTTATTGTGGGGAGAGGGGAGACTGCTGCTGGTCATGCTGCAGCCCTTCCTGAGCTCTGAGGCCCCTGGGTCCTCCTGATCCTCCTACTGACCTTTCATCTCTTCCAGGTGGGGGAGCACAACCTACATTTTGTCTCTAAGGTAAGCAAGGGGGTCCTTGCTGATGGGAGAAGAGGGGGCAAAGAAGCTTCTCATGTGCCCTTCTCTTCTCCTGAAGCTCTGTCACCAGAGGCTTCTTCCCCTACAATCACCATCTCTTTGGACTGGCCAGGCCCTCAGGGCCCACCTGGTCCTAAGTGTATCTGAGCATTCCCAACAAATGGCCCATGCCTCTCGCCTTACCCGACCATCCCCTCAAGCTGTCCTCCCATACCTCTCCTCCCTTTCAAGACAAACTCTTAGAAAAAGCCGTGCACACTGCGTGCCCTTCCTGCCCCTCCCTTCACTTTTCAATTCCTTGCAAACTGGGCTTCTGGTCCCCTCATTTGATTGAAAGAGTTCTCTTCAAAGTTACCCTCATCTCCTAGCTGCCAAACCAGTCTTGACAGTCAGTAATGCTGCTGACCACCCTCTCCTCCCAGCCTTCTCTTCTCTCTGTGTTGTCATGACACTGCTCTCTCCTGGTCCTCTTCCCTGACAGACCAATCCTATTCAGTCTCATCCACATCTCTTTGCATCCAGTGGGTGTACTCCAGGGATCTGATCCAGGTCTCCTTCTCTTCTCTATTTCTTGGTGACCTCATCAGCTCCCAGAGGTACCGTTATCATCTCCATGCAAAGGATTCCCGAGCTATACAGCCAGCCCTGTTGTCTCTCTGGGGCTTCCTCCCACCTCATGTTGGTGGTCATTTCCACCTGGATGTCTCACAGGTGACTCGAGCTCAGTGCGTCCAAAACAGAACTCTTTTCTCCAAGCTCCACCCCTCCTCCTAAGTTCTTTGTTACTGTCTAAGTCCCCATCCTTCCAGTCATCCAGGATCCTAGACTCAGCCATCTTACTCCTCCCTTTCCCTAACTTCATATATTCAGTCAGTTGCCAAATCCCTTCCTTTCTTCTTTCTTTCCTTCTTTCTTTCCTTCTTTCTTTCTTTCTTTCTTTCTTTCTTTCTTTCTTTCTTTCTTTCTTTCTTTCTTTCTTTCTTTCTTTCTTTCTTTCTTCCTTCCTTCCTTCCTTCCTTCCTTCCTTCCTTCCTTCCTTCCTTCCTTCCTTCCTCCCTTCCTTCCTTTCTTCTTTCTTGGCAATCTCAGGCCTTCCTAACTCCAGGGACAGTGCTCTATGCAACATACCTCAAATCTTATTATTTTTAACTCCATGGCATCTCTCACATTCTTTCCTTTCTCTCCACTTATAATGCCGTTACTGTGGTTCAAGGCCCCCATCACCTTTTACCTGGATTATTGCAATAACCTCCCAATTGGTCTCCCTGCCTCCAGCCTCTTCCCTTTTCAGTCAGTCCATCCTCTACACAGCTGCTGCAGTGATTTTTCCAAATTGCAAGTTTGACCATATCACTCCCTTGCTCAATAAACTTTGGTGCCTTCCTATTATTTCTAGGACCAAATACAAACCCCTTTGTTTGGCACTCAAGGCCCTTTACAATCACTCTACTGTTCTAGGTTTATCATGTGTGTCATAGGTTTACTCTATGGCCTGGGAAGCTTGGCCTTCTCACTGTCACTGACCATTCATCTCCCACTTCCGTGCCTTTGCCCAGTCTGTGCCCCATGCTGGGAATGCCCTCCCTCCTCACCTTCACTTCTTAGAATCCCTCATCTCCTTCAAGGCCCAGGTCACACACCACCTCCTATATGGGCCTTTTCCTCACTCTCCTAGCTACCAGTGTCCTTTTGCTTTTATACATTTTGCATATGGTTCTATGTGTACATATTGTCTCATAAAACAGAATGTAAGATCCATGAGGGCAGGACAGGTTTTAAGAAAAGTTTTTTTTTTTAATTAAAAAAAATTTTTTTAACAAGGCAATGAGGGTTAAGTGACTTGCCCAAGGTCACACAGCTATTAAGTGTTAAGTGTCTGAGGCTGGATTTGAACTCAGGTCCTCCTGAATCCAGGGCCGGTGCTCTATCCACTGCGCCACCTAGCTGCCCCAAAGGTTTTGTTTTTTAATTCTGAACTTAACAGATCCCCAACAAATGTTCTACCCATGGTAGAACAGGGAAAAGAGGATCATCTATAACATTTCAGGTCCTGTTATATATTGCTTGCTTTTCCTGGGGAGAGTAATTTCTGTTTTGTTTTTTCATCTTTCAGGGCCTGGCAAACAGTGGGTACAATAAGTGTTTGTTGATTGATTGGTCATCTGCTGTCTGCTTGGAGAGGCTGCTTCCTCCTGAGATGGCCTATTCCACTTAGGGACAGCTCCAATTGTTCAAAAGTCATTCCTTACCTTGAGTCTAAATCGACCTCTTTACATCCAGGGACGCTGACCTCTTTGCTGTTCCTCCCACATGACGATCTATTTCCAGACTCCACACATTTTCCCTGGCTGTGCGTTGTGCCTGAAACTCTGTTCCTCTTCATCTCTATTCCCCGGCTTCCTTCAAACCTCAGCTACCTTCTACAAGAAGCCTTTCTGGGGGCGGCTCGGTGGCGCAGTGGATAGATCACCGGCCCTGGATTCAGGAGGACCTGAGTTCAAATCCGGCCTCAGACACTTGACACTTACTAGCTGCGTGACCCTGGGCAAGTCACTTAACCCCCATTGCCCCGCCAAAAAAAAAAAAAAAAAAAAGCCTTTCTGGATCCTCCTTGATCTTGATGCCTTCCCCATGAGATCACCCTCAGTTTATTCTGCCTGTATGTTGTTTGTCCGTAGCTATTTGCAAGTTGTTTCTCTCATTAGACTGTGGCTCCCTTGAGGGCAGGGACTTTTGCCTTTCTTCATATCACCAGCACTTAGCACAGTGGCTGGTATACAGTAGGTGGTTAATAAATGCTAGTCGACTGATTGATTGATTGATTGCACCTTCGACCCACTACTCTTAGCTCTGGCCTTTATCTGGGTACTGTCATTTCCCTGTCTTTCCCTTTCCTTCTCTGGTGGCTTCCTTCTTCACTGTTTCCTGGCCAGAGAGCAGAGAGAATCCAAATCCCAGCTCCATGACTACCTACTCAAGTGACCTTGAGTAAAGCAGGTCTCTCCTCTGGTCTCCAGTCTCTTTGTTTGTTGATGAGGAGATCATAGTCATGAATTCTATGTTCTAACATTCCATGTTCCATGGGCCCTCCCCAGCTCTGATGGGTTATGTTCTTGGTCCCTAGATTCAGCTCTTCTCCGGACCTGATTTCCTTGGGGACCACATCTCCTTTGAGGATGACCAGGCCTCTTTGCCCTCCTCCTTCCAACCCCAGTCCTGTCGGGTCCACGGTGGCAGGTAACAGAGGGGAATCCTGGGAGAGGGGAGCCAGACTTTTGGGCTGGGCCCACAAGGGGCTGGTTTCATGGGATAGGGGTGGGGAGGCCACCCCAGAGTTTGCCTCAAGACAAGGGCAGCAGAGGTGGAGTATGAGAAGAGAGACGTCCCAGGGAAGGATCTGCATACTCTTCTTTTCCTGGTTTACCTAGAATTTTCTGCCCTTCCACTAATCAGTTCATTCTTTCTTGAGTCCGACCTCCATGCCTGCTACTGCAGGGTCAACTTGACTGAACTTAGGGGTGACAGAGAGCAGGATGACTAGACCCCTGTCTTAGGATGAAAGATAGAGGCTTTCCCTTCTCTGGGCCTGAGCTGGGGCCCTGCCCCCTCAGGGGAAGGACTTCTTGAATGCTCTAGAGGCTAACATGGCCACACTGAGATTCCACTTCATTCCAACAGCTGGATCCTGTTTGAGAAGCAGGAATTTGAGGGGCAACAGTATGTGCTCTCAGAGGGAGAGTTCCCAACACTTACAGCCATGGGCTGCCTGGCCTCCACTGTCCTGAGCTCACTGCAAAAGGTCCCCCTGGTGAGTACCACCTCCCTTCACAAGGCCCCCATTTCCCTCAGTAGAAGAGGGAGAATAATGTCATAGGACATTCTGGGCTGGGAGTCACAGGGCCTGACTCAGTTACCTTGGGTCATTTCCCTTCTCTTTGGGTCTCAGTTTACTCACCTGGAAAAATATGGGGGGTGGGCAGCTAGGTGGCGCAGTGGATAAAGCACCAGCCCTGGATTCAGGAGTACCTGAGTTCAAATCTGGCCTCAGACACTTAACACTAGCTGTGTGACCCTGGGCAAGTCACTTAACCCTCATTGCCCTAAAAAAAAAAATGGGGGGCATGTCAGATTGCTATGTAAATTCCCTCTCACCTTCAACATTCCATGTTCTAAGGACCTTTCCAGCTCTGACCTTCTGTGTTCTAAGGACCCTCCTAGCTCTGACATTCTTTGTTCTAAGGTTCTTCCCATCCCTGACATTCCACATCCTAAGGACCTTCCCAGCTCTGACATTTTCTGTTCTAAGGGCCCTCCCAACTCTGCAATTCGGCATTCTATGATTCTAATTTTGGAGGCTGACCTACTGGGAGTAGTCTCGTTCCGTGCCCCAACTTCAGGGAGCCCTGCTTGGAGGAGATGGGACTGGATCACAGAGTCTTCTCTTGGCCCAAGATTAGCAGGGAGGGGACTGAACAAAGACATACTGTTACCCTCTGGTAACAGTAGTGGGGCTAGAGTTGGGGCTTCCATTGGAGTAGACTCACATGGTGAGTAAAAGGCACTGTCTGGGCCAGGGGTCAGTAGACCTTTGTTCTAGTCCTGGCTTTGACCAATAACCTGCTGTGTGTCTATGGGGCAGGTCACCTGACCACTTTGCAACCCGGCTTTCTCCTCTGTTCAGGAGTAATCAGGGGGCAGCTAGGTGGCGCAGTAGATAAAGCACCAGCCCTGGAGTCAGGAGGACCTGAGTTCAGATCGACCTCAAACACTTGACACTTACTAGCTGTGTAACCCTGGGCAAGTCACTTAACCCTCATTGCCCCACCAAAAAAAGAAAAAAAGTAATCAATAATCTCTGCTTTGTCTGGGTTCTTGTGCTAGAACACAGCTGCATGCAAAGACATTCTATAAATGATAACAACTCACATTCTAGTTAGTATTTACAAAGCACTTCCCTCAAAACCACCCTGTGAAATAGGTGGTATGCTGCTGCTGTTAGCTAGCATTTATGTAATGCTTTAAGCCTTGGAAAGCATGCAAGGTGGCTCAATGGAAAGAACTCTAGACCTGGAGTTAGGAAGACCTGAGTTTGAATCTAGCCTCAGACCCTCAATCTCTGTCTGCCCTAAGTTTTCTTATCTATAAAATGGGGGTAATAATAGAGCCCTCCTTCCAGGGTTGTAGTGAATGAGTGTAAATAGCAATTGTTTTTGTTCTGGCCAGAAACTCTGAGGGTCTTCTCCTCCCAGATTGATTTTTGTTTTGTTTTGTTTTGTGGGGCAATGGGGGTTAAGTGACTTGCCCAGGGTCACACAGCTAGTAAGTGTTAAGTGTCTGAGGTCAGATTTGAACTCAGGTCCTCCTGAATCCAGAGCCAGTGCTCCATCCACTGCACCACCTAGCCGCCCCCCCCCCATTGATTTTTTTAAAAAACTAGGTAAAAGAGGCCATTCTTTGCCTCCTTTCTTACCTAGCCTTAATCACTGAATGGGTGTTGCCTCAGACAAAACAAGACCTGGGAAATAACCTAGCTTAAAAAGGTCAAGGTCTCCCACTGCATCCAGAGCCATCTCCAGTCCTCCTGATGTATATCTTGCCACTGGACCCAGATGGCTCTGGAGGAGGGAGTGAGGCTGGTGACCTGGCCCAGTTCTCCCTCATTCAAATCCAATCCACTTCCAAGTCATGACATCACCTCCTATGTCATGGTCCTCTTGGAGAATAAAGGACAAACGAGAACATTCCGAAGGCTTAAGAAATACTGCTCCTTCCCTCCTTGATCCTCACAACAACTCTGGGCGTCGGTGCTATTATTATCCCCATTTTACAGATGAGAATACCCAGAGTCACATAAGTAGTGTCCAAGTCCACCGGGTCTCTGAGCTACCTGTAGTACAGAAAGTGCTACAAATGTACCCATTTTCCAGGTGATAAAACAGAGGCTCAGAGGAGTTAATGACTCACCCAAGGTCATACCATGAGCAAGTGTCAGAGGTGGGGTAAAACCCAGATTTCTTGACCTCAAAGCCAACATTGTTCCCACCATGAGTGGTGGTTTGGGGGCCCAGTTCTGGCTCTATACCCAGAGCCAAGTCTTATCCCGTGCTTCCCCTTTCACCAGCATTTTTCAGAGCCATCTGTCTTTCTGTATGGGTTGGAGTGCTTTGAGGGAAAGGAGATTGAGCTCAATGGGGAAGTCCGGAGCCTTCAGGCAGAAGGCTTCAACAACCATGTCTTGTCTGTTCGGATCAAGGGAGGCGTGTGAGTCCAGGGAACCCTTGGGTGGTTTGGGGTGGGGAGGACACAGGGAAGGAATGAAGTTAAAACCGTCAGAGAAGCACAGGACAAGAGGGAAGGATTGTGTTTGTTGCAGGATGGAGCTGGAGGCACTAGGGGAGAGGGTGAGGGAAGCTGGGACCCCAAGGTCTGGGGGGCTCCCAAACCCAGGACAGTCCCACCCAAAGTATTCTCCTGACCCATCCCTAAAGCTAAGAGAAGTTCCCCCTTTAAAAAAATCACAGTAACTAGATCTTGATCTCCCCAAAGCTTGGGCTCTGTAGCCATCGAGAAGGGAGAGACCCTGGGTCAAACTATCCTCTGGGTGCCTAATCAATCAGTAAACATGGATTAAGTGCCTACTATGTGCCAGGCACTGTGCTAAGTATGGGGGAGGGAGGACACAAGAAGAGGCAACTCAGTCTGATCCTCCAATCTAAACCCTTGGGGGAACCATGTCTGAGACAGGAGGCTTCCATTTTGGGGAGGAGGAGACCTGACCTCCAGCCTTCTTTCTTCCCCGTGTGCATTTCATTCTTCCTGCGTGTGCTTCTGCCTCGGTTTTCCCATCTTGGGTTATGGACTTCCAGCTGGGTGCTGTGTGAGCACAGCGATTTCCGCGGTCGCCAATGGCTGGTGGGAAGCACGGAGATCACCAACTGGCTGACGTACAGTGGGACCCAGAGGATCGGCTCTCTCTATCCTATCAAGCAGGTGGGCCCAAGGGCAGCGGGCATGGAATCTAGTTGTCTAAGCAGATTTTTTGTGTGTCTGCCTGTGACTGTGACTGTGTGTGTGTGTGTGGTCTTTGTGTAATCTCTTTTTTCTGTACATCCGTGCCAGCGTGTATCTTTGACCCTGCCCACAAAAGCTGGGTGCTTATGTGGGTGCATGATGCCCCTCTCCTGCTCACAAAGGTGAGGCTGGAGATGGATGGGCTTTGACCCAGCTGAAGAAGTGGGACTGGGGTCAGGGATAACTCCAGGGATGTGGAAGAGGAGGCCGAGGGTCCACAGAGACGTCCCAGGTCTCTCCTCCTCACCCAGCTCCACATTTTCCTTAGCGCCGAGTTTACTTCTGCCTGAAGAACAAAGGCCTGGGAAGGTGGCTGGCAGTGCCCGAGGATGTGGAGGACATGAAAGCTGGGAGGGTTGTGGTCTCGGAGGCCCGGGCTGGGGGCAGCTGTATCTGGTACTATGAAGATGGGCTACTGAAGAACCAGGTACATGAGTCATGGGACAGGGAGGGTGGGCACACCTGGGGCCCCTGGCAAAGGAAGACTATCTCACAGGCCTTTCCCCCAGGAAGTTCCCAACTAATGAGAGAGATCAGACAGAGCCAGGACAGGCTGGTGGGGAGACTCCTCTGGCAGGGAGAATTTCCTCTGTGTTAGCTTGCGAGAGCCAGGCAATGGAAAGGACTGAGGTGCTGCTATGTTGATGGGTGAACTTGGGCCAATTACTCCCCACTCTGGGACATAGCATCCCTCTATAAAATGAGGGTGCTAGGGGCAGCTAGGGGGCACTGTGCATAGAGCACCAGCCCTGGATTCAGAAGGACCTGAGTTCAAATCTGGCCTCAGATACTTGACACTTACTAGCTGTGTGACCCTGGTCAAGTCACTTAACCCCGATTGCCTCACCAAAAAAAAAAAAAAAATAAGGGTGCTAGACTAGATCATCCTTAAGGCCTCTTCCAGCTCTGACTACCTGTGTTCTAAGGGCCTTCCTAGTTAGTTCTGAAATCCTCTGTTCTAAGGCCCTTTCCAGCTCTGACATTCTGTATTTGTGTATTCATTTAACAAACATTTCTTAATCATCCGCAGGGGGTGGGAGGGGTACATAAAAAAGGGAAGTAGTCCTGCCCTGGGAGCTGACCTTCTCTCAGGACAGAATGCCTTCTACACAGCAATTGACCAATGAATCAATAAGCATTTATGAAGTGCTTACTGTGTGCCAGGGACCAAGGCACAAAGAAAGGCAAAATAAGTCTGACCCTCAAGGTCTCTGCGTCCTTACAGGGGAGATGATTTGGAAATAAGTAGGAGGCCACAAGCTCAGTATGGAAGAAATGGAAGGCAGTCGTAGGGGGTGGGCTGCAGTATTTGGAGGATGTTGGGGGATAGGGAGGGAGGAAGCGAACCAGGAAGGGCCTCAGAGGAGATGACACAAGCACAGGTTACCAGGAAGACACAACAGGGTTTAGAGCCAGAAGGGACCAAAGTCAACCTCTTCATTTTTTTTTTTTAGTGAGGCAGTTGGGGTTAAGTGACTTGCCCAGGGTCACACAGCTAGAAAGTGTTAAGTATCTGAGGCCGGATTTGAACTCAGGTACTCCTGACTCCAGGGCCGGTGCTCTATCCACTGTGTCACCTAGCTGCCCCCCAACCTCTTCATTTTTTTTTTTTAGTGAGGCAGTTGGGGTTAAGTGACTTGCCCAGGGTCACACAGCTAGAAAGTGTTAAGTGTCTGAGGTCGGATTTGAACTCAGGTACTCCTGACTCCAGGGCCGGTGCTCTATCCACTGTGTCACCTAGCTGCCCCCCAACCTCTTCATTTTTTAGTGGAGGATCCTGGGGTCCAGAGGCAGAAGCTGGTCCCGGGGTCACATGGGGGGTAAGAGGCAGAGGCCGGGGGCCAGGAGGACCCTCGAAAGCTTCCTTCCAGCTCTCCTGGGCTGTATTCTGAGGCCTAACATTCTTTTTTCCTGAAGGTCCTTCGGGTGCTAATGTTCTGGGCCTGGGGCTTTCTTTTAGCATTGACATTCTGCTTCTTAGTGTGATCAGTGAAGAGCAGGGTTCTAAGCAGGACTGGGAAGGAGGCAGGCCTCCTGCAGTTGGGAATGCCACCAAACAGTGCACTGGAGACTTTCTTAGGGTTAAAGGATCTCATGGCTTCCCGGGGCTCCAGGTGGCCCCAACAATGAGCCTGCAGGTGATTGGGCAGCCCAGCCCCGGATCCAAGGTGGTGCTATGGACCGAGAGCCGCCAGCCCAGGCAGACGTGGAGCATCGACCCCTCTGGACACATCTGCAGCGAAATGTTTGAGGACAAGATTCTGGATGTGAAGGGTGAGGTGGGAGGCTGGGAGGGAGATGCTCTGGAGGTGGTGGACCAAGGATTGGGAAGACACATCAGCCCCTCACTGAATTACCTCCCTACCCCCCTACAGGTGGCCGGGGCTATGACAGGGACCATGCTGTGCTGTGGGACAGGACTGAGGACAGACCTTCTCAGATCTGGGATGTCCAGGTGCTCTGAGACCCTTCACTCCAGAGAACTTGGGTGGGGGCCAGATATTTGTACAGATGTTGTTTTTGTAACATAAGATGTTTTATAATGTCTCCTTGGCTCTCCTTGTGTGGTTGAGCTCCCTGTGGCTGGGATTTGGGGTTCTTTTCAGGCCAATTTCCCATTTTGTGGAATTCTACATTTTCTCCCTGCCCTCACTGTCTCCTTCCTGCCCCCCCCATCTTTTCCTGGTTTTTTGTTGCTAGCATGGGGCAGAGAGGAGGGGGAGTCTGGCGGGGGGCACTCTTAGAAGAAAGGATACCCCTTTTAGCCACCAGAGGGCACACATTACCCTGTGTGATAGTAGAGGGCAGAGAAAAGCAGGGAGAGGGGGGATGGAGAAGAGAGAAAGGAGAGAGGGAGAAGGGAGGGGGGGGATGAGGAAAGAAGGGAAGAGAAAGAAAGGAAGATAGAGGAGAAAAGAGGATAAAGGGAGGGAAGAAAGGAAGATGGGAAGAAAAAAGAGAAGGGAAGAGAAGGGGAAAAGGAACAAGAGAGAGAAAGGAGGGGAAAGGGAAGAGAGGGGAGAAAAGGAGGAAAGAAGGGAAGAGAGAAAAAAGGAGGAGAAAAGGAGGAAAAATATGGAAGGGAGAAAAGAGGGAAAAGGGAGGAAAAAGAGGAAGAAGGGAGGAGGGGAAGAGAGAGAAGGGGGAGTGAGAAAGAGGGAAGAAGGAAGGGGAGCAGAAGGAAGAGATTGGCTTCTGCCCTACTTAGGGAAAAAAGGATGCCTGGGGCTAGCACCCTTCAGGGAACCTAGGACCTGCGATGGGGTGGGGCTGGGCCAGGGGATAATGGACTCAAAGCTTTCTTTTATTCATCCTTCTTGCCAGGGACTCTCCACCGGATACCAATTCTCCCCTCCCCCAAGTACCAAGTAGAGACTTTAGGGTGCTGGGGCCCTGTGACTGCCTCTCTCTCTGGGGAGCCCAAGCCCTTGCCTTGAGCACCAAAGCCAGGAAACCAACATGTTGGGGGGAACGCAACTCCTTCCCCTGAGAGATAAAGCCAGTAAACCACAGAGGGCCGAGGGTTGAACGGAATCTATTTTGGGGAGAATAGGACCCAGTTACTCTGGGGCAAAAGGGGAGCAGCAGTCTGAGGGCTGTGCCCAGAGCCTAATCTGCTTGTCAGTGTATGTGGGGTTGGGAGGACACGGGTTAGAGAGGGAAGAGAGAACCAGGTGAGGGGTCACCAAAGCAGGAACAGAAGCAGGGGAGACCCTGGCCCTTATTTCCCCAAAGGCTTACACCGTGAAGAACCGTATGGTCTCCACCATTTCCCTCCTCCCACACTTCTCAGGGTGACTGAATGGAAGGAGGTGAGGGGACAGAGGCCCTGGCCATCAGGATGTCTCCCCCACCCCCTACACCCCCAGTCGTCTGTCTGTAGGGGTGACTGTCTGGCAGCTTCCACTCATGTGGGCTTAAGGCTGAGGCAGAACTCTGGGGTGGGCACTGGTTCTGTGGTCAGCAGACCAGCAACACCAAGTTCCCGACTCTGCCCCTGACTTACTGTGTAACCTTGGGCAAGTGTCTTTATCTCTTGAAACCTCAAGAAAATGAGAACGCTGGGTTAGATAATCTCTCAACGCCCTCCAGTTCTATCATTCTGGGAGTCTGTGAGGGGGCTGAGGCTGTGTCAGGAGTCTTTGGAGCTGCCTCCTGTGCTTCAGTTAGGAAGGGGACATGGCTAGCATAGGGTGGGCCCACAGATTAGGGTAAGTATACCAGGGGGAGGGGGTCAGGGAGGGGAATGTGTGCTTCTGAAAATGCTGTCATCAGGTGCTGGGACTAACCGGGGCCCTGGAGTGGGGGAGGGGAGGGACAAGAAGATCGAAAACTCAGGGATTTAACAGCTTTATTGAGTCAAGCCTATCAACTTTTTAACCCTTGAGTGTGGAATGGAATCAACCCCACCCGCAGCATCAGAGCTCCTGAGAAGGCCATGGGATGCTCCGCTAGGGGCGGGGAGGGAGCCATGAGGAATGGGCCCTCAGGGAGGAGGCCGGTGCTGAAGAGTAAGCAAGCAGGGGCAGGACTGATGCTCTCTGTAGTCCTGGTCCCAGGCCTCAGCGAAGTCGAAGGAGGTAGGTGAGAACCCCGGCAAAGAAGAGGATGCTCCAGGTGTAGGATCCATGCAACATCTGGGAGGATGACTTGGAAGTTATGGACTTTTCCGTGTTTGGTTCTTCAGCCTGTGGAGGATGGACAAGGTTATGTAGCAGGGAGACCAGAGCCAGGGCCCACGTGCAGCTCCAGGGGAGATGCCCCTTTAAGACAAAGGTCCCTGACCTGTCCTTTCATCGAGAGGACTGAGGAGACTTAACCGGCCCGATGAACACCCACTTCCCTGATGCATTATTATCAACCTGGACCAAACTCTTTCTACATCCCTCGTGGGAGGTTCCACTCATCCTTCTGCCTTCCCATTTCCCTATCACAAAGGGAAGTTCACCTTGGGGAGCTTGAAGAAGAGGGAGAAAGACTTCATCCCCAAACCTTCCCTTTTGTTTAAATAATGAAAAAAGGCCCTGAGGGAAGACACACAGGGAACATCTTTCCTTTTGGGATCTTTTAGAGGCAAACACATCTCCAGGAGAGGAAGCCCAAGGGAAAAGAAAAAAATCTAGAGCTGGAGGCCCTGGGGTTGAATCTCACTTCTGCCCGTTCAACCTTGGGCAAGTCACTTCTGTAGGTCTTAGATTCCTATCTGTATAATGAGGATGCTGAACTAAATGATTTTTAAGGTCCCTTACAGCTCTGAGCATAAGGAAATTGGGGAAAGAGGTAAGGTAAAGGCAAGAAGGCACTGTAGAACACAAAATATTGGAGTTGGAAAAGGTAGAATTCAAATCAATGTGACAATATTTAAAGTGTCTATTATATGCAAGGCACTACAATATAAGATTTTTTTTTTTTTTGCGGGGCAATGAGGGTTAAGTGACTCGCCCAGGGTCACACAGCTAGTAAGTGTTAAGTGTCTGAGGTCTGATTTGAACTCAGGTCCTCCTGAATCCAGGGCCAATGCTTTATCCACTGCGCCACTTAACTGCCCACAATATAAGATTTAAAAAAAGAAAAAGAAAAGAAAGACTGTCGTCAAGAAAGTTTACATTCTCCTTGGGGTGGGGAGGGGTACAGCCCGTACACATAGAGGTGATTAGAAGTTGATTGGAGAAGAGAGAGAAAACATTAATCAGGACAGGAAGAGAAAGAGGACAAAGAAAGAGAGAAAGGAGTGGGGGGAAGAGTCAGACAGAGAAGGAGAGGGAGAGAGAGAGAAGAGAGAAGTAGAGAGAGAGGAGTAAGACAGAGTAAGAAAGACAGAAAGTAAGATGGAGGAGAGAGGGAGGAAAGAGAGAGACAGAATGAGGAAAGAGCCAGAGAGAGAAAGGAATTGGGAGATTCAGGGAAGGCTTCAGGAAGGTGACCCTTGAGTGTAAACTCCTTGAGGGCAGGGATGATTCTAGTTCTTGCTTTGCGATCACCATCACCTACCTAGCACAGTGTCTTAAACACAGCAGGTTCCATATAAATATTTGTTTAATATATTAAGTATTTGTGTAATTTAAATTAATATAAGCAAGTAGTTATTGAATTTAATTGAAGGGAGGTAAAGATTCTGAGAGGCAGAAGGGAAAAGAGGAGAACAAGGGTTCAGTAAGCTCCTACTGTGTGCCAAGCATTGTACTAAGCACTTTACAAATATGGTCTCATTTGACCTCACAATTACCCTTCTAGGTAGGAACTATTATTACCTCCATTTTACAGTTGGGGAAACTGAGGCAAACAGGTTAAGTGACTTGCCCACGATCACACAGCTAATAAGTGTGTGAAGCCAGGTTTAAACTCAGGTCTTCTGGACTCGAGGCCCAGTGAGAAGGGAAAGATTCCAGAGTAAAGGCTCTTGGAAGGGCGAGAAGTTTCCTACCAACTCTAGTAGTCATTGTTTTCAGACTACTGAAAGAAAGGCCCAGCTCCCGCTGGCTCTAGGGCATATTTTTCTACCCACACCCGTCAGCATGGAAATCAGGTGCAAAGGAGGCCTTTCTGCTGGTGGCTCCTGGGGCGTGTACCTTAGTGAATGGGAAGTAATGAAGAGGAAGTGGGCTTAAGTGACAAGGGAATCTATTCATCAACCTGTCCTTCTCCCCCTCTGACTCAACAGCCCAACTGTGCGGGGAAAAGGACAATCCCTATCCTTCCTTCCCTCCCCGGGACTGGTGAAGCATGAAACAATCTAATGGGGCTCAGTTATTACTCCAGGTTGGGCCCTCTCAATGTAACATTACAGGAAGGGAGAGAGGGAAGTGGGGTATGCAGATACGTATGGCACCGTGGATAGAGCACAGAGTCTGAGGTCAGGAAGACTCAACTTCTTTAGTTCAAATCTGGCCACCACATTGGTCTAACCTGGGACTTCTTTATCTGCAATGCACCATTCCTTACTGGACTCCCAAGGGTCCGATGATAGATTTCAGGGGTCTGTGAAATAGGCTGGGGTGGGGGGGGGGAGATATGAAATCCTTATTTTCATTCACCTCTAAAGCTGATGTTGAACATCTCCTTAAAAGCCTTATTCTGAGAAGGGACTCATAGACCCCACCATATTGGCAGAGGGGCTCATGATATAAAAAAGCTTAAGGGGGGCGGCTAGGTGGTGCAGTGGATAAAGCACTGGCCCTGGATTCAGGAGTACCTGAGTTCAAATCCAGCCTCAGACACTTGACACTTACTAGCTGTGTGACCCTGGGCAAGTCACTTAACCCCCATTGCCCCTCTAAAAAAAAAAAAAAGCTTAAGGATGCTTGATCCAACCAAAAGATAGCATCCTTTGATGCTGGACGGAATGTTAGAATATAGAATGTAAGATTTCAAAGGGGCTTTTTAGCCTCAGAGTTGTGCGCATTTAGTTTCACTGTTACATTTCACAAAAGGGAAAGGGAAAATGGCTTGGCCCATCCATGTCTGAGCTGGGACCGTGGCTAGCACCCCAGGTCTGGCCTTTCTTAATACATGGGGGGCAGAGGTGGGGTGCCAGGAAGGGTAGCTACCCCCAACCTTCTTGGAGCACCAGCCAGGCATAGAGAAAGGGCTAGGAAGTAGAGCTATGGTTTAATTGGCACTGGGAACCCCTAGATGAAGAATTTCCCTCTACCAGTGCAGGTTGGCACCTGCTCCGAAACTGAGAGTCATCGAGTCTTGCCTCGGGGTACCAAGAGGTTGTCATTTTTTTTCCCCTAGGGTCACAATGCCTATAGGCAATCCTCAACCCCAGGTCTTCCTTGCTCTGACACACACACTCTCTCTCTTTTTTTTTTTAGTGAGGCAATTGGGGTTAAGTGACTTGCCCAGGGTCACACAGCTAGTAAGTGTTAAGGGTCTGAGGCCGGATTTGAACTCAGGTACTCCTGACTCCAGGGCCAGTGCTGCATCCACTGAGCCACCTAGCTGCCCATTCTGACACACTCTCAACCGAGAGGAAACCCAGTGGTGAAAGGCAGACCCCATCATGGGGTCTTTCCTTAGAGCTGCCTCTTCGGAATATCTCGTTCAGAATGTGTCTTCCCAATCTCACAGGATGCTTTGCTCAGCCCTTGGCGTTTTAATCGGATGCCCGCCTTGGATACTCAGCAGGGAGGGAGAACAGCCTAGATATCTGGGGTTCCTGTCCACCTGTCTGATTTCATCCCACTGTGGAGTGAGAGGGCATTCACTGGGCGCTCTGGGTGGATGGATGGGAGCCTTTTCAGATAAATGCCAGGCAGCAGAAAGGGTTTGGGGGCTAGTCCCCTTTCTCAGGAAAGATTCCATTGCAGCCAGAAATCAGACTGGCTGAGCATCTTGGATCTGACAGATCAAGGGCTTGCCCTTACTTACCTGGATCTCGACCACGGCCGCAAGGCAGAGGAGGAAGAGAAGGAAGAAAGCCTTCATCTTGGAGCTTTTGTGCTCAGTTGCTGCTCCTGGAGGCTGGATCTGCAAGAAACTTTTTGCCTGAGGAGAGAGATAGCGGTAGTTATAGCTGAGGGAGGGGCATGAGCCTGTGGGAGGGGCAGATCCCTCTGTGTATCACAGCCTCTTAGAGCCACAATAGGAGATCATAATCATAATTACACATGCAGCCCTCTAAGGCTGGCGATTCCTTACAGGTGTGATCTTGTTTGATTCTCACAGGGAGACCCCGGGAGGCAGGGGCTATTACTACCCCCATTTTACAGATGAGAAACCTGGGGACAGGAGAGGTGAAGTGATTTCCCCAGGCTCGTACAGCTGGTAAGAATCTAGTTCGGGCATTCTTGACTCCAAATCCAGTACCCTATCCAAAATGCCAGGGAATATAGAATGTATTCCAGGCTGGGAAGGACCCAAGAGTATCCTTAGACCGCTGGAACATACAATGTCGGAACTGGAAGGGACCTTAAAATATGGAATGTCAGAGCTAGGAAAGGCTTTAGAACACAGAATGTCAGAGCTGGAAGGGCCTTAGAACAGAGGATGTCAGATCTGGGAGGGGCCTTAGAACAG